>NW_019392652.1:607420-1100680 GCF_000648675.2 Cimex lectularius
TTTTGCTCGTAAAATTACACCATTTTGTAATGTCGGGTAGCATCAGAACAGGACACTCATATTTTTTGTAGTTTATTTCAAACTAAGTACATGTAATTTTGTCATTATATTAATTACAACATGTTACTTTAATGTAAACCAAATTGAACGAGATCACAAATGCATAAGTTTTTATAAACATTGTTTAATTATGATGGTTAGGAATAACTTTATTTAAAACAATTAAGTTTAAAAAAACAATTTATTAGATGGTTGTGCTCATAAAACTTAACTATCAATTTATTACAACCTTTTGCTTAAAATAGTGCATTAAGAACAAAAGATGCGTTGCGATTGTGATAGTGATTATTGTAACAAACGCTTTGGACTGCACACGACGTGTGCTAGATGTGCACACCCCACCAAAACGTGGCAAGGCGTCGGGTAGCATCGGATAGCGTCGCATGGCGTAGCATAGGGTAAGTGTGTTCCTGGCTTCAGGCAGATGGGCACGGGGGTAATACAATCTTATGGAAATTTAATTATTCAGAAATCGTGAGATGCAGTCTGGTGTGATTTAGGTTTCAGAAAAACATTTTCTTTATCGTGCCAACGTTTCGATCTTTGTTGAGATCATCTTCAGGGCTCAAAGTGTTTGTCTTCTGTGTAACTGTGCCATTCTTGCGTGTCGTGTTGAGAGTGCCCTAAATTGGACTTATGGAAAATTGGACTTTGGATTTGCGTGGGGTAGCATCGGGTAGCGTCGCATAGCGTTGCATCGGCTAAGTGTGTTACCAGCTTAAAATCTTATGTGACACTGCTGAAAAGAGATTTCGACGGTCAGCAATATTGAAATTATTATTTCTCCAAACAATTAAAATACCTATGATTCTTCATTTATGGGTCAATTTTGCGCGTCACGCCTGAAGAAGAGGACGTGTGAAACTATCTTTATTACGATATTATTGCATTATTATATTTATATTTTTATGTATACAAATATTTATGTGATTATATTGTAAATATTGTCATAATTTTTTTCGTTTGTTTAGTACAGATATTAATTAGTTTTTTGCACTTTACTACACTGTTTTTAAAATTAAATAAATAACGCTTCGAAATTGAATGAAAAATGTAACAAGTATGTCAAACCCTTTAATAAAATTAATTTTTATTCCTTTTAAAAACGTTTTGAAGTAGGAAATAAAATCGAAAAAATGAGGTAACTTCCACGCAGAGTTACATTTCATTTGAGAGCCTTGCCAGCTGAGGGTTGGGTCCGTCTATTCTGGCTGGTTTGTATTTCACTCAAACATATATCGTCTTCGTAACATCTTCTACTACGAACTTGTTCTTTATTTTCTGGATATGTCAAATCAAATCAAAATCTAACAACCTTAATAGAGTTTATTAAAAGAGACTCTGTCGTAATGTTGAGTCTATTATTAGCTCCTAAATAACACTCCTAAGACACAAAACCCTCTAATTGCTCACTCGATTAAACTGTGTAAAGCTTTAGAATAATTATCTATGAATGATTTGTTGTTACTTGAGAAAAAAATGTTCAATTTTTGTATTCACTAGTTTCGTGGTCCGCTTGACTAATTAATATCATTCAATTAATTAAGGTTTTTAGTTGAGATAAAAAAAGTCAGTGTCACGAGAGGGATTTGAACCCACGGTCTTCGGCTAAATACGGCGAATTTGAATGCTTTGGAAAATGGCAAAAAATAGGGAAAATTGGAAAGGTGAGTTGAGATGGGAAGTTGGTGTCCGAGTGGATCGAAGTCACAAAGCTCAATTGGGTAGAGCAGCGGCGTATTTAGCCGAAGGTCGACGGTTCGAATCCTGCTCGTAACACTGACTTTTTTATCTCAACTAAAAACCTTAATTAATTCAATTTTTGTGTCAAACTGGTTGAACACCATTTGGCTCTTGCCTAACTACCGATGGTTTTCCGTAATAACATAAATATATTTAAACATCAGCATATATAATTTATACCGTATCGTATATTGAGACGCCTGATTTAATTAAGAACGAGTAAAACTCTTTGTTTCAACATGTCTTTAAACTTTATTTTCCAAGAAATTTAAGTTTGTGTGACTAGTAGATTATGACTGAATTTAAACGCAATCCTTTTAACTGTTAAAATTGTGTTAATGGGCTATTAAAATATTAAAAATAAGTGTGAATATTTCGAGATATTCTTCTGCTTAAACATCATGCAATCTAGAAGTTCATTTATAAGTTTTCGAATAGGTTTTGTAAATTGTTTTTGTTTAACAAGATTAATACAAACCAAAACAACCGGTAACCTTCACAACAGTAAATATAACATCTTTCTATTAATTTTTACATTCGTGGCTATTCACGTTTATAATAATACATGAAATTAATTCAATTTGTGCCATTTATATATTCTAAAAACTATGGAATAATAGTTAGATAATATATTTTTCAGTACGGAAGACAAACCTCTTATAATATTGAGAATAAATTTGTTCCAAACCGAGTAATGATTGTTAATCGTAATTTATAGTTTTTGCGTCTGGCCTGGAGGTGCCGGTTGGAATTATATACTGTAGCCGTCCCCTCATAAATAAATAATGGTCGCAGTTTGCCGGAGAATTTACTCAGCCTAGTTTATGTGTCTGGTGATCAGTAGCTAAAAGAAATGGTTTCTGATCGTTTAAGACTCATAACTTCATTCGATACACTTATCGTTCGGTCATCCGTGGTCTAATTTACTTTATATATTTTTTTCGGAATTATTTTTGAGTTATATTTCTTATTAGAGTATAAAACCGGCAAAACCAGGCACTAAAATTATAAGAAAACTCGCAATTTAAAAAAACAACAACAACAAAACATTGATTTTTAACTACTGTGACATGCCAAAAATAGTCTTCTCACTAATTGGCAACAGTTGCGATTTGAGTTCAACATTTGAACTTTAGGCTTGAGAAAGCGGAAACGGTCTTCTTCAAAGAAAATTATTGTGTCCGTTCATGTGGCCTGTCCAATTGGCTGCTGTTTTCTGCGACGCCTTTCATCGATTATTCCCACACGCGACTGAAAGCCGACCCCCTTTCCTGGGACATGGATTTATTAATATTTTTGATTTATATTCATTACGCGGAGTTGAAAATAATAACGACGGCTATGGTGCGGTTGTTTTCTTCGGTTGGATATTTTTATGGAAGAAAAATCCACCGGGCTTTCCGGACGGCACCGGGAAAAAGAAAAGTGTCATCATTGATTTATTCAAGCATAAATCGTTATGTCAAAAAAAAAGACGAAATTATCCTAATTATAAATCGATCTAATAGTTTTGCCTGTCATATGCAATTTAAAATGATTAAATTGATAAACTTTTAGAAGAAATTAATATAAATAGTTTATTTAAAAAATAATAAATTAATTGAAAAAATAGGGAAAATTTTGTCAAATATCACGGAGAAAAATTTGTTTATAAAACTGTTTCGAATTCTTTTAAAAATCCACACATATTTAGAAAAAAGATATGTTTAATTAACTTGACCTGTAAGGCAGAAAACAACTATAGCAAAACCTAACATTTCCGGTAAACAATATGTTATATGGATTGCCTCAAGGGTAAATTTTGAGCATGTCATTGTTTGTACCATATGAGAATTATATGTATTTTTACACGTTGAATAGATTAAATAACAATAGACTTGCGTTTTGTGGCAAATTGTGATAAGTATTTATTTATGGAAATATAAGATGTCATTAATTTCTCCTAAAGGGGTTTAAATCAATTTTTAAAATTTACAGGTATTTCACTCAACAGTAAATAATGAGTATAATACGTACTTTATTTTCTTAGCGAAGTGTCGTTACCTAATAACATTATAAGCATAAAGCAGTAGCATATTTCATTTCGAGTGTTCTTTTGCAAGAGAACCGAAACATTGTATACCAAATTTGCCGTAATTGTGTCAGTTTTTGGAACGGTTAATTTTCATTTTTATTGTTGGTATTTCTGAAAACAATGGACTCTAATTTTTTTAAAATTTTTATTATAGAATGCGGCTGAAATAATGGAAAATTTGGAGGTAGGAACTTTTTCTCAATGTGTAGGATAGAATAGAGTAAAAATGTTTAGTTAACGACGTGTAGGCCTGATAAGATTCGCTGGAGGTTGTATGATTACACTGTAGTGAACTATTTTTTTAACGTAGGTTCGACACCGCACTGGCCATATCAACCGGGTGTCGGTCATTTTGAAAAAAAAAATGTGTCTGTTTTGACTACAGGACGCTGGAGGACCTGCCTTACAGTGATAAGCTCCATGTCATGATTACACTATAGTGCACTATTATTTTTAACATAGGTTCGCAACCGAACTGGCCATATCAACCGGGTGTCGGTGTTTTTGTAAAAAGAAAAAAGATCATTTGTATGTATGTCGGGTTTGAATGCGGGGCAGCTGAATGACCTACGCCACCGTGATAATCTCCATGTCAATATTAACCGTTGTGGACTCCAACACCCTGTCTCCATTACACTATTACGCTTATTTATATAAACCAAACTTTGCACATGGATGTACATAGTACATAGTCCATCAGCAATTACACCATTTGAAATTTACAATAAATCTCCGGCAGGCCTTGAGAATCAACCAGCCCAGATGTGGTGGCAGTCCGCGGTCAGACCTTCCGTCCAGCCACCAAAGTAGGTAGGTTTTAGCTACCAACGTTAACAATTTTTTTACTCAGTTTAATTTTGTATTTATTTTTTATGTAGCTAAATCTTATACTTTTCTTTAAAAACCTCCAGTAGACGAGAAAAAATAAAATGTTTAATGGTTGCCAGTATTTACTAAAAATAAAACACAAAAGTGGCCACTTTTTTCTCTTCTCAGTGTATTTGACCATCGCAAGTGCGAATTTTGGAATCAACTATGCCAGTATTTAAATTCACTAATTTCGTGGTCCAACTTGACCAATCAATACATTACATTAATTAAGGTTTTTAGTTGAGATGAAAAATGGCAAAAAGGAGGGAAAACTCATAAGGTGGGGTTGAGATGGGGAGTTGATGTCCGAGTGGATCGAGGTCACGATAGCTCAGGTGGTAGAGCAGCGGCGTATCTAGCCGAAGATCGTGGGTTCGAATCCCGCTCGTGCCATTAACTTTTTTATGTCAGTATTATTGTTTAGATTATCGCGTTTTATTTCGTTTTTAATAATTCATTTTTTGAAGTAAATGTCTAGGGGAGGTGTTGACGTAATTATTTGAAGTGCATGTGTGGATGTCTTCCGGCATCCTTTAGTCATCTAACCTTAACAGGACTAATAGGACTAGGCTTTGGCTCAGTTCCAGAATATGCTTTGAGCCTAGCTTACAATTTGACCACCAATAGACAGCACTTTCGTGCCTATTTGAATATAAACGAAGAAGAAATTAAACGCCTCGTCGATTTAGCAATTCTTCCCTCCATGGCTTATACGTATGTCGATACTCGAACTTTTACTACGTGGGTCAGAGGCTTTAGCCAATATTAACACCCAAATATTTTACTTTTCGAGTTGGTTTGATACTTCGATTTTGTTCAGGGGAGGTCCCATTATCCTTTTCAATAAGACCACCATGCATTTTTCTGAGGCCATTTTTAGATTTTTGAATTCTAACTAAGCACAAGTTTACGATGAGACTTTTAAATGATGATATTAACTCTTTTTTTAGTTTAATAAGTCTATTTAAAATCCACGCATATATTAAAAACAAGGTTTTAAAACAACAACGTAAAAAACACAACATTAAACTTCTTTGAAGTAAATCTAAAAAATACAAATGTGACTCTTGACGCTTTATGACATATGACTGAAAATTATGGTTGTCCGTATATATAACTTTCTAAACGGAGGAAAAAATAGTTCAGGTAAAATACTACAACACTAACAATTAACCATTTAAAAAATGTCTAAGAAGTACAAATACCCTGCATTTTCATTTTAATTACAACAAAGGTGATTACAATGAAAAACGATTTGAAAGGCTAAAAACATTATGATAGTAGACGACAATTCAATTCATCAATTGAACTGGAGATTTGGCTTTATGAGAAGAATAATATTTTTAATTTTTCTTGAATCAATCCAACTTAGTTTGAAAATAATTATTCACCAGTTAAATTAGTATTTAGCATTATTATTAGTGATTAACAAATTTTATTGGGGAAAAAGGTGGTTGTGACAGTTCAGTTAGAGAGTATTTCCCATAAGTATTTGGATTTTTAAATCAATTTCAAACTACATTAGATACATTTAATAGCCTTCACCCACGCCTACAATTTACACATGAAAAAGAAAACAACAAAAAATACCATTTTTAGATACACTCGTAATAAAACAACCAGATGGCACGTTAATCACAGATTGGTATCAAAAACCAAGAAATACAGATCACTACTTCAACTTTACGTCTCACCATCCTCTTCGTACAATAATAAACACGGCCAAAGGGTTACTTCACAGAATGATTACCTTAAGCCATGAATCCTTCCACCACAAAAACATAAAGATCACATAATTAACAGAATAATCAACAACTCAACCCTAACACCATCCACTATTACAAATAATACTACATTAAATCTATCGAAAACAAACAAACTAGCATACATTTCCATACCATTTATCCAAGGCCTATCACACAAATTAAACACATTTCTCTTGTCCGGTAACTTCAAAGTAGATTTCAGAAATTATAAAACAATTCAAACACTTTTTTCCAAAATTAAAGATCCCACACCAATAACAAATAAATCTGACGTAATCTACAAGATCAACTGTTTAAACTGTCCGGCAACTTACATCTGTCTTACATCCCAATATCTGGACAAGAGAGAAAAGCAACATATCTATGACTGCAAAAAACCCAAGCAAAATCCTACAGCATTCGCTACCCACCATTTTGAACACCAACACAATTTCGACTTCAAAAATCCAAAAATATTACATACAGAACAAAACAAACATAAACGTAATTTCTTAGAAATGGTTTATATCAACAGAGATAAACACAGCATCAATTACAGAACAGATACATGTAAACTCAGTCGCAGCTACGCCAATATCATTAATCAAATTCAATACAGATAACATACCTATATCATCACATTACATTCCACACATCAAATATTTTTCACATAGTCTAATTTCCCAACAATTTAGCTTTCCTTTTCCTATTTATCCCTTTCTATATAATCCTGAAAGGATAATCTGGCCGAACCATTACCAACACATTTTTTCCCTTCGTCGGCTCTTTTCACCTCAAAGAAGCCGACGCCTTATACAAAAATGTCTTTTCTATACCGACATCCTTCCCCACCCCTTCAAAATCCAACGTATATAAACACAAAATAGCAAAATCTCACTGGCACTCTCGACACGACACGCAAGAATGGCACAATTACACAGAAGACAAACACTTTGAGTGAGTAGAAATACTTTGATTGAATATATAAAAAATATATTTTGCATTGTATAAATTCACTTTTCCACATCCAAAATGTAATTGTTATATGTAAACAATGTTTGTAAATCCCAGGCCCTGAAGATGATCTCAATAAAGATCGAAACGTTGGCACGATAAAGAAAATGTTTTTCTGAAACCTACATCACACCAGACCGCATCTCACGATTTCTAAATAAATATCGATTAACGCTCACTAATCACCACACATTATTTGGATTGTTAGTGTCTTTCGTAAATCTAAATACATACAATTAGTAGGGTTTAGGTGTAGTAAAAAGCGAGTTTTGTAAAAAATATCACGTTTCATTGCATTGTAATTTGCGTTTTCGAAATCATCATATCATCGCCCTCGGATTGAACGTTTAATAGTTGGTGAGCGGGCGCAACAAACAAAAACATTAATCTTCAGGATCTAAATATAGCATTTTTGTCACATAGCATTGAGAAATCAATAAAGTATCTTATTTTTGAAATAACGATGTAATGGCGCCCTCGGGATGACCAAATCTTCAGAGTAGGGAAGTGGTCGAAAGGGCTCACTTGACCATATCGAAATAAATCAGGGTCGGGTTGGTCACGTCATTTGTTTCTTTAACTACCCCAAGGAAATTAAAGAACTAATAAGTCAGAAAAGAAAGGCTAGAAGAAGATGGCAACAATCAAGAGACCCTGTAGACAAAAACATTCTTAACAATATGGCTCAAAAACTTAAACGAAAGCTTAAAAAACTACATGACGACTCAATCACAAATTATCTAGAAAACCTAACTCCAGGCGAAGCCACTGACTACTCACTGTGGAAGGCCATAAAAAAAATTAAAAGACCAATTGCCCAAATTCCTCCATTACAGAAAGAGGATGGTACTTGGGCGAGAGATAGCAGAGAAAAAGCCGAATTGTTTGCTAGCTATCTTGCTGAAATCTTCAAACCAAATGAAATCATCAATAGCAGCTTANTCAGCCAGCACGAGAATGTGGAAGCAACTAAACTCTTACATTACCGAAACACGATCAGAAGATTAAAAAGAACAAAGCCATATGAACTTGTGTAGTTATAAGTGAATAGTGAATAGTGAAATGTAAATCTTATTGTACCAATGGGTTTATAAGAATGTAAACATTTATTTATTGTATAATATTATTGTAAAATTAATGGTTGGTCTAATAAGACCAGTTTTAATAAATAAATTTAATTAAAAAAAAAAAAAAAAAATTTGTTTCTTAACCTAGTTCATAAGCAGACTTTGTAGTCTTCAGTCACTAAGCATATTTTGTGTCGCTTTTTAAAATCCGTTTTGCAGTGTCTTATTTTTCATCTTACCTTGCTAGTTTTGCAATTTTAACGTAAGCAATCATCATATTCGGCCTAGGATTTTGAAGTTAACGTTATAACAATATTTTCAACAACGAGGATTATATCAAAGGATAAGCTAATCCCCAACCGTAGTGCGAGCTGAGACACAAAAGGACGAGGAAGGACTCTCTCTCAAGTTGTTTGCGGGCACCTGCTCTTTTTGATATATGGCAAGGAGTTGTGTATGTCACAGATCATTTATTTTTATTTCTTAATCTGAATACATTTATTTTTTGAAGGTTATTGTTATAATTTATTTGGGTCAGGTCCCGATTTTTGCCTTTTTGCGATTCATTTGTTTGCGTTTGTGGCACAGATTTTTTTCATTTTTATTTTGCACTCGTGAGCGAAAGAGTTACTTCGTGTGAAGGGGATCAACGCAAAGATCTAATAACGTAAAGGCTCATGTGATCATTTCCGAACTCAGGAATGTTTCTATTCATATTTATAAATGAGCTTATTCCTCATACGGTCTGCGGCATGGTGAAGTGTAATTCGGTCGTTTCGTTATTTCAGTTTACCGCAGCTTGCTTATGTCCTTAACCCTCCAAATAGCTTATGCTTGATTAAAAATAAGGCAAATACGATGGTCTTAGGTTGTAAAAGCTATCTGATCTTATTGCCAAACTGAAAATTTATACAGAAACTGAATAGCTGTTTGTTTCTTTTTAAAATGTGAGCTTCCTTTTGACTGCCGGCTTCTCAACAGTTTTTTTGGCATTCAAAGAAGGGCTATTGAGGTGGATAATGTGGATGTTTGTCGGTATGGTTTAGTATCATTGTGTGTACTTACCATGCGTCTAAATCAACTTTCAAAAAGTGAATAAACAACTGTTTTATACGGACTAGTGCAAATGATAATATAAATGTCAAGGACAATAGGCTAATGGCACCATCGACCAGTTGTACGCGTTACTTTATGTAGGGTTCCAATCTTCGTAGAGGTCATTAGACAGGTGAAAAAAAGGAGAATAAATGCTGGGTTCACCGAGCTTTTGGCAACTTATAGTGCCATCATCAGGGCTTTCCCGAGAATGAAGAAAACAATTAACATGGAAAAACTATTGTAAAAGCGTTTTGGGTTTAAAGTTATGGAGCACTACATTTTTGATGGTGAAAACAGACATCTCGCTAAAAATCCATCCATCCAGACTAGAGGGCAAACTATTTTTTATTCTGCTAGCATTCTTTCAGATACATTTGTGATCACTGAGAATATATTTAAAACTAAAATTACAGCTATTTACAGAAGCTATGTACAAAGGATTAAAATTAATGAGAGAGAGAGCGACGAACCCCGTCGCCTCTGGTTGGACTGCTATGCTGCTATCATATCTTCATGTTATTTTAGTTTTAAGAAATCTATGCACGACCATCTAGTAAAGCACGCTTGCTACGTTCTAGAAGATTTCCAATTAAGCTTTAACAGTTTGTTATTAATTATCCCTCTCGGCAAATGTAAACACGTTAATTTGTACCAAAATAATAAAGGGAACAAAATAATCACCCAAAATCGAAGATACCATCCCAAACCAGCGAGGATAGACATATCAAAAATAGCTGGCTAGAAACAATCAAACTGCTTTCGACAGTTATTTGAGTATATTGTCTTGTTGTTTTTATCGATAAGTTCGAACTGTTGAAAGTATTGTAATAATTAAATTTTAAGCTCTTTTCATGGGGTTTGCGGACCTTTCTTGAGTTTGTATTTGTTTTTGTCCGTGTTTAGTATTTGTATTTGTTCTGAACACGGAAAAATTCCTGTCACAATCATATAAAAACAGCAGAATTCAGATTCACGTTTTACAACATTTTCACACAAAACCAATATGTCACCACAAGAATAGCACCACAATTTATGTGAGTATGAAATACTTCGTTCATAATTTATATTAACATCTTAAATTATATCTTTTCCAATCAACATATGTTTTGCAATTTACTCAGGCCCTGAAGATAACCTGAATAAAGGTCGAAACGTCGGCAAAAAAAATGAAAAAGATGTTTTTCCGAACTACCTCATCCTTGACCGCTACTCAGACTTCAACAAATTATTGTAAAAAATTTAATCTAAACCGTTCAAAATGAATAGAAGATTTAGCATAGTCTTTTTTTGTGCAGATAAATTATCAGAATAAATTTTTGATTTATTGCTACTGTTATCGAGGTGACTTTTGTAAGAATCTAACGCGAAAGGTTTTCAAGATCTTCAAGTTTTCTCTCTCTCTCTCTCTCTCGGCCCGAGAGGCGGGAAAACACTCGAAACAAATTATCTGTAGCTTTCCTTGCCCAGAAGTTATATCTCCAAAGAGAGTTGAATTAAATTCTTAACCAGAATTCACATTTAAAGGGAACATTCCAAGGAAGTGTGAGGGCGTTTAATGTGTCTCCAGGCGTATCTAACAGCGAGCATTAGGAAAATATGGTTTTATTAACGTAGCGATAACGGCCTGGGACCGTTCCAAACAGGAAATGTACATAAACGTCCCGCGTACTCACTCGAGATTCGTATCTTATATGAAAAAATATGTCCGCCTCTGCGGGGCTGATAGGGGAAGGGGATAGCTGCATTATCACCTTTACCTTTCACATTTTCACGACGCTGTACCTAGTTGTTAAAACCTGTATCTACTTTGACACGATTCTGACTTTTTTTCGAAAATAAACTATCGACTTTTATTTTAGATGTTTAGTGCTTCTAGGGAAAAATCCTATCAGGGTGGAAATGTTATATGCGATATGATAAATGATTTATGTAGGGAACGAGTGAAATCATCAACTAAAACGTGTTTGATCTAGTCTGTATGCTTAGGTCACGCCGTACCTGTGTTTGCATATTTGACCCTTTCATACCAGGGGCAAACAAATTTGCCATATTTAAAACGCTAGATCTCAAAGATCAGAATAAATCTAAAATATTGACATAGAGTTTTAAAAGTAATTTAATATTTATTATAAATTAATTTAATAAGTGCTAACAAAGATAGCTTTAAAATTTTCTAATTAGTCTGGAAAATATTTTACCGTGTTATAACAAACATATAATAAAAAGGTATAAACTTTCTTATAATGTATCATTTGTTGGGCAATCGGGCAAAGCGGATTCCCAGATCATTACTTCGGTTGGCTAATTCTAGCTTTTTATATCACAATTTCTTTTCTATTGTCATGTTTCACCATCTCATGTAAAAAAAAGAGTCGACAGTAAGGAAAGAGATAGGAAGATATTTTCAATCAAATCGTCTGAAGGCGGCACTCGGGGAAGGAAACGGTGAGCGGATTAGCGGATTTCAATTGTATTTTTCAAGTCTAACTTGTAACTTTCCCCAGGGTAATAAAAATTGCGAAAACTATTCAGAGGAAGAAAAAGGAGAAGAGGGGATAGGGAATAAAAACCCATTATCCACCCGATAGAAAAGGAAAAAGTGCCCTTAAGTGGCCAAGCGTAGAATAAAAACCCTATTCCAAACAGAGAAAACAACTTTGTTTAATTTAAGAAAAAAATAATATTTAATTCAAAAGTATATAATGCAAATGACCGCATATATAACGCGTTTAACATCTACAACTACTTTTTTAAAGCTTTTGTAAATACATTTTGGTTACTGTTAATTATTTTGGTGTCTCTATGTTTGCCATTGTTGACATACATGCTGCAAATTAATTCTACAGTGGTCTTTGCCAATGCCAAAATGAAATATACTTAAATTACGATTCGTAAAAAGGACGAACTTTTTTGAGCTTTTTATGCTTAAGGAGATTTGTTTCCTACTTTGCTAGTCGAATTACGACAACTAATGATGAGAAGTTATGATGCTTTAAGCTAAAATTAGAAACAATCAAGGAGTTAGAAGACAGGAAATTTTACTGTTATCGAGTGCGGAGACTAAACAAAATTAACATTTGCTATATCCATCATAGCGTTGATAGTAGCTTCTGTATTTGCTATACTTTATCCGTAGAATCCATTTCTTTATTTGTTTTCACAGAAATACATACAACAGCTGCGCGTTCCTCTTCTTATTGTAGAACCTACATACGCTAATTTTTAGCAGTCCCAATATTTTGGAAAACCTATGGAGTGGAGGCAATGGATTATCAATAATTCGAAGATTTGCCACGATTTGCTGCAGAAGGTAGCAAAGTTGTCCATGCTTTAGAGTTTAGAGTGTTGTACCATAAGAGATTTTCACTTAATCGACTGCCCCTTTTTATGGCAATATATTTATAAGTTAATGTATACATTTTCGAATAATTTTCTAACAAGCATACATACACACCCAGAGCGAGCGATCAAGCAAGATAGATAGATAGATAGATAGATAGATAGATAGATAGATAGATAGATAGATAGAGAGAGAGAGAGAGAGAGAGAGAGAGAGAGGAGAGGATANAGAGAGAGAGAGAGAGAGAGAGAGAGGGAGGGAGAGAGAGAGAGTAAGAGAGATAGAGGAGAAAGGCAAGGTCAGAGAGAAAAAGAGAAAGGAGGAGAGAAAGAGAGAAATTTTTGGAAAAGTACTACGTAGAAAGCTAGAAGTGATTTGAGTAAAATTACAAGATCCGAATTTTGCTACACTACATTCAATTAAATATACAAATAAAAGAGAAAGAGAAAGAAAAAGTAGAAAGGAAATGAAATAAAGAAAAAAAGATCTGTATATAGGTAATATATATTCCCTATCAAGGCCACAAGTCCCACCAGGAAGGCAGGAAGAGCAAGAAAGCTAAAGAGAGAACGGGGAGAGAGAGAGAGAGAGAGAGAGAGAGAGAGAGAGACATTCATTAATACAAGTTTTACAACATGTCATAAAAGTCATATTATCGGATCTCTGCAACGTTTGTCTTCATTTGATTTAGTATTATTGCTACGAAGAATTTAAGTGGTGGGACAGAACAGTTTGTAATTCGATTTATTCAAGTAAAATCAATAGGTGTGCTTAAGCCTAAGCTCCTTCTAGCTTTCATGTGTGAAATATATTTCTAAAAGATCTTTTCAAGGATTCCTACGTTGTTCTGGACCAGTGTGAATATAACGTACGATCGAGAGCGTGTCGGGGAGCGGTGGAAACGAGAATAGCCGGCGAAGTTCGTGGTCTCAGGCGGAGTCGCTCAAGTAATTTCTCACGGAGATAAAGGCGGAGTTTTTAAGTTGGCGTGCTTGCGGCCAACTAGCCGCCAGCTCACGACCCGACCCCTCGTCGCTCTATATCTCCCCTTAATCCTCTTATTTGCATTTCTCACTCAACCACGAGAGACACTTTTTTCCCTGCTCACTTGCAATTCCGCAATTGATGAAAACGTAAGAAAACGTGAAGGTTGGTAAATTTTACATTCATAGATTCCACTCGAATGCTCTAATTTGAGCAGATTGTTTATTTTCCTCTTCTAGAATTCTTTTCAAGATAGTGGTTATTTTACAGCAAAACACAATGTATGAGAGTGTGAATAAAAATTTAAGGACAGCTAATTCACGATCAGTCCTAAACACTTAAAATTCGAATATATGTTGTCATTTTTATCTTAAATTTCTATTGTATCCAAATAATAATAAATTAACTAAAGTATTAATTATGCAAAAACAAATAAAAAACAGAACAAAACAACAATATTATCTGATGTTGATACTGCTGCTGTTATTGTCTTCAGTAGGCTTTTTAACATTTATTATTTATTACAATTAATTAAGGTTTTATAGTTGAGATGAAAAAAAGTTAATGGCACGAGAGGGAATCGAACCCACGACCTTCGGCTAGATACGCCGCTGCTCTACCACCTGAGTATCGTGGCGTATCTAGCCGAAGGTCGTGGGTTCGAATCCCTCTCGTGCCATTAACTTTTTTTCATCTCAACTAAAAAACCTTAATTAATTGTAATGATTTAATTGGTCAAGCGGACCACGAAATTAGTGAATTTATCTTNATATATATATATATATATATATATACATTCGATGAGAATTTACGTTAAAAAACTATTTATTTAATATAAACTTACAAATTATTACACATTCAATGCAAGAGTTCTATGGAAGTATGTATCTAGTTCGGAGTCCAGAGTGGGTCTGAAGTAGAATAGGGGTCTTGATGCTTAGCTCGATAGTTTACAGCAGCATTTATTAAGTTGACTCCAGGCATAATGACGATGTAATGTATATAATATATATTTACTTATTTTATTTTTAGCTTTTTGTGAATAACGAGCTTAACTTTATAAGAAAAAAACATTTGAAATATCATGATATTTCACTTGGCTCAAACTTAAGAATTTTATTTTTACTGGGCATCCAAGTTATTTTTTTTAATTGTTAACATGTTTTTAAAAAAATATTTTATGGATCTTTTGTATTTTAAGTCAGAACAGTTGAAGAGGGTTATACGGTTAGCACCCCGAAATCGATTTGTTTCTTTTATAAAAAAATAAATAAAGACTATGAAAAAACGTTTTTGGTTGTCTAGGTCTGTGGAATAGAATGGATCAAGATAGAAAAATAATAAAATAAAAATAAATCCGGATTCTTGTATTTATTTGTTTATTTTTCATAATAAATATGTACAAAAGATGATTGAGAATAAGAAGAAAATTAATTGACTTAAAACATAAACACAACATTGAGTAGTTGTTTACCTTTATAGAGTGTTACTAATACTTTTATCCTCTATAGATTAAAAACAAAGAAACTCAGTTAGATTTTAGCCTTTCCAGCGCCAATTTATCGACTGTTTAACTTGTTTCCTTTGATGATACAACAAAATTGAATAAAAATTAATTTTTTCTTCTTACAAACTTAGTTTTAAATCGAGAGATCTCACCCTTGCAAACGCTTTGGCTAACGACGGACGTAATGCTCGTTACAAAGCCAATTCCTGGGTGTGCCGTGCGTTGTAGTCTGCGATGGTCTACAGCGGTTTAGGGCCAACGGAAATCTCGATCGACGAGAAGGTAGTGATCGACCGCGATGTACGACGGCTAGAGACAATCGTTTTATTGCTCTTACCGCACTACGGAACCGTCATTTAACGCATTCCTTGATGGGTGGTCAACTCCAAACGGTTCGTAATGTAAGGGTGAGCTCTAAAACAGTCATCAAGGCTTCATGAGAATAGACCAGTCTCTAGACGTCCCCCACTCGATGCCTGGGAGACTTAGTATCTCCGCGAGATCAGAGGAAGTAATATGTGTTACTGTGAACAAAACTAGGTAATAAATTATTTGTTTAATTTTAATCTGTCACTAAACGATTTTACACAGTTTTGATGAATTTTCTTTCAACTCAACATAATAAAATATGATTATTCGGAGATCGTGAGATGCGGTCTGGTGTGACGTAGGTTTTAGAAAAACATTTTCTTTATCGTGCCAACGTTTCGATCTTTATTGAGATCATCTTCAGGCTCAATGTGTTTTTTTTGTTGTGTTTGAAAACAAACACTTTGAGCCCTGAAGATGATCTCAATAAAAATCGAAAGAATGGCACAAAAAAGAATCTAAAACCTACGTCGCACCAGACAGCATCTCAAGATCTCCGAATTGACTAACAGTCACTAATCACCACACATAATAAAATATTTTGAAGTAAAACTGATGAATATCTTATCTCGTTTAATTTGCTTTATATTAAAATAAATATGTTGTAATTGTTGTAATGATAAGTATACATATGCAGTTTGAAATAGTAACAACGTACGAGTGTCCGGCTTTTTCTAACTTTGAGTACACATGGTGTATAGGGTTAAATGTCAATACTGCCATGGTAGATTCACTAAATAAAACGTAGTTCAGTGCCAACTGAACGAGGTTTCAACCTCGACGATTTCCTAAAGTATTAGCCTTTTTACGATTTTAGTCTAAAATCATTTTTTTAAAAATGAAATCGTAATTTCTCAACTTCAGCGTCATTAAAATATAAAACTGGCATTTATTTCGCCAAATACAATAAATATTCCACAAGATAACAACATTTCCTTTGAAAATTCGCGCTTCCGATTACACAGAAGCCGCTCAATTTTTTTGGAAATACTCAATTGTGACTGTGCAATGGCTTTTTCATCAAAATTTTCGGAGATTTCACCAAAGTTGCCTTATTTTATAAAAATTCCAAAAGCATACTAACTTTTACTGTTTTAGAGCTTTTCTTATTGAAATCTCCTTTGCAATGATGAAAAACGTGATAACGAACCCACGGAGAGCAGCAACCCAAGAAAATCATACATGCCATATTTTTAATAAAAACGTTTATTAGTTGGTAACAAAAATTAGATACATCCTTCTTATAAAGTGGACATAATTAAAGACCAATTACTAAGAACATGAAATTTTATTGAATTATGCATTTTTTGAAAATTAACTTATGTATTGTTCGAAATGTTTTCCGTCGCATTGGGTACACAAGCGCAAACGCAGATCAACCAACGTGAATACTTGGAGGACTTCTTCCCTTCTTTCCCTCATGTCATTGCACGTGATTTCAATTTTCTCTACGAGCCGTTTCCTGGCTTCGACGGGGTCAATGAGGGCTCCTTGCTGGCCATGCCACGAAAAGAATGTACCTAATTTGTTACCAACTAATAAATGTTTTTGATTAAAAAGATGACGTGTACGATGTTCTTGGATTGCTACTAATCAAGATCGAAACCTCATTCTTGTGGCATAGAACTACGTTTTATTTATTCAATCCGACATAGCAGTATTGACATTTAACCCTGCAACACCTGGTATATGTAATAGCTGTATACATTTCATCCTCTCTCTCTTTCTTTTTCTCTCTCCTTTTTCTCCAGACTTGTATATTTATTTTTATGGAAAAATTTACCACGATTAGTTACAAGGTCAATTGTTTACATAAGTGTATGTATGCACATATATGTGCGGATTTGAGCTTATATAAATCAATCGATACCAATAATGTTCATTATTGCGTAGAGTAATTACTTTATATCTATATGTGTTATCGTTTAAAATTGATAATTACATGCAGATCGAAATACAGTTTACAAGGTTTTTATTGCTTTGATTTAATGGAAACGACATTTAATCAATTATCATTTTAGTTGTTTCATTTTATGCTAGGAGATAAATTGGCGAATTTCTTGATTTGTTGTGCATGTGAATTAGACAGGAACTAATTAATCGGACCCGTGATGAGCAACGATCCGAGCATTGATTTATCAACGCGCCGAGCCCCTGTCTGAAATCTGCAGTGCTAATGCTTCTAAGCTTTTGATGGGTTAATCACAAATGTTGCATACGATGCAGATAACCGTGTGTTCAACTTTTCCTTCAAGTTTTCGAAAATAATGATTTACTGAATTGCTTTCACCTGTACCGACATAGTAAGCCATTAGATGTGTTATCTCAGCCTGCTCTAAGTGTTTACCCCTGACTTAGGAAGGGTAAACAGTAGTTAATCTCCACCAAATCCTACGGAAGTATACGCCGGGGGAGGAGCTTAGCCAGAATAACTCGGAATTACTTATATGTGTTGCGAAAAGCGGACCAAGACTTGTAACTGAGTTTGTAAAGGGAAGGGACCAGAGAGTATGGATTTGACTTTCAGATGCCCTACGAACCGGGCCCGGTTGCAATATTTGCCCCCTCTTCAAACCAACCAAGACCAACTCTTCTCTTCACTATACAGTGCCTCGTCTCTATCTCTTTCTAACTCATGTTTTATAGATTTACCATATCTCTCGCGGCAAAAATACACTTCACCGAATTGGCCGGGTCTGTATTAAAGGCCAAGACATGATTTCAAGAACGGTTTTTAACGGCATCTCAGTTCGTGATTAGTGTTTTTTGAAAATATCTTGAAACAATTTTCCCCTCTGGGATAAAAGATGACTCCGTCTCTATAAGCGCATGCAAACTGCACAACAATGTTTTCTCTCTATAGTAATTTGGGAGGTTTTCTATCGATTTTATCCACTGGGCAGATAGCAGAGATTTTATCAGTGAAACAGGCGACGCTACTGTAGACACGCGAACTTCACATTAAGTTTCATATTTACAAGCGCCGACTTCACCCCCTCGCTTTTCGTCCAATTACCTTTCTACATAATTAAAACGTAGCCTATTTCGAGCACCAAACTAAGCTCTAATGAAAAATTTTAATATTCAGTATCTTAGCTCCTAAACACTGTTGCACAATTTCACTTTTCTACCACCCTTCCGTCTAGAAAGAAATAGATGGTCATGTATTCTTAATTCGTTAAAATCAACAGTTACAAACGACGATATTTTTGTAGACTTTATTAATTATTCCAAAGTAAAATTATTTTTATACGATTTTTTTACAATTAAAAAATAGTTTCAAACACCAAATTAAAAATTTTCTCTGAAAGAAATTGGCTATAAGAACGTGCAACTAGAAGAGCATCAACAATAGTTCAAATGACAACTAGGCTAGCCTTATTGCAGACTGTGTAAATAATAAATTAAAAAGGGGTGAATTATAAGCGGCGAAAAAAGTGTTTAAAGAATAAAGAGAACGGCGAAGAAAACACAAGGAAAAGTCAGAAAGCGGTTCGACCAGACGGGACTTTAATCGAATGCAAACAGAGGGCGCGCTGGTAAACCCTTTTTCTTCGGGAAGGGGCCCTGGAAATTATCAACGCAACCAAGCATACCGTCCACCCAAAATTAACTTTAATTTCTAATAAAAATATATTAATACATCCGAGGTTCCACGTGGAAGCACGGTAAGTTATAGTAGAGTAATAAATGAGGTGACTACTTGGATGGTGCTTGACCGACTTTACTCCTACCTCCCCGCGCACAGGCCTCCAGAATTTGGAGCCAAACGATCCCTCTGTTAGACAAGTAGAGATGGTCAGAGGCAAAACTACCGCTTAGAGCATAGATAGGTAATAGAGAGTGATCGGTTATTTCCAGGAGCACGTAAAAAAGCACATTTTTGCTCAAATATCGCAAATAAGTCAACAACGGTTGAGAAAATGAGAAAAGTGGAAGGTGTCCAATTGAAAGCTTATTAAAATGTTCTATCGATTGCTCTAGGGTGCCGCTCCAGTACGATTTCTTTGCTACTCAGCTCAATTTGAAGTTTTCGTAAAATGAAGCAAAACTTAACATGATCCCGAATTTTCGAATTTACTGACAGAACCTAGGAAAACATATAAAAAAAAGATCATGTTTAGCGTAAAATTTTAAAAAATGAGACCTAGCGCAGTTTTGTGTCTTAAAAGGCTGAGAAAATATACATCTTCAAATTGGACATTTTTGCGTGGAAACACAAGGTTGAGGTTTTTATTTATGGATGGAGATGTTCAAGAACATCATTTTTCACCACTTTTTAAATATATCCTTCTCTCACACTACCCTGTTGAGTCCCACTGGGTAGTATCCTTGGTCTCACCCTGTTTTTTTTTATCCTCTATCCATCCCAACACATTTGCATACGATTCTGCTATCTCATCTTCCAGGGCCTATTATTTAATATTGCGTCTTACGGGTTCAATTTACCTTCTTATAACTAGGACTGAAAAGTGACTAACAAAAATAAATGTTGAACAAAGCTTATTCTCCGACGTGGAATAATGCCCCCACTATCCCCACTACATCTACATTATATGTTTTTTTGTATAACTAACCACGTCCGCTATCTTTGGCTGTACATTGAACAAAAGTCTACTAGGGATTCCACATACTAGGCTAAAAAAAACAAAAATTGATTAGACGTATCAAAACACTGTCACGATTTGTAGACAAAGTACTATTGTACAATATAATAATAAAACCCATTTGGACGAACAGCATTGGACTCTGGGTTCAACCAAGCGTTCCTATCGAATCAAGATTATCCAATGGATAATGGCACAAAAGAGAGTATAAGCTAACGTTCATTTCGTGAAAGATGTCATAAAATCCCGATACAAAAAATTCGACAAATCCCTTTCACTACAATACATCTCAATCCTTTAGTTTTCAGCTTAATATCCCGTACTACTCTCAAAAATCCTCTCAGGAGGTTAAAATGGCAATGGCTTCAGGATCGGTTGGACGGCGAGATGTAGCCACTACTAAAATGACTAGTGTTTGTATCTTCGCACCCTAGTATCGAATTGCTTAAATTTTATTTTTATTATAAGATTTTTTTTAAATTTTATTATAAATTTGTAAATGTCAAGAATTTTACTTGTAGTGTATAAAAAGACATTTTAAATAAATTTTGTTGTAACTAAACGCAAAATAATAATGCCTGACACCATCCACAAAGAACAGATCAATTTCCTCTCCGTCCAGATGATATTGTCGGTTATGTTAAAAACATTATCAAACGAAAGTGGGCGGCAAGATGGAATGTCNACCTTAGCCGTTAAAACGCCCTTAAAAATTAATAATAATAATAATGCCTGACAACGATGGAATTGAAAAATTGTACTTTATTGAAAAATATAATAAATGATGTTACCATTGTCGAGTTTTACAAAAGGGATTATTTGACGTGCATCGATATGATTTCATCTGAACATGCCGGTGCATATAGTTGCGTGGGCACAATGTAAGCCGGAAAGCCCTTCCATAACTGGCTTTGCGTCATCATGCACATGTTTTCACACAATTAACTAGATCCTATGAAATTATTGATTCAGAAAATCATTGTATTTCTAAGAATGAAATATTCATGAGGAATTCTGTACTGCTCTCGTTTGCCCGTGTTTATTTACATAAATCGTATAATTTCCATTGTTTCAGGATGAATATGTTAACTATTTTGTTATACATATATACAAACTGTTGGAACAATGATGAATCTAGTTTGCCTTAGAAAGACTAATATTTGTTTAAGCGGATATTTTTCCCGAAAATTTAAGGAATGAAGACACATTGTAACTAATTTTGTATGTTGTGAGTACTTGTTTTGTCTTTTTAATTACGCTGAGCCAACTTTTGTACTGAACCGTGTAGATGTGCAGATTAGCTTGAATTAATAATAGGAGAGAAACGTTGTTTAAGTTTGAACGCTCCGACTGTTAATTGGCTTCAGTAAATCAAACAAAACGTGGCTTTACAATAATGAAGTTCGAACTGTCTAATTTGTGACTTACAAGTATTCAAACACAAAGCGATTTTTGTTTTTAAGTACTCAAAAACAAATTACTTCAGTGTCTGACAAAAAAAATGCCTTCTGAATTATATAATTTTATCTAAAGCCGTGAAAAAATTTAACACACGTTAACTTTGAGTAGCAGGGCATTATCCATTCCTAGCCAACGGAATAGATTCTTTAACGCACGGCACCGATCGTAAACACTGCATGTTTTCCCTGCGTCACTCTGGTTATTTATACATGACGTCCCGGCTCGTATGAAATGTATATCGCTCAAATTGTGTGTCAAGCATTCAGAAGGGAAGGGCAATAAATAAGCCATGCGATTTTTTAAAAAGTTTTTTACAGCCTAGTTTATAACTTACTGTAACGAAGGCTTTCCAGAAACAGTTTTCTCAAACGAAGCGCCATTTTCAAAAAGCGTTTTTGAAAACATTATTACACATCCGCACTGCAAACAAAGGCGACTAAATAATTTATATTTTTAATTAAGTAGAAAACTTATATTTTTAAAAATTAAGGAATTACAATTGTTAAACAAGACTTATAATTTTCAATTAAGCAACATACGATTTTGATTGTTTCTTTCATTACTTCTAAAGTCGAGTGATATTTTTCCTTTTTTATCTTCCAACCAGAAAAATTTAAAACTCTAAAAAATGTAACTACTAATAGGTCAATGCATTCGATTCAAATAAAGCTAATAAAATGAAGATTATAAAGTAATCATTAGTGAGATCTTTATATTATTTTCTTCTTTTCTTCTTTATAATAATCTTTTTGACCTTTTCTAAACGAGGCTTTTTTTTAATGTTATATGGGCCAATTGTAAGTATGTCGGGTTCGAATGCTGGGCCGCTGGATTCGAACCCGTGACCTTTACCTTACAATGATGAGCGCCGTGTCAACGCCTAAACCGTTGCGGCCACCGACGACCCCTTTATTATTTGATAGTATGTTTTTTAATACTGAAAAATAATCTTATGAATCAAAAATTTACAAAAAGCTACTTACAGCTATTAATCGCTGCCTGGGAGTAATTTTTCCAGCCTATGTAACTGATACAGATTTTGTTGTTGTCAATTTGCAAATATTGTTACTTGTACTCATAATATTCATTGATTAAAAGAAACATTCATACTAATGGGTAGACAGTTTTCAAAAACATTATTTATATACGATGACTAAGTAAAATTGTTTTGAAATCCTATTTTCACTAGACGAAATAGTCGTAAACGCGATCGAGGAACATTGGAAAAGAGTGTTTTTCAGACGTCTCAATTTTAATATAGTTTATTTTATATTATTTAAAAAAATAATTTAATTGTATTTATTTTATCTACGGAAATATTATTTTCCCCAGGACAACGTTAATCATAAATTGACGTTTATATATGTGTTCTTCTGATTAAAACAAATTTAAAACTGCTGGTAAAGCCTTTCTGATGACGTAAAAAACAAAGAAGCCTTTTGTAGTAATGATGCCTAGCAAGAAGCCTTAAAACCAAGGAAAACAAGAAAGCAATCAGAGTGAATCAACACATTTCAAGTAAAACATTTTAAAAAAAATAATGGTTTATCACTTTATTTTTAAAAAGTGAGTAGCCTCAAACTACTGTAAACTATAAAAAGACAAATATGTCTTTTGTCATATCTGTGATTTGTGATTTATTATGCCAAATGGTAGGATATGAGTAAAAGAGGATCTAGATTGGTATAAATTTTATTTTTGTTATTCAAAAATTGTCCATAGTGAATTTTTGCAATTTTGTAAAAGATCGTCCGATGTATAGATTTTATTGGTTTGTGCAGGCGAAACGTCAAACAGTTGGCAACCAATGAGTTTGGTAGATGGCTCATTCTTTAAAAAATTATTATAGATTTAAAAAGACGTTTATTTCGATGAAAGATGCACAGATAACGATGAAATTTTTTTTCTGTGTAACAAAAATGAATGTGTATTGTAGACGAAGTGAGTTAGAAAACCCATTTATTGGGCGCTATCATCTACTATAAACTATTAGTTTTTGATCTATAACGAACCACCTTGTAATATTTTGTTTTGTTTTTTAGAATTAATTAAACACCAAAATTTAACGTCACAAATAGGGAAATATTTTTTAACGTTTGTTTATTACTATCTGCTTTTTTTATATACTCAAAGACAAACGAACCTCGACACTTGTATTTGTTTGTTTATTTTGCATAATAACTAGGTATAAATGACTATTAGTTGACTTAAGACATAAGGACAATCATTTTACCCGTTTTAGATTAAAAATAAAGAAAATTAGTTCAATTTTATCCACTCCAGGGGCAATTTTTCGAGTGAATTAACTGGTGTTTTAAATTGTTTACTTTGACGAGACAATAAATTTACGCATAAAATTTATTAATTTTGTAAAGCATGGTTTTGAGAAGGGAAGATTTCGTCTAGATGCTTAGGCCAACGACTGTCGTAACCTCCATCCACGATGGTCTACAGCGGATTAGGGCCACTGGAAGTCTCGATCAAAGAGAAGCTAGTGGTCGTCCGCGATGTACGACGGCTAGAGACTATTGTTTTATCGCTCCACTACGGAACTGTCATTTAACGACTTCTTTGATAAGTAGTCAACTCCGAACGGCCCGTAAATATAAAAGGGTGAGCTCTAAAACATCAATCTCTAAACATCAGAAAGCTTCGTGAGAATAGCTTAGTCCTTAGACGTCCTCTATCAGGTTCTTTAAAACTGGGGAGCATGTAGTAGAAAGGCGATTATTCGCAAATCAGCATCTCGTGTTTGGACACTTGAAAAATGGGGGGGGGTGCTCTTCACAGATGTATGCCGGTTTGGTTTATAATAATCAGATGACCAGTACAGTGTGGAGAACGCTTTGTTTGTGCCATGCATGAGTTGCATCCTTATCAAACACACTCAGTATATGGGTGGAATCAACGTCCATGTACACGTCCGTACCGAACTGATTATAACAGAGAACTCTTTGAGAGTTCTAAAGTATATTGAGGGAGTTCTTCTGGAAGCTGTGGTCTCATTCGTTCCATTTATGGGGGACGAAATTGGTTTTAATGAATGACCCCATTACTTTTAAGATGTAGGGATTATCACAATGAATTGACCAGCCAATCCTGACATGAGTCCTATAGAACTCCTATGGAATATGATAGAGACGGGTTAGACATGTCCTCCAACCAGTGGTGAACAGCCTCAAATCGCTCTTGTTGAAAAATGGAATTCTGTTTCACAAGACAAAATGCGAAAGATTTCAAAACTTGGGCAGTACAATTATAGCAGGCAGAAGAAACTCATCATAAAGAAGAATATTTATTTAGAAATCGTGAGATGCGGTCTGGTGTGATGTAGGTTTCAGAAAAACATTTTCTTTATCGTGCCAACGTTTCGATCTTTATTGAGATCATCTTCAGGGCCTGGGATTTACAAACATTGTTTACATATTACAATTACATTTCGGATGTGGAAAAGTGAATTTATACAATGCAAAATATATTTTATATATTCAATCAAAGTATTTCTACTCACTCAAAGTGTTTGTCTTCTGTGTAATTGTGCCGTTCTTGCGTGACGTGTTGAGAGTGCCAGTGAGATTTATTATTTATCCCTTTCTATATAATCCTGAAAGGATAATCTTGCCGACGCCTTATACAAAGATGTCTTTTTTATACTGACAGCCTTCCCCACCCCTTCAAAATCCAACATATATAAACACAAAATAGCAAAATCTCACTGGCACTCTCGACACGACCCGCAAGAATGGCACAATTACACAGAAGACAAACACTTTGAGTGAGTAGAAATACTTTGATTGAATATATAAAAAAATATATATTGCATTGTATAAATTCACTTTTCCACATCCAGAATGTAATTGTAATATGTACACAATGTTTGTAAATCCCAGGCCCTGAAGATGATCTCAATAAAGATCGGAACGTTGGCACGATAAAGAAAATGTTTTTCTGAAACCTACATCACACCAGACCGCACCTCACGATTTCTAAATAAATATCGATTAACGGTCACTAATCAACACATAAAGAAGAATATTTAAGAAAAGTGCAATGTTCTACTTACCATTTAAAATACAAGGAATTGAACTTCGATCTTGGAGACAACAATTACTTGTATAAGGAATACAACTGGAATTTGATCAAGGTTGTTTTACGCGCGAGAGGTCAATTATTATATTTAAATTTTAAGCTTTGGTTAGAGGAAAGAGACTAAGCATGCTATATATGTAAACTAAAAGCGGTGGAAAATTTGATTCATTTTTTGGCAGTTTGTCCAACTTTGGAAAACGTTAGATTAATTTGGTTCCACAGATGTCGTTTGGCAATCCGTGAGTATATAGACCTTTTCAATGGGAAAGATTCGTTCAGTTTGTGTAGATATATTACAGATTCGCTGAATTGCAGAGATAATTTTATGTTAAGTTTATAATTTGTATGTTAATTTAAGTTTTATTTGAATGTAAATATGTAAGGGTCAACTGGCAGACGAATAGTTCATGCCATTCAAGTATTATTTTGTAAAATCATGTAATATTTTGTTTTCTTTTCTAAATATACTTTTATTAAAAAAATTAATTTTCCATGTGTTAACAGTATTTCCGTTGAAAAATTCGCACTTACGAATATACTCCAACTCTTTTTGAAAATACTCAATTGTGGCTCGTGCAATAAATTTTCCATCAAAATTTTCACCAAAGTTGCCTTATTTTATAACTATTCCAAGTTCATTGTCACTTTTACTGTTTTAAAACTTTTCTTAGTGAAATTCTCTTTACAAGGTTATTTAAGTTCACTAATTTCGTGGTCCGCTTGACCAATTAATTGTAAGTTATTTAAGTTTTTATTATTGATTTTGTTTAATATTATTTGTCATTTGTGTTGTTCGACTAATCAAGTTTTATAATATGTACTAGGCTTTTACGGCTAAATCTTTTGATCAAAAATAGAACGCCAATTAATGAGAAAATCTATATAAGAAGGCTTTTAGATTTAAGTCTTTTAATGTCAATTCTTGTATATATCTTGCAAATGGGGAAATTTAATTTTGTTGTAAGACCAATAAGAGAAGTGCCGCTAGCGCAAAATTGCTTTCTAACTTAATTAATGCTACACGGTCATGGAAATTTCCCCTCGATTTAAAGACCAACGGATTACCCGACAGGAAATTTACTCCTAAACCGGTCGGTATGTATTATACTGCGGTGATATAAATATAAAACATTGTTATTAAATTAATGTTATCAAAACGGTTATATATTACTGAGGTGTTAAAAAACGGGAATGATATTGTAAATCAATTCGTTTATCTCTAAACAGCATTTGTTTGCTAAACAGTAGCCCAGGTTAAGGCTTCGCTGACGGGGCAGAACCATTGTGTACGTTCGATTATAGTTAGAGAGGTTGGAACGTGCTCGCTCCGTTATGCACTAGAATTGAAATGGATAAAATCATTGCGCCCAACCGCATTTGAGACCTGCTATAATCGGACATAATATTCTAAATTAATTATATTCGCTTATGCACGCATCGTTGCTCCGACAGTCTTGGATGGCAAAGGGGTTAAAGGATCGAAAGTCTTGCTATTACCTTCATCACATCAAGCAATCAAGCATGTTCAATCCTGAGCAATTTCCATTATCAAGTTAGTCCAAATTTTATTATATAGTGTTTCATAGTAAATAAACACATTTTTGTAAGTATTTCGCTTTTAACTATTCGTGTGCAAAACGAAACATCGTCAATTGGAAATTTTCCTTCTGTTCACATTGTCCAACTACTCAGTCTGCTAAAACAATTTTTTTAAATATGTAAGTTGGTTTTATTTATCTGTTATTTTATGCAACTTATTTTAATAAAATTCCTTATATAAAAAAGGACTTCAGAGCAGCATAGAGTTCAGGAAGATTTTCCTCTGGAGCAGCTTTTTGGTGAGTATTGAAGAAACTTATATCCATAGAAGTTTCATCATTATTCACCAACATTATAATAGACACAACACTGAACATTATTAAAGACAAATGGCCTAACATAACAAAGTCTATAAGAAAAAACAGTAATAACAATCTTTTTATGTAAGGTTTTTGGTAGAAATGAAAAAGCTAGTGCCACGAGCGGGATTCGAACCCACGACCTTCGGCTAAATACGTCGCTGCTCTACCACTTGAGCTATCGTGACTTCGATCCTCTCGAACACCAACTCCCCATTTCAACCTACAACCTTTCGAATTTTCCCTCCTTTTTGCGATTTTTCAAATGTCGTGTAATCAGGATCCAATTCTCGGCGACATATGAAGTGGCCACGGGAAGCTGTTAGTGAAGTTATACTTCGTTTTCTTTTTAAATACATTATATTTAGTATTGACAAAATTACTTCTTTCAATTAATTAATCTTTGTATGTAAGGTTTTTGGTTGAAATGAAAAAGCTAGTGCCAGGAGCGGGATTCGAACCCACGACCAGTTATATTCAGAGCCATGACTCTTTTCACCTCAAGAATATAAAGAAATAAAAGTATATCCTACATCACAATCACTACCATAAACACACAATCAACAGAATAATCAACAACTACAACTCAACGCGAACACCATTTCCTATCAATAATAACACATCAATTACAATGACATCAATTCTATCAAACACAGACAAACCAACATACATATCTAATACATTCGTTCACGGCCTACCACTCAAATTAAACACATTTCTCTCTTCAATAATGAATAAGAGGGGCGTCGGTGGCCGCAACGGTTTAGGCGTTGACACGGCGCTCATCACTGTAAGGTAAAGGTCCTGGGTTCGAATTAAAAAAAAAAAAAAAAAAAAAAAAAAAAAAAAATGAATAAGAGTGATGTAATTTAAAAAACCACTTGTACAAATTGTCCGGCAAATTACATCGGAATCACATCCCAGTATCTGGAAAAGAGGGTTAGACAACATATTTATGATTGCAAAAAGCCCAAACAAAATCCTACAGTACTGGCTACCATTTTAAACACCAATACAATTTCTATTTCAAAAATCCAAAAATATTAAACACAGAACAAAACAAACGTAAATGTAACTTTTTACAGATAGTTTACATCAACAGATAAACACATCATCAATTACAGAACATACACATGTAAACTCGGCCGCAGTTACGCTAATATAATAAATAAAATTCAATATTAATAATATGCTTATGACACACAAAACATACAATAGGAGTATTCACGATCCTTTTGTTAACCCTGTTAACTCTGTTAGGTCCTGTTAGATCGAGAAAAATGATGAGTAGACTTTTAAGAATCGGTTAGTTAACATTGCTCGATCTAACAGGCCAGGGCCACTGTTAGCTGTTAGGTCGAAAATGTAGTCACATTGCTATCCGTTAGAGCGTAGGTAACCAACATGGCAGCCATGAAATTAACAGCTGTTTTTTGTTTACACGTATTTTTATTCTTAAATACCCGTTAATTAAGTCAGGCCAATACGTTTCTTTTATTAATTTCTGACCCGTCCTTATACTCTCATTCATAGTAGATACATCCCCTATCCTATAATGTTGTAGGCTGTTAAACGTTAGGATACAAGTTAGGCATGCACGAATTGAAGCGTGTCATTTGTTAGTATTTTTCGGGTCAATACTTAGCATTTTGAACGAAAGGGTTGATTAATTTTCCTTTTTTATTAACTTCTGGCATCTTACAATTTAACACAGTAGAAAACCAAAACAAATAACAACAAATCTTTAAGTACTGTTGTAGCTTTATTTTTGGTTCGACCAATCGCCACGCGCAGCATTACGGAAAAATTAACGCTTAACATGCTAAGAAAAGAAGGGAGCGTTCACGGTCTTACTTGACATTTTTCTATTCGAGTTAACATCGTTCAAACATCGTGAATACCCCTAATACGGCATATAAAATAATCATTTCACTACACACAACAATTCTCCATAGTCTAAATTTTCAACAATTTATCCTCCTTTCCCTAATATCCTGAAAGGCTAACGAGACCCGAACGACTAACCATTACACTTTTTTTCCCATTGTCGGACCCTATCATCTCAAAGAGGCCTTCAAAATAAAAAAAACATTAATATCTCACTAATACTCTCAACACGAGACACAACAGTGCACATCTACACGGAGAACATACACTTTGAGTGAACATCAACATAACACATTAAACAAAACATTTCTACATTGTATACATCATTGTATAAATTCATATTCATATCTTATATGTATTTGTATAATTTAATCAATGTTTGTAAATCTCAGGCCCTAAAGATGATGTCAATAAAGACCGAAACCTTCGCTCGATAAAGTAAATGTTTTTTTAAACGTATATCACACCAGACCGGATCTCACGATCTCGAAATGATCATAACATAACGATCACTAAATATTACACTTTGAAAAAACATGTTACTACTGTAGCATAATGTACTCAAAGTTGGTGCTCCATTAGAAAGAAAAAATGTTATTTGTTATTCTTTATTTAATAATTATTTATAATTATGTACTACCTCTTGGTGGCGACTGAATAAGGTCTCTGTGCTTCGTGTATCAATTCAGTTGAATTGTGATGCACCTTTATAAAATAATGGTTTTCAAACGTCATTAAAACATTCCATTCCTATATGTTCTTGTCTCTTTTTGCTTTGTCTGCTCCAGGTTAAAATTAAATCAAGCGTTTGTAGTCCCAAATAGGGCACAACATCCAAAAGGGCTTTGTGTGCAATTTTAACCTAATTAGGAATAAAGTCAATAATCCGACGTAGCCTTCTTCAGAACAGAACCCTATTCTGTTGCATGTCAATTATCAAAGGCAAACATCGCCAAACTCGTTCTCATAATATTCTACATGTGCCCGTTGGAAACATATCTATGAAAGTGCTTGACATTTCATCGTTCATGCTCAAAATCGGTGACTTCTGTGGATATGCAGAGACAGGAGCGCTATAAAAAATATTTTACAGTTAGTTATAAAATGTTGGCATTGGTTTTTTGACTTTATTGTTCGTGTGCAAAACAATACGATTTATCATAAAACAATAAGGAACATCTGTTAAATGAGGTGAAATATATAAAATGTACATAAGCCTTTAGACCCTTTCAGTAAAGTAGACAAGAAAATACATGTTTGTTGGAAACATAATTCGTATTCCTTTCAAGCACTCCTCCCCCAGAGTTAATTTTTTAAATAAATTATACGTTTTTTAGCAAGAAGTCGGTCTTTTTTTTATACCATTAGAAACGCACCCCGAATAAAAAATTTTCGTGAAAAATTAAACATTTTTCCTTTAATTTTTAGCTTTCGAACTGCTTTCAAGTTTTTTCTCATCCACGTGATATTTTATGTTTTATTAAAAAATACATGTTACGCCATAAATCTGGCTTCCATAAATATTATAAAATTGGGTATATAGAATAAAACGTTTGAAAAGTTTTTGTTGATTTCATCCTAATTTTCTTCAGTTTTACCAATTGCATCTAAACCTTGTTGACAAAACTTAAAGTAGGTTAATTATGCTTTGGAATGGCTCTAATAAACTTGAATTTGAATTAAATCGAGAAATCTTATGATGTTTTAAGTTAAACACCAGACAACTGAGCAACAATTTTGCTTACGACGAAAAATACGTATTTTATATCTGTTTTAAAAATTAGTATGTAATTTTGGCTTAAAACAAATCTACCTTGACTTTTCAAAAACATTTTTTTTCACTTTCCTGGAAGCTTTTTTGTTTTTGTGACTTTTTAGGTATTTAATACAATTATACATTATATTTTCTTAAGAAAATTCATCTGATAAATATATATATAATCACGATATATAATTACTATAATTGTAATTATTATGTGTACTAATTAATTTTAAGAGATATTCCTCCCTTTACATTATTTAAAAAAAACTTTAAACCGATTGATTCAAGTGAAAGATTTTCTAGGTTAAAAATATATATAAAATTTTTCTAAACTGAAAGAGTTTATTACAACTTTAGTGTTTGAACACTTAAAAAGAACGGTGTTGCATAGTGGAATGGATAGAATGGTTTGATTTTTATTTACTATCGAAGAAAAGATTTGGTCTGCTTTTATTCGAAGTTAGTAACTTTTCTGCCATACTTTCCCCAGCGAAATCTTTAATTATCTTTTAAAAAGCATAAATAATTCTTACCCATTTAATGCTTTGTTACCGTAAAAAGTTATTTACTTATCAAAAGCCGTAAGCTAATTTAAGTTTAAAGCAAGATTCAGATTGGGTTATTGAATAATATCGAAACAAAATAATCAGCCCGGAATTTTGTTGAACTTTTAACAACATAAATATTTTAATTGAAATCTTGTAATCGGCAATGTGTAACTAAAATTTCTGAAGTCAAGTTTCCTTTGTACGTTCGAGGGAGGTGGGGTAATGCTGTTGCCGTTATGTTTGTTTGTTTGAGTCTATAGTATTCGTTTTTATTATTTCAATATTTTTCTAATTGTTGGAAATTTGTGTGTTTATGAGTTTTTATAATGTTAACTGAGTTGTGTATGTGTTCATTTTTAGTCCTTATTATCCGTCGTGAAGTAGGTTAGTGCTGGTCTGTACTGTTCGTGATGGTTTTATGCGAGTTTAGTTGTAATTTCATCTTCTATGTCTTTGTAAATGTGATTTAATTTTCATTCTGATTATCTGATGATTTTGTCTCTACATGCGCATGTAACGGTGTATATGCCATTTTTTTTGTCAAGTGGGTTGGTTTTGTGTTAGTTAGTACGATTTGTTAGTTTATACATGTCCCTTCACATACATAGGTGAATGTGGTCTATTTGGTGTCTATTTTTGTCATTTCGTTTTGTTTCTGTATGTACATTTTGTAGTTGTACTTCTTATTGCCGGTGATTAAGTCTTTCGTATTATGTATTTTATTCTGCAATTTTGTGCAAGTACGGGGTTGTTTTTATGAGGTAGTCAGTTCCTTTTTATCCGTCGAATAGTAGTTTCTTGCCACTTTTAGTGATTGGTAGGTTCAGAACGATATTGTTTTTTATTTCTGATGTGAATTATATGTTTTGGTGTAAGCAGTTTAGGTCTGTTTGTTGATTATATTGTTTTCGTCTAATATGGGAAGTATGTCATCAATGTGTATTATTTTGTGTTTTGCCAAAATTTCAGGGTAGTATTTCTCTTCAGTTTTTTTAAATATACTTCGGCGAGAATGGCTGAAGCTAGCTTACCCATTTTTAGACAATCTTTCTTTACATTTGCCAGTTGAAGTTAAAGTAGTTTTGTTCTGTCGTCATCTGCGCAAATTCGTGGTCACAGTTTTTGTGTTTGAGTGTATTTTTATTGATATATTTTATTATATTTATTTTATTACTGATTTTGAAAATCAGGGATATGTTTAGAAATGATTTTGTCGGCGTATCTTTTCCCAAGCTTTCAGCTTTTTATTAACTCTTCCTCAAGGCTAAATTCCTCTGACCTCATTCTCAAAATCATCGCTGGTCGATCTTTCTTTATGGGATAAATTTTTATTAAATTTTTTTCTAATTGTTTAATGAAACAACGATATTTTTTAGTGGTTAATTCATATTTCAATTTGGTAAGAAAAAATTTATAGCAAGCTTATTAAAACGCTAAATAGTGTGAGTGTGTTGTACTTTTTCAAAGGATTGGATCAACTTCATATTAATATAATTATATCTTAAATGATTATTATTTATTGGTGACTATGTGGAAATATCAACTAGTGGTATTTTAAGGTCAATGATGACCATACACCAAATCAACACCTTGTATTATTTAGTAGGGTAAAATGGTTTTGTTGTATTGAACTTCATATTTAATTTACTACCGTAGTTTAAATAACCAAATATATTTAAATATTTACTTAACCTAAATTTGGACTTGAATTCGCTTTGTAACAAATAAAAATTGAGAAACTTTTGCTCCCTGATGGAAAAATTAAATTATGCATTGAACTGACACACAGGTTGAGTTTATATCAACGAAGTTCATTTACCTTTCTCGACGCAGATAATTTTGATAATAATCCATGATTGAAAAATAATAAACCGTTGTAAAAAGCAGAGGGGGTTCACGTTTTAAATGTAATTGTTCCAATAATTCGTATATAAATGTATAAAGATAATAAATAAAGGGATTAAACGTAGCAAAGCCAAGAAATGCGAGGATAATTGATTTTGATTTTCGTTTGATGGAAACGCAGAGGAGATTGATTGGTATTCTGGTCTTTCAGAGTGGATATAACTTGAGTTTAAACTTAGTATTATACCTGATTAAAAGGTTTCTCATCAAAAGAAATAACATGATCAATGTATAAAATTGAAATATATTGGAAGAAAAGTAAAATTTGAGGGTGTTCCAATTGGTTTTAATGGGTTGAGATTTTCTATGAAATCCTTACATCGGCAAATTTCATTTCGTTAGGAGTCTTTCATACTGTATTTTTCTCTGGCAGAGGAGTGGTTCATTTCATCAGATTTTCATAAAAGAGTTTTTATTTAGATTATAAGGGTAAAATATATGGCAAAAGAAGTGTGCCCCTCGATTTCGGAGAAATCTCCCCAAAGGGGTAAACCTTTTAAGAAAAGCGTAAAGAAGTCGGTTAGGGGTATGGAAATATAAAAAGAGGGATGTTTTATATCTTGCCCGACGCAAATAAATCTTATCGTTTGTACGAAGTGTGCGAAGCTAATGAAGGGACATGAGTTGTGATTGTGAAATATCACAGGATTGTACCACTGTCCCGAAGCCTTACCGGCCATAAACGTTAGTTTATAATGTACAGCGATAACTCTATTTTATCATGAGGTATTTTCAGCACGTGAACAACATACGGCCGTTCATAAAACGGAATTTATGCTCTGAACTGCGTTATTTTACAGTTTTAATCTCGCCGGAGTAGGATGTCCGCATCGAAAATTGATGTTGGATAATTTGGTGTAATTGAAATTTCGAAGATGAACTGGGCCTGAGGTCCCTGTATAATTTTTCTCCAAAGAAAGGTAAAAATTTGAAACTAGACTGAAATATATTAAACACGTATTTTTTGTATTTTGGCTAGCGTCATTGGTTCGACCGGGCGAACAAAAAACAACACCCTATATATAAATTATTATAATTTATGTATAAATATTATTATATAAAATATAACCGAAATATATACAATATACGGAATATACGGTACTTTTCATTTTGACAATTGAAAAATTGCAGTCTGTCAAATATCTAAACGGCAAAAATTGGGAAATATATTAAATACAGTATACATGCAGAGCACTTAAATACCGTAGATTATTGGTAGAGAATTTAATTATTGATGTGCACATAATGTAATAACGTAATAAATTAACTACATGTAAAAAGATAATTTATTAATTATCTTACATTAATACATTAATCATGTATTAATTTATTTTGTGATTATTTGATTATTAGTAATTAGTTTATAGAATAAGAAAAAGGTATTTGAGTGGAATTGTTTTCTCAATTCAATTTCTGATTTTTAACTTTTATAACAAAAAAGTTTAATTATTTAAATATAAATACATATTATTTCGTGTGAGGCAAGGAATGATATTTTTATACTCCCTAATTTTTGAAAAATTAAGGGAAATTTATATTTTAATTGTGATCAAGGCCTACTCTCAACTGACGGACTAAATGACCAAGTTTAAGTGTCATGTTATTATAACTATGTGTAAAATATTTAAAACGTTTTAAAAATATGTTTAGTTTTCGTTTTAAATACACTGCATCGCTATTATTATTCTATTAATCCATATATGTTTCGTGGGTTCGAATCCCGCTCGTGACACTGACTTTTTTATCTAAACTAAAAACCTTAATTAATTGAAAGATATTAATTGGTCAAGCGGACCACGAATACTAGTGAATTTAATAAGTTAAAATGAAGTATATCTTCACTAAAGCTTTCCGTGGCCATTTCATTTGTCGCCGAGAATCAAATAGATTACACGACATTTGAAAAATGGCAAAAAGAAGGGAAAATTCAAAAGGTGGGGTTGAGATGGGAAGTTGATGTCCGAGTGGATCGAGGCCACGATAGCTCAAGTGGTAGAGCAGCGGCATATCTAGCCGAAGATCGAGGGTTCAAATCCCGTTCGTGACACTGACTATTTTATCTCAACTAAAAACCTTAATTAATTGAAAGATATTAATTGGTCAAGCGGACCACGAAAACTAGTGATTTATTGTTATTATTAAGTATAATCAAAAATTTAGGTGGATCATTATTTCAAATTTTGTTCTAGCTACGCTTGGTTTCGAGAAAAAGGGGTGTGATATTATGTTTCAGACACCCCCGCTTCGGCGGCAGCAGCTGAGACACCGAAGAAAGACCTTGTCCAGACCAAGGGCACCGGTGCCAACGGCTCGTTCAAGTTTTCCAGCAAGGACAAGCCGGTGAAGAAACCTGCGGTAAAGAAGGCCACCTAAAAAGCGGCTGCTCCCAAAAAGGAAGCCGCGGCGAAGAAGACAGCAACTACACCTAAGAAGCCCGTTGCCAAAAAAGCCAAAGCCACCAAAGCAAAGTCTCCACCTAAGCCCAAGCCGACAAAGTTTAAAGCTTGCCCAACTAAGCCTAAGAAGTCCCCGGCCAGAAACCCTCCAAGGCCGCCGGCAAGAAGAAGGCTTCACCAAAGAAAAAATAGATCTCTTGTGATCTCTCTTCGATATTTCAACGTCGGCGGATTTAGCACATTTTGTTCCTCCAGAGGTCGAAACGTTCGAGCACGATGGACGTAGGTTACACGTAGGTAAGTTGAAATATGGCGAGCATGTTTGTTCGAGAATAGCGCTGATTTCTTTGTTGTTATATCCCAGTATTAACGAGTTAGTTTAATGATTATGCTATCAATAAGGTATTATTGCATTTGTCTATGTGTACGAAATTCAAGGTAGGTGGTAAAACCATGACCACCGATTCTTATGAGGATAATCGAAGGTAAGCCAAGTTGGTTAGATCTTTAATAGCCTGACGTACCCACTATAGTTGGTCTTGGTTTTATATTTCGATTTTATTATTGTCGGACCTGGGTTAGTGAGAACTTGACATAGTGAGAATCCTTGGTTACTGAGAAAAAATTTTCTGCACTTCAGGGTGTCAAAACCTGGGTTAGTGAAAAAAACCTACCTGTGTTGTTGCGAATTGAAATTACGGTGATTCCCCAAAAAATTGAATGTTTTGCACGCCCATACGGAATAATACAGCATTTTAAGCTCATCTATAGAAAATAATCGTCCGCCTCATACTTTCCTTAATCGAGGAGTCGCCTAAAATTCGAGTTATCACCATACCTCGTGAATGAAAGTTGCATACAAAGCTCGTTCTGATGCTAAATTGCCAACTGTTTTAGAAATTATAGGTTCATCACTTCTCATTTAAATATGGAAGCTTATGAGGAGGACGTACTGCACGTAACAAGTGAAGATTGGAACACTATGCTCTCCCATTGCCCGTCTTCTTCGGTTGTAGATGGAAAACCTTCATTGGTGGATTATGTTTTGGTGGAGGACAGTGCCATAACCGCCGGTCGAACCGGCATTAAGAAATTTTGGAACGATGTAGAAGTACGAACAGACGAAAGTGAAGGAAATGACGAGAAAACCGATGAGCCGAATATACCAGGAGAGATGAATTATCTTGCTGGTATTGTTCTTCTTTACTTCTTTACAAATACCTGTGATCGTGAGGTTTTTGGAGAACCATCATTGGTTTTTTTGCTGACCATCGATAAATTCTTTATCAGCAAAATTCAGTTTATTTAAATTTTAATTGAGTTTTCATCCACTACTTGGGAATGTGAGAAATTTCTACGCGGTATCTTCGCTTAAGAGAAATAGCGAGAAAGTCCCCATGGAATTCTCACTAAATCAGGTTCTACCGTAATATGTTTTGTTAAATTAATAATCGGCAAGGAACCAGAGAAGGACGCCCGGCAAGCGACTTGTCAATGTTTGCCTCATCTTCCCAAAATGCCGTCGTGTATCCGGGATATATAGGTCGCAATGAAGAAAAGGTAGGAATCTTCATTTACACAGACTGCTAAGAAATTGCTTTCTTTGGTTTCTTTCGATTTACATTTCATGTACTATTACTTTTTCTTACTGATGTTCCAACTAAAACACCTGAGGTAAAAGGTTGTGTCGCGGTTCTGTCATTTTTCGAGATACAAGATGTAGAGTTACCTGCAAAAATTGTATTCACATGATTGTAAACAACGGCGTTTTGTGGAAACCATTTATGTATTGTTAAAAACACAATTTTTAAATACAAAACTTATCAGCAAAACAAAAAAGAACTTTAATTTTAAGAACTTCCAAGATTTCCAAGGCCGCCAACCAATAAAATAACCGAAGGGATATCTTATCATGTATCATATTTTAGCAATGTAAAAGTCTTGTGTACTCAAAGAGAATTGTGAGAAATTATAAACACCATAAAACAATGTGAATTTCATTCAGTGTAAAACAAAGAAATTAGTTTTGCAATTAAGCAGTTGGGAAATACGGTCGAAGTGACAAATCATCCTGCCAACAATTATAACAATGCATGTCACTCAAATATGTCATATTAAACGAAAACCTGACTAATATTATTGTACATCAAAAAAACTTTGCACATGCCTTTTTGAAAAGCCGCTGGTTTACTGAACGCTGATCGATTGGGCTTTTTCCGGCTGGGGGCAGCTAGGGAAACTTAAATTAATCGCTTATCGGTTTAAGCTATTCAAGTTTGTGCTGAAACCCAGACTTCACTGTGGCTACCCTCTCATCGAACAAATTACAAACAGTAATTCACAAAGGTTTTCCCATTGTTTCGAGGTCGGCTTTAAACTCGTTAGCTGGACAACCTTTGAAACAATGTTGCTACTCAACATCATAACTACTCTCTTGGGTAAAATGAACCGAACTACTTTTTGTTTAAAGGCCTTTGCCAAACCGGAAACATTATCATTATTACCCCCTTGTAAAGTTAACTGTAGTTATTACCCTCTATAAAACTTCTATAAACCGTTATGTTATGGTTTATAACTAACCAATTTGATTTGTTTGTTGTTTAGAAAGAAGAATCATATATAAGATATATGCATATATAATACAGCAAGGATTAATTCATTTTCATACAAGGCTTGTGGTTGAAGCTTTGGTTATAATGGCGTTTAGCAGGTAAAAATGATAAAGAATAAAACATGATTAAACTGTTTTTTAAATTACCTTTCTAATTACTACATTAACTTAAGTTTCCTTAATTTTTGAAGAAATCTAAAAAATATGAAATTTACAGTTTGCTAATTTAAAGACTAAGACTTGGTTAGAAAGGGTAGTTCAATCTATAACTATAAATATGGTGTACAACAATTAACATTATGTTTCGTATTGGTCAAAAGCACTCCAATGTAAATTTTAAATAACACAAATATACACAAAAGACAGAAACTATATGGAAAATTTTACGCATTTTTGAGAATTGTAAAAAGAAGGTAAATCAGCCAACATTTTTGGTTGTGGGTTTTTTAATTTAAAATTTTCATTAATTATTATTAAAAACTAATTTTAATTTCTTATTTATAATTACAATTTAATCTCGGTTATATTATTATCATTTCATATATATTATATGTTAATAATGAAATAAGTACAAGCTATGAATATCTTTCGTACTAACAAGGGAAGGCGGACGTGGGATCATTGATTTATATATATATATATTTTTTTTTTGTGACACTAGAATGAAAAATATTATTAGAGAAATTTTAAACCGTTGAATGGCCTCAGGAACGGAGTAATACAATATTTTAAGTAATGTACATAATTTTTTCAAAATGTATTGTTCCTCTTTGCTACCTCGCTTGGTCAAAAAAATTATGCATTGCATTTTAATAAATGCTTGAATCGATCATTTTCGTATTTCAGGTAAGTAGGTAAAATTTGTTAAGCTCGATCAAAGTTCAAGTTCGATTTCTGCTCTCCAAAAAATTTGAAATACAAATTTTTAGGAAAATCAAAAAATAATTTCTCGCAAATTTTCCGTCTTCTAAATCTGATTATTTTTCTCAAAAAACCTGAAAATGGAGACAACGTTCGATTCTCAGAAAAATTGTACACGAATTTGGGACTCTATTTTTACGTAATGATTTAAACATGGTTTCCATAAACAATTTGTAGTTCTATATAAAAAATAAAACGTTTGAGGAATTTTTCTTGATTCCATCCTTCTTTTTCTCTAATCTAAATAAATAGAGTGTAAACCTTGTTGAGATAACCTGAAAGAAGAGCAATTTACTGATCAAAATATTCCATAAACGTTGTATTTCAATAAAGTTTAGAGGTGTTATGAATTTTTACGTGAAGAAAAAAATTACTCCCAGCAAATTCACTGTCTGTTTTGGTATTGCTATAAAATTTCGTAGAACCAAAAAACGGTTAATTGAAATCGTTGAACCCACGTACTCTCCTTGTATTTTTTTGTTTATTTCTGAAATGACACCCGTTCAAAAGTAACAGGTTGACTTATCTTTAGCTCTTAAACATTAAAATTAATATTTAAATAAATTTATTGGGCGTATATTCAAATCAAGCCTTTTATAAACAAGTAGTCTAATTCACACTGACAAATTTTGACAAAATCATTATCCTGGGTCGACGTTTTATGGTTTCTCTTTGATACATAAAAGCGCATCATTTTAAATCGCAAGCACAAAACACACACAATGCAATAATTATATGTGTGTTGATTAGTGACCGTTAATCGATAATTATTCAGAAATCGTGAGATGCCGTTTGGTGTGATGTAGGTTTCAGAAAAACATTTTCTTTATCGTGCCAACGTTTCGATATTTATTGAGATCATCTTCAGGGCCTGGGATTTACAAACATTGTTTACATTTAACAAATACATCTAGGATGTGGAAAAGTGAATTTATACAATGCAAAATATATTTTTTATATTCAATCAAAGTATTTCTACTCACTCAAGACAAACACTTTGATTGAATACAAAAAAGTGTTTGTCTTGAGTGAGTAGAAATACTTTGATTGAATATAAAAAATATATTTTGTATTATATAAATTCACTTTTCCATATCCAAAATGTATTTGTTAAATGTAAACAATGTTTGTAAATCCCAGGCCCTGAAGATGATCTCAATAAAGATCGAAACGTTGGCACGACAAAGAAAATGTTTTTCTGAAACTACATCACACCAGACCGCATCTCACGATTTCTGAGCAATAATTATATTAACACTTCACAATCAGTTTTCATGGTGTTAATAGAAATGTAAAGCACACAATTTTTTGGTTGTGGCTTTTCATTTTAAAGATTATCGCAGTTTATATGTAAATGTTATTATCTTTTTTATATCAACCAATGCCTTATATAACGATTAATTAATTGAAAAACGTTATTCGGTTAATCGGACCACGAAATATAATGAATTTAATAAAGTTTAATCTCAAACTGTTACTTTTTTAAATTCGCTAAAATGGAATAGATAATCTAAAATGTTACATATTGACTTATCTTCAGTTTTTTAATATAATAGTTTATTACTTGTGTATAGTATATTTTTGAAAGAAAAAACGAAAAATGTTTCACTTGATATTTTAAGAGTGGTACAAATGGTTAAATAGAGCAAAAACCACAGAAATTAAATTGTTGTATTAGCTTAATATTAAAATGGTGTTTAAAAATGAGGGATAAAGCAAATTTGAAAGAAAAACAATAAGTCTGTGGTGTTTAAAAACAATAATTTTTTTAATCAAACTGTCAAAGTCCACGACAATTGTCGATCCATTTCTCAAGATTTCAAAAGTATTTTTTATGGCTTTATATTGTTAACAAAATTTTAAACATATATTTTCTGTAAGATAAGAAAATGATATAGAAAAGTGTAAATGTCTCGTTTGCTACAAATAGTTGAATAGATAAAGCCTCGCAATAGAATTTATCTTGATGTTATTATTAATTAAATTAGTATGATGTGCTTTACAATTTATATGATGTAAAATTGCAAAAAAAAAACATTAATTTCGGAGAATCATCTATTGGTTGTTTTTCTTAGATTAAACAAAAGCGTCACATTGTAAAAAAACTTACAACACGTATATGTTAGATGTTTTAAAATTAAAGTAAAACAATTTGGTTAGTTTTTATTTTACATATTTTTTTGGTTATTGAAGCTCAATCAATTGCCACAATGTATTATATAAATATAAAATTAAATTTAGGGGAATATAAAATTTTCAAGAAGGGAGTAGAATTTTTTTTCTAGGCAATGAGATAGTACAACTGCTACAGATGGAGTTTTAGTTCAGCTTTTTGATGCCTTCATTTGTATTTAATCGTCATAAAACAAGCCATAACAGATACCAAAATAAAACATACTGATAAATTTGATAGAATACGAGAGATTTTTAGGGTTGGAATATTTATGCTGTTTGAGTTAAACACATAATACAGGAAATGTGTACAACATGAATCGTGAAGTGCTTCTCGACACGAACCAAATACGAACGGGAATAATCAGATATTGAATTAATCAGTCATAAACAGCCGACGTGTCACGTGTTAATAGGAGGGTTCTATTGGCCGCGCAGATATTCAAAAATTGTCTAGAATAATAACCAGTTGTTTTATTGATTATAAATCTTGCAGATGTCAGTAACCATCGGTTCTGATGGAATTCAATGATAATCAGTAGTGGTTGAAAGCTGCAAAGATTTTGGCGGGGGGACCAGTGGTTTTTACCGTATGCAAAATAATATCCTTAAAATAGAAAAGAAAGGGGGCGTCGGTGGCCGCAACGGTTGGCGCTCATCGCTAAGGTAAAGGTCCCGGGTTCGAATCCAGCAACCCTGCATGAGCTTTCTTTCAAAAATATCGGCACCCCGAGGGTTGATATTACCTCTGTTGTTGGGAAGAGTAAAAAAAATGAATTTAAAAACTTCCAAAGATTTCACCCAAATAAATATTAAATTCCTAATATATTAGGTAAGTAAATCATAAATTATATTGTACATTCAAATTTATTAGACAAACAAACCCTGAGTTTCTCAATGAAAATTATATTGATTGCATGGCAATTGTGTGTTTATTTATTTATTTTTTGAACGGTCACGTTAAGTCTTCGTGTTATTTATTCATCACGCAGGTTAACGTTTTTTCAAGAATAAAGTGTCAAATTTAAATGAAATTTCAATGAAATAATTTCGTTCAATGTGTAGCGGGCGTTTAAAACTTTTCACAGTTAGCTGTCCGTTCAAAAAATCGTGTTCATTTTTATGCGCTTGAAAGGGGTGTGGACTGAAGCGTGAAGAATGAAACAACGCTTGTTATTAAAAGAGAACTCCCAACCCAACATGTGGAGGCTTCGGTGTCCTGTAAAACATTTTCATTGCTTTAATTAAATTACTCCCGTTTAGGGGCAGTTGCCTTCGCATTTTTACCGCTTGCTGTAAGGGAGAAACCGTTTTGACTTTTTATGAATGCCCAGTTCTCCAAGGCAATATATTACTACCTACCCAATTCATTAAAGCGGGAAAATTAAAATTGTTCTTAACCTTATCGAAGCTTTTATATGATTATGTGGAATGCTTGGGACTTGAATTAGAACTTCAATTACAATTTTAATTTTGATCTACATTCAAAGCTATTCGTACATTTAGATATACAATAGAAACAATTGTACGTACATACAAACATGTGCCGAGATGATCCTATTGGCTTCTCTTAGTCCCCTGGCAATTTCAGTTTTTGCTATTTACACTAAATTGCAAGCAGATTCGAGAATCACCGACCCCGGGTGTTGGCAGACCTCAGCCAATTCCTCACCCAAGGAATGCAGTCTTAAGCCCATTTCTACTCACGTTCGTTCTTAAATACATTCACTCCTATTTACATACCATTCGTTCAATTAGGGTAATGGAGTAATCGATCGGTATTCCTCTATTACCCTTTAAACATATTATTCAGCTAGCCTAATTGAGGTCGATGAGGTACTCGATAGTCCGCCATCGACCCTCTCACAACACACATTCACGCTAATGCATACATTCACTCTCAACACAACCTTTACACAACTATACAACTAACGTAATTGAGGGTCGATGGGGTCTCGATATTCCGACATCAATCCTCTTACATCAAACATTCACCCTAATAAATACATTCAGTCTCAAGACAAATTAGGTACACAAAACTATTATTACTATACACAGTAGAACAACCCTGTTTCCTCCAAGAATAGGAATAGGGGACCCAAATACTTGTTGCCGTGCTCAAGCACAATTCCCAAATCGGGTGGTATTCCTACGCGCTCTCTGTGTGGAGCCAACTTTTGAAAAATGTAAATCGTGGTTATTATTTAATGCAATGTTACGTTAAAATTCTTGACATAATTATTTTCAATTTTATTCACTATTTTCTTTCGTATTTTCCATTATATATTTTTTAAGTATGTATATTTTATATCATTATTCATTTTCATTGTGGTACTTTTAGGCCAATTTAAAAAGTGTAATTTTGTAATAAAAACTACCAATTGAACTATCAGTGGGGTGGATAGTAGTGGAAAACCCCTGGTTACTTCCCGATTGTGTAAATGTATTTATTAGTGTAAGTGGTTAAGTGTGTTTGAACACGGTCTGTTATAGAATACCAAGTATCTACAGACCTGTCTTACCAATTAGTACAATAAGAATAGTGACTGAGTGAATTTTACCTTGTGTGACTTTGTCGTGAATGAAGGGAGGACGTCAAAGATGACAAACCCCACGCCGACCTCCCAAACGTAAGTTTAGGTAACGAAGGTTTAGGTACTTGTACAATTTTAGCTAATTGTAGGGGTGGGAAAGTAGCAGATTTAAACAAATTAAATTAAATTAGAAATTGATAATAGTTTTTAATGTTTATTTACAGTTTTGTTACTTAATAGACTTAACTTTTGCATTTCTTCAAGACAATTAACTTAAAAAAAGCGCTATATTTGGCGATGTGTTAGACTTCAAGAGAAATTAATTTATTGAATTATAATATATTGAATTATTTATTAAATGAATTTATAGAATGCTAGAAAATTTTAGATTCAATCAAAATATTTGTACTCACTCAAAGTGTTTGTTTTCTGTGTAGTTGTGTCATTCTTGTGTGCCGTGTTGAGAGTGCCAGTGAGATATTGATGTTTTATTTTTATATAAGTTCGATTTTGGAGTTTGGGAGAAGTCGGTATAGAAAGACATTTTTATATGAGGAGTCGGCTTCTATGAGGCGAAAGGAGCCGACAATGCGAAAAACGTGGGTAATGGTTTGGACTGATTATCCTTTCAGATCCTTTTTCAAGATTATATAGACGGGGATAATTAGGGAAAGGAAAGCCAAATTGTTCAAGAATTAGACTATGTAGAAATGTTTATGTGTGGAATCTGATGATTGTTTTATATGTTATATTATACGTTTTGTGTGATGTGATGTGATATGTATGTTATCGATATTGAATTTGATTAATTATATTAGCGTAGCTGCGACTGAGTTTACATGTGTCTCTTGTGTAATTGATGCTGTGTTTATCTCGGTTGATTTAAACCATTTCTAAAAAGTTACGTTTATGTTTGTTTTCAATATCTCAACACGACACGCAAGGATGGCACAATTACACAGAAGACAAACACTTTGAGTGAGTAGAAATACTTTGTTTGAATATAAAATATATTTTGTATTGTATAAATTCACTTTTCCACATCCTAAATGTATTTGTTAAATGTAAACATTGTACAGATATCTCAATAAAAGATCGAAACGTTGGCACGATAAAGAAAATGCTTTTCTGAAACCTACATCACACCAGACCGCATCTCACGATATCTGAATAATTATGTTTGTTTTGTTCTGTGTGTAATATTTTTGAATTGTTGAAGTCGAAATTGTGTTTGTAATCACCACACGTTTTTATCATTGTATAAATTCATTTTTTCTGAATCTAAAATTTTCTAGCATTGTATAAATGCATTTATTTTATTCTTAAATTTTATAGCATTGTAAAAATTCATTAGTATGTTTTTAAATTTAAATAATGTTTATAAATCCCAGGCCCTGAAGATGATCTCAATAAAGATCGAAACGTTGGCACGATAAAGAAAATGTTTTTCTGAAACTTACGTCACACCAGACCGCACCTCACGATCTTCAAATAATTATAAACTTTATTATACTATTTCACTTTATTCTGAAAATCTAATTATTTTTTCTCTAAAAAATGTATATTTTGGTTATAAATTTTAAATTTTATAAAGTTTCGGCTAAAATATTGGATGTAAAATTGTTGATATTATTATAATGAGTCGTTATTATATTATTTAATACAGTTTCGATTTTTTTAAACTTCCGTAGTTGTCGTAGGTAAAAAATAATTATGGCGCATTCTAGTTGTGCATTGCCGACTAAAACAGTCCAACACCGAATGTTCGTGGTTAGAGGAGGAATTATGGCATTAGTTCGAGATTGGTAACGCCTACCGCATATTATAGTGCAGCGGCAAAACTATTGATTCGGCCGTCAGTAGCCGACCATTAAATCTAATGCCCAGTAGGAGGAGTGCCGGGAGATTTGTTTGCCGACGGCTAAATCAGCAGTTCCAGAGGGGAACGTCGTATTCTTTTCCAGCTCTATTCCCAACAGGTTTAAATTGAATCTCGAAAGGACCGAGAGAAAACTCGGTAGAAAGCAATTAGGCGTGACGCCGGAACGACTAGGATATTAAACAGGATCAAACTGTAATTGGGTTTGTGTGGGTTATCGTCGGTTAGGGCCTGGGAGATACAACGTCCTAATTAGTCCATCCCTTAATATATCATTCCAAACTATTCACAAGTGCGAAACGTTCACAAATCCCGTTTGAGATTCCGTACAACTATCGTCGACGTGCCCGGAGAAATTTGTGTTTTCTTGCAATTACCAGCATTACCTAAGCATTTGTAGATTAATTATTCCGCCGATAGTGCTAATTTGTTCGACTAATTAATAAGAGGATTATTTTAGACTAACAGACGTGAATAATTTGATTTTGATTTATTCGAATTGTTCCTATCTAAATAAGATCCCTTAGATTTTATTTTATTATAACAAATCAATTAAAACAGGCAACAATGTCAACATACGCAAAACTGTAAATGCAAAACAAAATAAACTGATTATATATCGCTCTAAATATGTGATTTTACTAAAAATATTCATAGAATTTTAATTGGTATTTCATTAAATTTAATTAATTCATGCAGCATGTTAATGAATTACGGTGCTTTTTATATACGACACAGAAATTGCAAGTTAAAACGGTAATGCAACAACAAATTTTCCAAAAATAAATGATATGTTAGCAAATATAGGTTCATAATTAATACAATTCAAAGTTATGTTGTTTGTTGATCGATCTGCAAATAATATATGTGGAGTTTCAATCTTCATGGAGGTCATTAGACAGGTGAAGAAAGAAGACTAATTGTTGGGTTCACCAAGCTTTCGGCAACTTATAGTGCCATCATCAGGGCCTATTTATTAAAAATTAAAAATATAAAAATCTATAAAAAAATAATATACAATTAACAAAATAAAATAAGTACATACTTTCTCAAGAGTGCAGAACACGATTAACATGGAAAAACTATCGTAAAAGAGTCTTGGGTTTAAGGTTATGAAGAACATGGCTAGCATACTACATTTAACATGGTGAAAATAGTCGTATATATAAAATTGTTAATAATTATTAATATGCACTATTAAAATTAACAAAAACAATAATTTATAATAAAATTTAACAGTACCTCGCTAACAAAAATCGATTTTTTTAGCGAGGTACTGTTAAATTGTATTATAAATTATTGTTTTTGTTAATTTCTATAGTGTATAGTTTTTCCATGTTAATCGTTTTCTGCACTCTTGGAAAAGTATGTACAGTATTTTATTTTATTAATTGTATATTATTTTTTTATATATTTTTATATTTTTAATTTTTAATAAACAGGCCCTGATGATGGCACTGTAAGTTGCCGGAAGCTTAGTGAACCCAACAATTAGTCTTCTTCTTTCTTCACCTGTCTAATGACCTCCATAAAGATTGAAACTCCACATACAATTCAAAGTTTTTAAGGCATAAAAATAAATGATTATTTAGAGATCGTGAGATGCGGTCTGGAGTGATTTAGGTTTAGAAAAAAAATTTCTTTATCGTGCCAACGTTTCGGTCTTTATTGAGATCATCTTTAGGGCCTGGGATTTAGAAACATTGATTAAATTATAAAAATACCTATAAGAATATGTAAGTCTATGAATTTATATAATGATGTATACAATATAGAAGTTTTAGGTTTACTCAAAGTATTTTTATTTACTCAAAGTGTGTTTTCTGTGTAGATGTGTCACGGTTGTGTGTAGTGTTGAGATTGTTAGTGAGATATTAATAATTTTTGTTTATTTATTTTTGATGAGACGTTGGCACGATAAAGAAAATGTTTTTATAACCTACGTCACACCAAACCACATCTCATGATTTCTAAATAATCATTAATTAAAGATCATACTCCACACACGTATAAAAATAAAGTTGATTTCGAAACGCAGGTTTTCTTTAAACTGACGTATATTAAATTGTTGGATAATTTTTCCCATCAATACAATGTTGTATTAAAAGAAGTAATACTAAAGGCTGCTATCGTTATACCTAGAATTGTCGTTATAAATATGTTTTTATTATAAAACATAATATTAAAAGGTGTTACCAATTATGTAGGGTTATAAATGTATAGGGTTATCAATCAAGTATGAATTGTACTGTATAAAATAAAATTATGAATATAAACATACCATATAATAATTTTCACTCACACTCATCAGTGTGAGAGTTTTAGTGAACTGGTCGGTTTGTGACGGAATATAGAAACCCACCAAGGTATGTTAGTTATTTATCGTCATGAATGAATGTATTTATTAGAGTGATCAGTTGATTGAGTAAGTGAATGTGTGAGTGGGTTTGTGGCGGAATATAAAGTTCCCCACAGACCCACCAAACTGTATTAGTTACTTTATCGTCATGAACATATTTATTAGCGTGGTTTTTTTTGTGTGGATGGATGGGTGTGTGATGGCGTGTACAGTACCTCGCAGACCCACCAACCTAGGTTAATTTTTTATATAATTTTTAGGAAAGATTGTCGGGGAAACACAGGCGTAAAACCTTCGGTGCCCCTTAATTTTTAACTTTGCATATAGTATAAAAGTTTTTATTAGATTGAATGTATATATGAGCGTTAATGATAACGAATCTTACGATTGAAAACTAAAAATTCTGTGAGAAGAACCATCATTTACAAAAAGTGAATCTGCATACTCAACCCACCTTTATTTTGTCTATAAATACTAGTTGGTTTGAATTTCTTTTATTGGGCATTTATCCTGATCAAAATTTTCACTTTTATTGAAAGTGTCAAAATATTGGAATACCATAAATAGATATGTACAAATATTTCTAAAAAAACTTGAGCAAGTAAACTTAAATAAATTTTAAAATTTTCCTGACATCGATTGTTTGATTAGAAATGATGATTTTTTTTAGACATGGTTTGGTTTTCTGACAAAGAAGTAAAGAGTAAACAAGTAAAGCATAGTAATTAGTGTCTTATAGCAATAAATGGAATACTGTAGTTAGAAACCAAGGAAGTTCCATGTATATAAAATGATATAATTATCCAATCAAAATGTTAATGGTTTTATTACCATTCCAAAAATGTAAATCTATCTTTGCTTATATAAATATGTTTACAAAACCAAATATATGGACTAATAGGAACGTTAAAATATTCATCCTATTGTGGATAGAAAAATGTATGTATTATTTCTTTAGTCATAATCTTCAGACAAAAAAGGAAAGAGGGAAATCAACTCCTTTTGAAAAAATATATTAAAGAAACTTATATAAATTTTCTAATTGCCACGTGATTAGGCAAAGATAGATTGATCGTTTAATTTTTGTGTAAGGCTTAGTCTATTGTCTTAATAAATATAAATTTAAAGGGAACTAAAAGTGACACTTCTCTTTTTATATTATTTAATCTATTTATTTGTCTATGTTTTGTTTTATTTTCTGGAAAGAAAATAGTTTATTTTATTAATCCCACTCCTCTATGTTGACACCGCCCGAGAGATAATCCACGCAACCCCTGCCACGTCATATTTAAGTTTTAGCCCTGTTTTACTCTGTCTGTAGAAATTAAGGTCTCTTTTTATTTGACCCGAATTATTTTAAACCACTTTGCCGCCTTGAACCACACGCTCTTTTTTTGTGGAACCTTTGAAATGAAGAACATTTAAACAGCAAGACGTCCCTACCGCTGAAACTAGTAAGTGGGTCTTCCTAAAACCTAGTCGTCTCCTCTGCCTTTGGCTCCTTCGCTTTGCTGCCAACGAAAAGAAAGATTCCTGAAAGCTATACGGGTTAGGTTTTCTTTTGTTTTAGGTATTTTTAATGGTTTGCTGCCCACTATTTTTTAGTAAAATTTTGATTAACTTTGTAATTTAATTATTTTTTCCGCTTCCCGAATAAAACGAGTATTATGTACAACCCCTGTACAACGGTATTATCTATTTTTTACGTACAGTGCAAATGACCTCCATAGATAAATTTAATTTTTAAATTTTAATTTCATAAATTTATTTGCGAAAATTACAGTAATACAGTAAGAAAAAACAAAAATTGAGAAAAAAATTTAAGGATAAAATAATAAAACCATAAGTAAAAGTAAACCATTTAACCAATCTGCACATTTTCGCCTGTCACCTAAAAGCAGTGCTTGTAGAGTTAAGCCAGTGAACAAAATTGCTAAACGTTAAATCAAAAGGACTGGGAAGGTGACCAAATAAATGAAAGAAAAAACAAAAATAAAATAAAATGCAATAAATTAAAATAAAGATAAAATAGAAATTAAAGAATACCATAAGTGCCATATGATGCGAAATATACGACAAAGAAAGTTCAAATCGTACATTTAAAATTTTTACAGTAATAAATTTTTTGAAATCATAATAAGAATTAAATTGGTTAAAATTAATTTTATATTAATTATAACATTTAATATAATAGATTATTTATAAAGAAACCTAAAAACAGCATTTAATGAAAAATTGAAGTAAAAATTAGTATTTATTTTCACTAATTTCGTGATCCGCTTGACCAATTAATACATTACAATTAATTAAGGTACAATTAATTATCTCAACTAAAACATTAATTAATTGGTATTTACTTTGGATATAAAACTATTAGTCTCTACTTTTTGTCTTGTTTGACACTCATTGTTTAATTCAGCAAAAAGGTTATTGTTAAAGAAATACATGCAAGAACATTTTAAAAACAATTGTTTAAATTTTAGAACCTAAAAAATGTCACATATAGTTGATTCGTATTAAATCTAAAAGGTTTTGAAAAAAATTGAGTTATGATTAATGGATTTAAATAATAATTACTGGTTCCAACCAATGTAACAATATCATAGCAAATTATAGACTAAACCAAAGCATAATAAACTGATTTTAACAATTTTAAATTTAGGATCTTTTTTAATCCACTGAATTTGTGAAGGAGTTTTCTCAATCGCATAACCAAAGAATCAATGTGTAACTTAAAATTTAACCTAATATAACTCCTAAATATTTAGTATTATTTGTAATTGGTATGGGGGAACAGCTACAGTTAAATGAATTAATACATGTATGGAAAGAAAATTTAAAGCTCTCTAAAACTAATCTTTTACTTATTGCAAAATGTAAAACATTGGATTTATCATTATTTAAAAGTAAACAGTTAGAAGATAACCATGTTTTAACAAGTCTGCCACGCTTTAAATGGCATTGATTTAACCCATTTAATTAATAAAAACTATAATTCAGCTGTTGTATCGTACATTTGTGTTAGTTATTGCTAACACACTAATTCTAGAAGTTGTAGAGTGTTAGGGAGTAGAGTTAGAATTCATCTAATCATTAACATAAGCGGGGTTTACTATTCCCTTTCACGGAACCAAAACTGCGGTTCTCGCGGTGACTTTCTGCACCGTTTCAGGTAGCGTTACTACATTAGTGCACATGTAAAGTTTGAGATTTCTCGGATATGGTAATTATTTTATTTATGACCGGCCAGATGTTACTTGAAACTGAGAAGTTTGAAAAATAAAGAAGATTTGTTACGAAATCTAGGTTTAATATTTTTTCTTAATTTCATTAACGTTTTATTTAGAAAGAAGATGTTTTATTATGGGAGTCGTTTGAAGAAAATAAATTTAGAATACAAAAGGAAACGCAATTCGGTCTTGGTGTGGAACAAACCGATGTAGAGCGAACATTTGTTTCCGGCCTGATTTCGTTACAGAATCAAATCATGGGCGGAGTGCAGACGGTACCTTGATGCAATTACCTCCTTCTGTTTCTGCATCAATCTTGTATTGTTGTTAGGCCTCGAGTAGAAAGGGGCCGGGATTGGAAGAGATAGTTATAAGATAGGATAGTTGGGGTAAGGCCAGCCTAATGAACCATGAGCAGCCAGACCAAGGTTTCCCACCGTCATACATCATCCGTATACACTCCCGTTTTCCCGGCTGAAACTCCTATAAGCTTTCTTCAGTTCACAAACTAACTTCTGTCTTTTGTCATTTCCGGGACAAGTAATTTAACGAAAAAATACGGGGAAGTAGCGGTTGCAATAAGAGTGTTTGTCATGTTTTATTTGTTTGATCCTGAAAAAATATTTATACAATTTTTTACTCTTCTTTTTTTATATATTTCTTGGGGTTTTCTTTAGGAACTAGACAACATCAAACTCATTGTTTTATTTTTTAAAGAAAATGCGTTTGATGGTTGTGTACTTTCTGAAAAGTAACCCAAGAAATAAAAGAAAGTTTTCTTTTTTTTCTGGTATTGTATAAGTTAATTTTTAATTACGCTGCTTTTGTAACAAAACAATGCTACAAAAATAGCAACGGTATATTACAGATATTTTAAATAAATATTTGTTGATTATGATTATCAACCTTTGTTTATTACATTTCTTTGATATTTACAACTACAAATTATTAATATCAAATGTTTCCAAATAATGTGTTTGCAGCTTTTATTTTAAAATTTTTTCAGTTTAAATTTATTTAAAATATTTGAATAAGTAGAAGACATTGTCTATTATGACTCGAAAAGAATGTTATTATCAAGATTCCACAAAATATTTAATGTATCACATATTTAATGTTTTAAGTGGTGTTAGTTCATCGAAATAAAGCAAAAACAACATTACAAACTAGAACAGATGGAAAAACGTAAAAAATGTAGATTGTGGGGTAGATTTTACGCCATTTTTAGGAGCTCTCGCCGTTTATTTGTTAAAAATTGATGTTTTATTAAATTTCGTCGGTTAAAATGTAATAAATTTAACATGTCCGACTCGATCGAAGTCACGATAGCTCAAGTGGTAGAACAGCGGCGTATTTAGCCGAAGGTCGGGGGTTCGAATCCCGGTCCTCTCACTGACTTTTTTTTATCTCAACCAAGCCTTACGTAAGGATTAATTAATTGAAATATGTTATTTGGTCAATCGGACCACGAAATATAATGAATAAACATAATTTTAACAGGTAGTATTGATATCCATCTCACTTTTGTAAAAAGTGCACATAACATTAAAACGATTAATTATTAATATAATAATTATTGTCTATTTAAACAAGGTCATTTAGTTTTGTGCTGTAAGTACCTGTCATGCAAAGAAAAGTTGTTCAATGGGTCTCACGTAATTGAAAGGTGCTGATATGAGAATTTTACTTAAGAAGGACAGCGTGTATCTGGATCCCCTGTTCCGATTCTTAGGGCAAGAAAAAGGGCAGTTTTCTTGTATATAGTAAGAGAGTTTTGTCCATAGCGTGTGTTGAAATTGGATGCATGTATTAGCATGATGTGTAGTGTGAGAGAGTCGATGGCGGAATATTGAGTATCCTAACGACTCCAATTAGGTTATTTATAAACGAACGTACTACACCACCCTTAATGAATGGTATGTAAAGAAGAAAGAATTGATTTAAGAGTGAGTGAGAGAGTGAATGAGTTTGAAGTTTGGAACTGAATGCGTTGGGTGTTGAAATGACGTTAACACCAGGAGCCCAACCTAGCTGGATGATAAGACCCAGGCCTGACGCCGAAATGCCATCACCCTGGGTGGTTAATTCTCGAGGTCTGCCGGTAATTCGCTATAAAGTACAAAAGCTGGGATTGCTGGTGAATTCGAGAAATAATTAGGCTTAACACAGTACACTTGTGTCCGTAAATATCTGCACGAGAATCTTTCAGGTGGGGGGCGTCAGTGGCCGCAACGGTTTAGGCGTTGACACGGCGCCCATCACTGTAAGGTAAAGGTCCCGGGTTCGAATCCAGCGGCATAATTACAAATGGGTTTTTTTCAAAAACACTGGCACCCCGAGCGTTGATATAACCTCTGCTGTTGCGTACTCTCGTAAAAAAAAACTTTTCAGGTTATATCAATCACTAATCAGTAATTACCTACTTAAAAAATCGGACGAACCGGAAGTACAATCACTGATTTTAATAAGCTTTTCTTTGTGGTACTGGATAAAAAAAAATATTATTATTGTAAATAGAGAGCTCAGAAAATAATATTTTACTCATTTTATAATTTGTGTATCTTTCTACATTTTTTGTACAAGTATTTCAAGGTATTCGGTTTTCAATTTAGGATTAATTGTCTGTCACTACGTCAAAATTGTATTTGGTAACTAGCGTCGGATGCAAGTATGTATCTGTTTTTCATTCTAAAACAAGTTGAATTACGTTTTTTGCCATCAGAATACGTCCTATTTTTTAAAATTACAACAATGGTACTTACTTTGAAACGCACTACTGATCAAGAGGAAACTTTGCACGGGTTTAGAACCCTATAAACTAAATGTAATGTCACAAACTTGGTCTCTGGATATTAATTAGAAATAGGATCTAATAGAAAACTTTTGAGTTTTTGTTGATTTCTTACTAACATATAATCACATGAAATTTATATGTTGTTGACATAAACTGAAAAAGAATTTCAACTTTCTACAGTTGAAATATCATGGACTTTGCATAAAATCATGAGGATTTAATAATTTTGAAGGAGTGGAACTCTGGATAACGGATGAAAATAGCAAAAGAAGAAAATATTTTTACGTACTATACTGAAAGAGTTGTTTTTTCAACTGTGTACCTATTTTCCTTCATTCTAATCTCGCACATTATTTTCATATCATACATAATGTATTGGATGAAATATAATGAGTTTGAAATATATGCAAACAAAAGCACCATAATTAAAGAAAGCAAATTATAAAATGTTTTTTCAACCTTTAATGCCCCTTGACTAACACACGGAAATGTGGCTGATATTTTTCAGCTTAGTATCACCAAAACAAAATTCAATAGAATCAGTGATTCCACTTCCAAAGCCTCCATTTGTAATTAATATGAATGAAATACAATCCTACAAAAATGTTCATATATGTAAACGCCAGTCTATACCACTTAAACTTTACATCGATAAATCAAAACTCACATTTTACGTAAAGTGACACTTAAATATTGCAACGCCCTCAGCCTATATGTGAACTTTAAAATTCAGTTTCCTATACAGAAATTGAAGATGTTCATACTCTACTTAGAAATGGTATGTTATATATATATATATATATACAATTTTACAAAAAATGTACCAATTACTGTATGTAACGTATACTACATCTAGAAAAGGGCGGCTTTACAACGATCGTGATATTCAATGTTGGATGAAATCAAGATGAGGAATAACTTTTTGAATGAAACAGAAAAAAATTGGGAAATAAATTGTATCATGTGAATCGAACCCAAAACCTCTATTTTTATTTGTCTGATGATCTATTTTTGTTGCTACACAAATTCTTGTTCTTACCTACACTTTTATTTGAAGCATTTTTTTTTTGGAAATTGTGGTACCTGAATTACGTATATTGTAATTTATTATGTTGTGAACTATACTTCATATTATTTTCTTATAGGTTAAAAACAAATAGACTGATGAATGGTGATAACTTGGAAATATGTACGTGCAAAACAAAAAGAAACTCATATTAAACAACTTTAAATTTTTGAAATATAATTTTTGTGTCTTAGACCCGTTGGTAAGAATGCTTGTGCACTCGTATAATATATTTTGACCTGCAATTGCCAAAAACAGTTTTATATCAATTGGTGAACTCATACTCATACCTTCTCTTTGTTAATAAGTTTTTTTTTTATAAAAATGAAAACGCTTTCTATCAAACTGGTTAAAAATGGCTTTAATGAAAGCATCAGTTTTTTAACAAAATTGTTGTATAAAGGCAAATATTATCAAAGCTGAAATTAAAAGAAGAATATCAATATTATAGAACAAATAATTAGTAAACAAATTAACAATCACTTTTCTATTTTTGATTGTTATTTAGCAGTTTATAAGTATATATAAAAATTGCGACAAATTTGTTGTGTAGAGAAGGGGAGCCAGAACGCGTCCCTGTGGAACACCATCAAGAATCGGGTAAATGGAGAAGTGTTTTGGACAGTTTGGAAATGACGGTCTGTAAGGTATGATTTTAGTATTATGAATAGAGTTGATGGTAGGATGCCCTTGAGCTTCCACAGAACCCCGTGTTCCATCAATTATGTCCAGGAAAATACCAGTGGCTTCAACTTGATGGCAGTGGCAATGGCGATTATAACGCGGACTTGCTAGAAAGTCGAGTGGCAACTCCGAAAGCCGACTTGGTGATTGGGTATAATATGGGATGAAATTTCGTTATACAGACTGTTCAACAGTAGTTTTTCGAGAATCTTCCCAATTATAGGTAAAATACTGATTATTTAATTAGTCTGTAAGAACAAGGAAGGTGAGTGAGTTTGTTTGGTTTAGGAATAACCTTTATTGAATCCATAAGTCGTACTCTTGTCTCTTTTTGCATTTTTTTTAATGAAAAAAGAAGCCCAAACGGGCTTTTTAAAACGAAGATTTTACGGCTCAGTCCAAAAATGGTTTTTACGGTTCACATCAGGGGTATTCAACCTGAAAGGCTGCCCCGGGCTGGTCGGAGTTCAGCGGTTAATATCGATGATATTAAATCTATGAAAGTAGAAAATAGTAGCACCTATTCATGAGATTTGTGAATGATTACATATGGCCGTATCAACAGATTTTCATAATTTGAAAAAAGCAAAAGCAAAATTAACAATAATAATAATCTTTATTAACGGCAAATAGACAATTTGATAGATTACAGTGCAGCAATAACTTCAAGTTCCTTTCTTTCTAAAATAAACAAGATAAAGTTGCCTTTAAAGATTTGACAGAACAATCGAAGAGGTCAATAATACCTGTAGGTATGACGTCTGGGTAGGCTAAAAGCTCAGTGAACCTTATGGACGCATTTCCTGTTTATTGAAATAAAATTACAAGAACGATTATTAAAGCGAATTTTAATTGAAAACGAAAAGTTGATTCTAAAGAGAAAAAAAAGGGTAATAAAGAGTTACACCCATGTAGACATACCAGTTAAAAGTTTCTATACCACCATTCCGCAGAAACCATTTCTTCGTCGCCAAACTACCCATTTCCTTTTTAAAAAGATAGTTCCTACTCACAGTAAGCTTTTTAGGACTTCTACAACCACGTCTCTCGACATGAATTGCCAAAGTGAACATTTTAAATATGTACATAAATAATATCAAACATCCAAATAATTTAAATAATTATTTTATTAGTTATTATTTTTATAGTAATTTAATGATATTAAGTATTTACTAGTATAATATTTATTTGTGTTATAATTTCCGCGTTTCGCACGTTCAAATTGAGCGCCATTAAAAAAATCAGCTGCTAATTGGAACGTCGCGTTGGCGGAGGTACCAGCGGGTTCACTTTGGAAATCCGGATCGTTGCAAAACAACTTACTGTGAGTAGGAACTATCTTTTTAAAAAGGATTGAACACCACACTCATTCCATCATTTATCATTTCAACTACCCATTTTTCTAAACATCATGATTTCCTCTTTCTCTATGTTCCATAAAGCAATGAAATAGGCGAATAATTTTCTGAAATGATCATAGCTTGATGACTTTGTAATCAACATACGATAAGAGTAGCCCTAATATAGCAGATTCGCACCCTTCCACCATCTAGTCCATCTTCAATATCAATGAAATTATTGAGAACAGCAAGGGGCTGAGAGGTCAACCTTGCTTCATTCCCGTATTCATACTCTGTGCTTCTTCCATTCTTAGACTACTCATATCTCACTGTTTCTGTGGATTGTGGCGCTTAAAAGAAGAGAATGCCTATCAGTTGGTTTTATATTCATTTCGTAAGAGAACAATGGTGTACGGGGCGTCGGTGGCCGCAACGGTTAAGGCGTTGACACGGCGCGTATCACTGTAAGGTAAAGGTCCGGGGTTCGAATCCAGCTGCCCTGCGTTCGAACTCGATATACTTACAAATGTTTTTTTTTCTTTTCTTTCAGGGGGTTATGTATGAGGGTTTATATGACCTCTGCTGTTGCGAACCCTCGTAAAAAAAAGGAGATTTTTATTAAAAATGAGAATTAATCATGCATAATATTATAAGACTATTTATTAAATATATATTTCTTAGACTTAAACTAAAAAAAACGTAAACAATAAAGAATATAAACATAAATAAATAGAGATTATATATAAAAACGACCACACCATGTGGACTGCCGTTGCCAAATTGCAAGGGTTATCCAGAGTTTAACCTGGTTGGACTTATTGATAGGTCCTTCGATGTAAATACATTGTGTCACGTAACAATTATTCTTTAATATGCTTATGGATTTGGGTATGGGAAGCAAATATTTATTTTTGTAGTTTTCTTCAACGAAGTTATGCTGTTCTGTGATATGAAGTAATATAAGTACTTTCTATTTTCTTTATCCCATTGCAAGCCTCCCTGTATTTCAGGGTCTCATCAATTTGGATAAAATTACACAAATATAAAGACATAAGATAAAAACATAGTCTAGCTAAGAGTCACACTTCCTCATAGTACTCGATATTTCTATGGGGTAATTTGGAATGTGCCCCTTCATTCTCGCTAATAAATGACATTAAAACACCAGATTACGTTCCCAGAGTATTCCTCGGGGTAATTGGGCATATCTCCCTTCATTGGATAATTAGTAATATGCTTCTCCATTCACGCTAATAAATTATGCTTATCTTGTTCCTTTGTTGAATGAAGTTTTTATCATTCACATTTATTAGTATTTTCTCGAGCCAATTTATTATTGGTGAACTGATTTTTGTCATCAGGATTTTTGTATTTTCGTATATTTATTTCGATTGGTTGGTACAGTGCCATTAATGCCTCTTTCCACAAAAATAATTTTTTATTGATTATTCATTTCAGATTTTGTAGCTTTGCAATTTCACAATTGTAACATTAATCACCGTTTTCGTTAAAGAATGAACTTTTGTCTTCAGTCATTCGATCCAAACGATTTGCATTAATGCAACATCTGACATTATTATTGAATTCTGTATCATTAATCACTGATTGATGAGGGATCCGCAATGTATGACACAGCTTGTTTTTGGATAACGATTGCTATATTTGCATTTCTCCTTTGTAAATTGGCCCAATTTGCATAGTATGAATTATGTCTTCATTTAAGATTTTTTAATGACGTTTACATGTATATTGAATATATGAATGCAATAAAAAAACTCATTGCATTTTAATCCGAGCAGAAATACTTTATTTATTTTCAAGTTCAATTAGCTTTATTATTTTCAAATTTTCATTGCAATTGAATATAACGGGGGAAAAAGAATAATAAATGAACTTGCGGAAAACGGTTTTATAAATTTATGTTATTTTGTTGAGAATGTTGCACATTTTTTAGAATTTATTGACAATGAATTCTAGTGACCAGAATTGGCTCAATTAATAAAACTTTCATGTTTACATGAGGTTCCTTTCATCTAGTGTGTTTTATAATTGATCTAGGTTTTCACTTAAAACGAACAAATCTTTTTATTTTAGACATTAAAGCGAGTAGAACGTGAGTATAGAGCTGCTTTTGTTAGAAAGCAGCTCTATACTCAAGAATAATTCGAAGATATATAAATTTTTGTTAATTAATATTGTAACAGTACTGATCGTCGCGGATAAAAAGTACAAAATGAAAAGGGATATATAGTATGCCCATGTGATTCTGAGTGTACGTGCTCCGTCTGTCGTAATGCAATAATCTTTGTTCATTCCAATACCATTTCCAATTCCGTTTCCGTCAATGTAGCTGTAAGGACTCACCTGTCAGTTTGGGTATGCCAAGAGGAAAAAGCCGACCCATTGCGTTGTTTACGAATATATGGTGCCCCTTGTCGAATGGGTGGCCCGCTTTATATTTTATAGCACGATCGATTTCTCAGGCCGAGGAAGATATACATACGATTTTTTGCAGAATTGCACGACAGTGGAACGGTTTAAAAAAAATATATATGTGAAAAGCTACTATCGGGTTTTACACAATTTACAAACGGTGTGTTGGACCATTTGAAACAGTTTACTTTTCTGCAATACAAATTTAACGCTTAAATTGATTAAAAAATTATGATTCAACAAACATTTAAATACCAATCAGATTTATGTTATCACAATAAAATTGAACAAATATTTTGTATGATTTATAGCACAATCGACGAATCTTTCTCTTTTTTCCTCAAATTTTGGTTAATTTTAACCGTGGAGACCAACTAAACGGAAGTGACGATTCAAATAACGTCTGACCTGAAAAAAATTGTCTGCGGGGCATCCATCAAACTGGAGAATCATTCTTTGTCGCAGAGAAACAATACCTAATAGTGTTGGTAAAACCTCCCTTCAAAAATGGAGGAACTGAGCACCATTTAAATTATTTTTGTAGAAATAACGACCAATTAATTTATTTCCGAGAAGTCCGTATAAAACTTTGATACTGTGAACCACGTGGAGATGAAAAAGAGTGCAAAATTCTCGGATTTTCCTCTACCCACGTTCGAAAATTCTAACGGTTTAATGTGCTATTAGAGGTGGATTTGGAATCCTCAGTCTACTGACTTTATGGAATAACGTTTTTTCAGCCTCTCATTTGTGCAAGGGACGTTAGACGCCTGTCATAATCGGACTGTGAGTGAACCTCCTGATGATGACAAGGGTACGAAATTCTCAGATTTTCCCCAGCCCAGGTTCGAAAATTCCAACGATATAGTATGCCATTAAAAGTGAACATGCATTCATCAGTCCATAAGATGTAGGGAAGAACGTATTCTTCAGCCTACCAAATTAACAATTGTGCAAGGAACGACTGTCTTAATCAGAGTCCCGAAGTCCCTGAACAAGATGAGAGCGATACGGCTAAAAATTGTAAGTCCAGAGTACATCCCTCATTTTATTTATTGAAAAACCTAAAGCCTTTCCAACCTTTTAGAGAGAGCAATTTGGATTTTTGCGAACAGACGGTTGAACATTCAGCCCCTCGTCGAAATTACGCTGCCGGTTTTTCTTTTGCCACAACTTTGTCATTTTTTGACCAATTTAAAATTCGACTTTATATTTTCAACGCAAAACCTCCTTTAAAATGATCTGTCAGGACATATTGGGTTTGTTATTTTAAACTTGAACTAGGCCTGATGTACCCTGTATAATTTTTCTCTAAAAAAAGTAAAATGTTTGAAATTAGGCTAAAAAATATTAAAGGACTATTTTCATTTTTTTGATAGCATGATTTGTTCAAGAGAAATTTGGCCTGGCCATCTACAAAGGACCTGTAGAGTAAATCTGGAATGATTAAAGGAAAATCAAGATAGACAAACCACTCATTGAATTTATTTTGAATGTTATTTTTCTTGTTACTTTCATTAATTATATATATATATATATATAATATATATAATATGTATTTACGCTCTCCAATTTAAAAATATTTTGTACAGATCTGTTACACTGGTTTGTAAGAACTCTACTTTTTTGGTTTCGTAAAAAATTGGTGCAAATCTCAACTCTGGGCTTCTGAGCCCTATAAAAACTTGATCTAAACTCAAAAAGATATTCGATTGTACAAGTATTCTTTAGTAGAAGTTTATGAAAGAGAACTAGGTGTGGATATAGATACAGATCAAAACCTAGTGACAGATGTTCAGATAGAGATAAGGGTAGAGGGAATCGGCAGTCCACGTCGATACATGTTTAACCAGTATCCCCGAAAATCGAATAATTGTATTTCTTTTGTAGCTTTAGCAAAATAAAACACATTTGGTATTATAAAAATAATTACGAAACATAATATTAATTATTTCCAATAATTTTGTTGGGCTAATCTGTCAATTTTCAAAAAAATTTCGCCATGTTAAAAATTTTTTAAACACACAAATTAACATCAGTTCATTTCTGTGTTTACAGACTTGAAAACACAACAATTTAAAACTAAAAATGGCCGACGTTGACCGACACACACCCCACCTCTCATTAGTTTACAAAATAAAAAATAAAAACTCAATAATCACACAGATACGTTGAAGATGTCAAAATACCAAAAAGCGTATCTCTGACCAACCCAGCAGACAAAAATAGTCAGTAACGATTAAATGCCGGTTAATGTAATTAATGTTGACCCAAATTTATAGGAGGTTATTTTTTACGAAAAAAGTTAAGGAGCGTTGGAAAGAGAAATTTGGATCTATAATAATAATTAATCAAAATGAAAACCACTTGTGCAATCATCGTACACAGGAGGTATAAGCGGTTTACATTTATGATACAAAGTACTCGCTTGTAAGGTGTCAGGATACACGATAGCTTACAGAAAATTGACTACATTTCTGCTCTTGCCATTCATCATTGCCGAGATAAAATATATTTGCTATTTGTATACAAGCAGAGCTGCTATTTTGTCTAGAAAAATACAAAAATAAACAGTTGAGCCTTAAGAATGACCGGTTTTATACAAACAATTACAATCAGTAAACAAATTTTTAATAACATAATTATTGATCTGGTTGAAAAAGTTAAATTATATAATTAGACGTTTGAATATGTTCTTCAATACCAATTACAATAAAAATAACCGCAGATAACCAACCGACCTGAAAATTTAAATAAAATGATTAAAAATAAAATAAAAGGGACTTGACTTACAAAAATCACATAACCACACTGAAGATGGCGAAATGCCGAACCTCGACTGACATACCAACACGGCAAGAATAAACACACGGAAATTATTTGTAACGAATTAAATATTTCATGATGTTAGTTAAAGTGTAATTTTAATAATTATTACTATTTAGCTTTAAGTTATTTAAAATCATCTCATGAGTCCGAGAAGTTTCTAAACGACTAGGAGGAGTGAGAGATCGTGTGTCGATGAAGTAAAACTAATAAAAACCTATAAAGCTGATTACTTCAATTAAAAACCAGAATTCATAATTATTTACAATTTAAATATTTGGGCAATCTATGTTTTTATATAGGATCTCCAGACGAGGAGATTTTCCGGAATATATAGTATAAGAAATAGTAAAGGTCCTATAAGTTGTTAAATATTAATGTTGTTTTTTAAAATTTGTTGATTTTTATTATCGTTTCTACACTCATCCCATTACGTATTGTTTGGAGAGTTTGCCTATTCTACTACCAATAATACATTTTTCTGGTATTGCATAATATGATGCACATATTTTATAATTTTATGCTGATTATTAGGTGGCAAAAATTTATAAATATATATATACAATTTTTTTAAATGTTTTTCTTATTCGCTAGGGCACGTGGTGAGGGAGAAGTGCCTGAAATTCGAGGGTTTCTGGGGTATTCCATTCATATTCACGAAACGTCGGACAAATTTTTTAATTATCCAAAACCATCTTGACCACAAATCCATTAAAAAAGAACCACGAAGGCGTTGGTTGGGTAGGCTTTTTGGTAAACCGTATAAAAAAATCATGATATTTTGATGTTTTGGCGATTCTGCGCCATTTTCAAACACAAATATTATTTATGGAAAAGTTTTAATTTTGCATGGTTTTTTAATTATTTAATATATAATTATAACTAGCTTATTCATAATATTTTCCTTAATAATGCAAAACCATTTTTGATATTATTTCAACAATATTGTTTAACTTACAATTAATTAAGGTTTTCAGTTGAGATAAAAAAGTCAATTGCACGAGCGTGATTCGAACCCACGAACTTATGCTTGATACGCCGCTGCTATTGCTTGATACTTGAGCTATCGTGACCTCGATCCACTCGGACACCATCTTCCCATCTCAACCACACCTTTTGAATTTTCCCTCCTTTTTTGCCATTTTTCAAATGTCGTGTAATCAATTTGATTCTCGGCGACAAATAAAATACCCACGGAGAGCTTTAGTGAAGGTATACTTCATTTTAAACTTCAAGTTAAAAGTTCAAGTTCGAATCCCGCTCATGCCATTGACTTTTTTATCTCAACTGAAAACCTTAATTAATTATAAGATAATAATTGATCAAGCGGACCACGAAACTAGTGGAATTAAATATTATTTAACGTAATAAGCTGTAAAAATTTTAGAACAGCATGTATAGGAAAAACAAAAATATCCTTTGCCATTTTCAAGGCACAAATATTATTTCTGGAAAAGTTTTAATTTTCATGGTTTTTTTATATTATTTAATATATAATTATAATTAACTTATTCATAATATTTTCCTTAACAATGCAAAACCATTTTTTTTATTTTAACAATATTATGTAACGTAATAAATTGTAAAAATGGTAAAATAGCATATATAGATGAAAAAAATATCCTGAGCCATTTCCAAGGCAGAAATACTATTTCTGGAAAAGTTTTATTTTGCATGGTTATTTTAATTAACTTATTCTTTGTATTTTTCCTTAACAATGTAAAAACATTTTTGTTATTATTTTAACAATATGAAGTATCGTAATAAACTGTAAAAATGGTAATGCAGCATATCAGCATATATAGGTGAAACAAAACATAGGCAAATCGCATATTCGTGATATAAAAACAAAAAGAAACTACAGGATTATCTTTCCGATGCAAATATAAAAACTAAAGTTTTCTCTTCGAAAATTATTGATTTAAATATATAAAATAATCCAATCAATAACGAACAAAGAACATTGTTAAATTTAATAATACAAGATGGTTAACGGTAAATGAAAAAATTTGAATAATTGGTTTCACTCATTAAGTGTAGAAAAATGCTATTGATTTATTAATTTAATACTCATCGAATTGCTAACTTTAGGTTGATAATTAAATGTTAATTAAACTTATTATTAAATGACTAAGCATTCAAAAATTGCGTTTTTACAAGTTTCAGTAAATTTTTCGTACGTGTACTATTTTTGAGACACTCACGTCTCATATGCTTAAAAATATGTGAGTCTAAGGTTGTTGATAGGCAAATATTATGTCAAAAAAGGTTTTTATCTCCGTGACTTTAAAATGCGCAAATAAGTTGTTTTACAGTGTGCCTTTTATGTAGGTCACATTATAGGTCATAGTAAAACATTTACGATCTTTCCTTCACGGCATTTCCCTCAACCCAGTTCTGACATTTTCATCCGGAGGGGAATTAATTTGATTTTTGCGCTTTTGATTATCCACCGCGCCCCGTTGCAGAACACACAGGTGTAATACGAGGGGATTGGGAATTGAAAGCAACATGGTTCTGACTGAGTAGATTTAGATAGGGAATTGGATTTCATCCATATTTCTTTAATAGCTTGGGATAAGGCTGAAGGGAAGCCAATAACTCATCCTGACAATTGTAGGAAATAGATTGGGTGGAGGGATTTCTTCATTCTTTGTTATAAGGGCCATGCGTAGGGGGTATGAGGGAATTGGGAGTGATTTTATATTTATCAAGACCTCCTTTTCACAATTCGTGGCCTTTTTTCACATTTATTCTATTTTCTTTTTAAATTCACACCCATTATTTTTAACAGAATGTTTTAATATGTAAAGTTTATAAAGTAATATTTAAATAAAATAAACTTTTGATGATGTGGACTTCGTTTTTTCCGATTGTCCAAACCAAATTTTGTCAAAATTAGCATAATAGTCTGATTTGGAATCATTACATTCGTTTTTCCCCTTCTTATCTGGGAACCACTAAATAAATGCACGATGTAAAGCCATGAAATTCGAGTTTAGTCTACCTAACATTCAAAGAAGACTCAATTAAATATTAAAAATAAAAAGTAATTACTGTCGGGAGGACTTTACGACCAAGTCATTGAGCTGTTGAATGGTTCAGATCCCCGGGCTCTATAAGGTATGCTCACCCCCAAGGAATATAAGAATTTAATTTTTAATTTCGTATACACATTTCTTTCATAAAATACTACAATCATAAAAAAGGTAATGATCTGGACGAAAAACTCATTACTTTTTTGTGTATTTATTTCTAGTCGTTATTAATGCTTGTATGTTCAGAGTTTCGTTTTTAAGGAAGTCACAATAGCTCAAGTGGTTAGAGCCGAAGGTCGTGGGTTCGAATCCCGCTCGTGACACTAACTTTTTCATTTCAACCAATGCCTTACATTAAGATTAATTAATTGAAAGAAGTTATTTGGTCGTACCACAAAATATTTTAGATTTGTTTAATTTTCAATTTCCAGTTATATGTGACAATTTACAACTATCTCCGACGACAGACGGATTTAATTCGACGTTGTATATACTTTTATAAATATGTTTCGTGATGTGCAATATTTTTATTTATTTATATTACGATTATTTTTTTTACGAGGGTTCGCAACAGCAGAGGTCATATCAACCCTCGGGGTGCCGGTGTTTTTGAAAAAAAGCCCATTTGTAAGTATGTCGGGTTCGAATGCAAGATCGCTGGATTCGAACCCGGGACCTTCCTTCACCTTACAGTGATGAGCGCGTGTCAACGCCTTAACCGTTGTGGCCACCGACGCTCCATGTGCAAAAATTGTAATATAAAGTAGTTTTATCTATCTATATATCTTAACGTCCATTGCACATTTGGTGTCGGCTGACGAGGGGTCAAACTACTAAAATAAATATTATTAAATAAGTGTTGACTTATGATAAATTTTAAAATGTAAGTTGTTTTAATTTAATTAAAGAACCGATTGTTTCAAGTATTTTAAAACATCATCAGTACATTGTATCTACTGATTCTAATGTAGCTCTGAAGACGTGAACGTACTTATCAAACCCTCATCAAAACAATGAGTGGTGGTTTATTTCTAATTGGTATCATTTGTGGTCGTCTTCTAAAACAACGTTGCAGTGTTGAGGCCTGGTCAGTAATTATTTCGTAATTAAAGAAACTATTCAGTAGGTGGTTACTTTTATTACACTATAGACGATTCTGAACTTTAGGAAACCAGATTAAATCAATTTACATTCAGCTCGAACTTTTTCTTCTGCATTTTACATTTCCCGACACGTTCGGCAAAACTCCTTTTTGGCCGATATTCAGAAGGAGGTTTGAGGGGATCGGAGGATGCCTTCCCATGCTCTTCTCCCCAAATTCGATATGTTGCGCCACCAAATGTTAATTAAGGCAATTTTCATTTTCGAAAAGAATTTTTCGTACAAAAGCGTCCTGTTTGTTATTTTATTCAGCTGATGTAACTATGTTTACAAAACTCATTCAAAATTCAGTAATGCTTTGTAACTTAAGATAAACACATACTATAAAATAATTCAACAGAAATATAGCGTGTGCGTTTATCTTGTTGCTTAGTTCATGAATTTTATCTTAAATCTAAACGACGTTTTTCTTTTACTTTCTTACTTTGAACCAGCACATAAAACACCTGTGGAATTTTCTGGAACAATGAAATAGAACTGGAGCTTTTAATTGAGTATTATATGTTTTCTTAATTAAGTCTACATTCCTCCAGGCTATTTCAATTTGCTAGTTAATTAAAAGACAGGCGGTATAAATTTGATTACTTTTGAAAAGCAGAATATATTTAACAAACTGTTTATTCAGTTGAAGTTTTGACTATTACTATTTAAAAACATTTTTATGTTTGTTTGATATTTCTGAATGTATACCAAATTATCTGGATCAATGTTTTTAAGTTTTTTTTTTAGGGTTTTCTATGATATTACAAAACTACTGCTTTTATTTACAACATTCAACCAGAAACTTTTTCTGTTTGGGAATTCCACCCCAGGGAACTAAGGACCGGAGATTTCCTACCTTAGGCGGGGAGTTGCCATTCAATTCGACCTCTTTCCCTTGTTGTGAATTAAAAAAAGAGAAAAGGTTGACAAATGAAAAAAGACGTTCTTTTGGAGGGTCGGGTTCCAATTTGGCTTGCCGTGCAGGAGCACCTGCTCCGATCCAACATGTTCATGTGCTTCAACTTGATTAAATCCAAAGTTTAATTAAAGTCAGGTCGGTATCAAGTTCCAACCTTACCTCTTCAATGATATAATATGTAATGAGAATGACTCTTAAATAACATTTCCTACCTCGTTTCATTAAAACTAAAGTCCAGAGGAAAACTGAATTTCTTCGAGCTGGCTGTTTCGTGTTCATTTTAACAGGGGAATTCGGATTAGAGTTGTCTTGTTTTGCAATTGTATGTACAATCTAGATTAATGTATACTCTGTATAATCATGCTAATAATTGTTATTGCCAAATAATTAATTATAAACACTATTTGACACTTTCAGTTTTTGCACAAAGTCGATTTTCCATTCATTTTCTTGGACATTTCTCGGCAGGAAATTTTTTTATATTAAATCAACAAGGAACTGTGAAGACCGAATTACAGTTTAAAAAAACCTTTTCATAAATGACATTTATACCTTATACCTTTTCAAATCAATGTTTTTGGATAAACTAGATTAAAAGACATGCTTAATAAAATTATTAAGTTCATTGTTTCATATTGGGACAAACGGTGAAAATAATATTATTTACATATTAAATCCATTATGTTTAGCGGTCTCATTGATCAAATTACTTCTTTCAATTAATTATTCTTTATGTGAGGTCTTGGTTGAAATGAAAAATTATTTACATAGAGTTACAACTTCGTTTTATACCGTGGGAGTTTTTATAAAAGACACGGACTTTTATTTTTACGCTGCCCATTTTTTTTTCTAAAACTAAGTATGGTTACAAAGGTAATATTTCACGTAGAAACTGCTATTGCTATTACAATTTTAATAAGTTGGCGCGTTTAGCCAATCTGGTGACCAATTTCTTTTTTTTTTCAAATGTAATTCTTTATTCTTTTCAGACATTTTGAAAAGCCTTTCCATTCTTTATTAAAATTTTAATAGCACCAGCAGACTCTACGTGGAAAATTGCCGTTGGAACCGTACCTACTTTTACAACAGAACATACTGGCTAAAAATAAAAGGTCTTTTATAAAAAAGTCAAACGAATTACACAGACGCGGTTACATTTAGATTTCGCACACTCGTGGGCTTATTTGTTTATTAAAGTCCAAATTGCCGTCAGAGAAGCAAGTCCCTTGAAAGTTTGGTTCTGTTTAGTCCTCTCATAGGGTGTCCAATCTTTTAGGTGATTTGTTCTGGTGATATTACCGTTTTCCTTCAGTACTCCCTCATTTCAATTTATCGTGAAATTAAAAAAAAAGAAAAAATTTAAAATTCAATTTAATAAAATATTAATATTTAATTTCGGTTAATTTGTTTAACCTACCTTTAAACAACAATAATCAGTGACACGTTAAATTGAAATTATTGAATTTGAGAGAAAACTTGAATATCTCCATAACGAATCGATGAATTTATGACGATATTTTTTTAAGTACCTTCCATTATAAAAAGGCATTACATAAAAAAAAATAGATCACCCGGTCGATTTAAGCGCCAACCTAATAAATTTTTTCTTAATATTGTTATTGTTATTCTATTCTGTTCTATAAGTTCTTATTAAAATTTTTATTTTATTTTAACCCACGCTATTCCACAGACCGAAACACACAAAAACCAATTTTTCGTTGTATCCGTCTGTGGAATAGCTTGTATAAAGTTAAAAATAATATTACAATTATAATAAAATTGCCTTTGCAATAAAATAGGTAGCGTAAAAAAAAAGAAAAAAAAGTTTTTTAGTTTTATGCCCGGCAAACTACATGTCATCGCCCTCTTCTTTATCTTTACATTCCTTTTCTTATCTTTGCCGCATTTTAGTACTAGTAATTTCTTTTTCTGTTTCTCCAGCTGAGTTCGATATTTTATGGTACAAAGGTACATCTTTCTCTTTTCTCTGTCGTCTTGGTAGCCTCTCAGTACCTCAGGGCCTGGACAATGTTTATAAGATAAGACAAATAATGAACACAAATACACAGTAACAAGATAAATATATGATAGTGTGGTTAACATTTACACTAACCCAAAGTTCAGGGTTCCTCGGGGAATCGGGAATTAACCTCTTCATTCACGCTAATAAATTACATTTGCTCATTAACTCTACCTCAGGGCATTCGATATTCTTCGGGATAATTGGGGATAAGCTACCTTTCAGGCTAAGAAATTACACTGACTCTTTTCCTGGGATAAATTTTTCCATTCACGCAAATAAATTACCTATACAAAAATTCACCTTGTCCTCTGATTATTTTAATAGAAAATTACAATACTGAATTGTATCAAGATAACTGAAGAAATGCATTATTTACATATAAATATTATATATTATATATATTTACATATATATTATATAGTATGTTAATAACATATTTGTAAATTAAATTATTAAATGACCAGTACCTGTTTTTCTCCTAACCTTTGATCTGTGGTCGATCAACCCCAGAGTACTCGATATTCCTCGAGGTAATTGGGGTAAACCCTTCTATTCACCCTACTGATTACATTCACACACCAAACTACATTATCACTACCCCAGAGCACGCGATATTCCTCGGGATAATTGGGGATAAACCTCTTCATTCACGCTAATAAATTACATTCGCGCATTCATTCATTCATTCTATCCAGAGTAATCGATATTCCTCGGGGTAATTGAGAAGAAACCCTTCCATACACGCTAATAAATTATATATCCAGAACACAAATCATTCCCTCTAGGCCCAGACTATTCGATGTTCGTCGAGGTATTTGGGGGACAAGCACCTTTCGCCAATAAACACATTCGTTCAAATAAAACATATGTCACATAAAAGAAGACACAAATATCTACATACAATTAAAAATATTTCCGGCTGTGAGATATTAGAATAAATTTATAAGTTTTTAAATTTATTTGAGTGGTGAAAGGGAAGAGGGAGGAAGAATGGTGACAAAAACTTTAACAGGGGGAACTATAAGAAAACATTGGACCATAGTTTCTACCATTTTTGGTTTTGTTTCTTTTTGTAAGATGACGGATTTTGAACTGAATTCAGTGAGTTGTAATTATTGAAATAAATAATTAAATAAAATGATAAAAACTATTACTTGTACAATTATAAATTATCAATTTTAAATTGATGTTCCTCAGTAAAGTTTTCCTATTAAAATAATTTACGTTATTCGCATTTCAGTTAAATTCCGGGTTCAAATATACAATTCCAGTGATATAAAACAGGAGAGGATTCATTCTACGACTCCATTACCTCCCGTACCACAGCTCGCCACCCATACAAAGTCCTATTACAAAAAAGTCCCTTTATTTTAAACATCCGAGTTTCCCCGCAGCACTCGCTTACAAAGAACACTATTCGCTTAGATAATTTCTATAGTATTATAAAGAATGACTGTAACAGTAAATAAAATAATTACTTTTTTGTTAATTCCATTTTAGTTTTATAAATGCTACAAAGAGATATGGGAAGGTTTAAAGTTTAACCAGGGCAAATCCATTAATTTGAAACCGAAGACTGAAAATGCAATATTAAAAACGCATCAGGGAGCACATCTGGTACCCTGCATGGTGGCATTGATTTATGCAAGCGATTTCTATACGGCTCGTTTCTAGGGGGAGGGAGGTGGTTGAAAAACCTCGGGGTATACAAGAAGATTATAGCTTTCTTCTCCCGTTAAAAAGTTTATAGGGCCCAAATCTTTTCTCGCCGCTAATATATTCAAAAAGCATTGTTCCCTATTCTGAATAGAAATTGTTGTGACAGGCGTTGTCGTGGAACCCGCTCTCGTTGCCACGCATTGTGAAGAACATTAACATCAATTTCTTCTACAACGGCTACATTGTACAATCTAATCGTAAGTTTGTAGTTCACCTTTAGCATACAATATTTTAAAACTAATATGGAATAACAGTCAACATTTGACATTTGTATCATTTTAAATGATTATTTGAAAATCGTGAAATGCGGCCTGGTGTGGCGTAGGTTTAAAAAAACATTTTCTTAATCGTGCCAACGTTTCGATCTTTATTGAGATCATCTTCAGAACCTGCAATTTTTAAACATTGTTTAAATTTAACAAATACATGTAGGATGTGGAAAAAGATGATTTTGTACAATTCTAAGATTTTAGATTCAATCGAAGTATTTGTACTCACTCAAAGTGTTTGTTTTCCGAGTAGATGTGTCATTCTTGTCTGTCGTGTTGTGAGTGCCAGGTGAGCTATTGATGTCTGATGTCTATATGTTGGATTTTGAAGGGGTAGGGAAGGAAGTCGTAATTTTAAATTGTAATGATTAACTATTAACAAAAATTGTATCCAACTAAACTGCTCAAAAATGAATAGGTATGTTTGTAATTTATTCTTGTTCTATTGATTTCAATTAAATTAACCGTTATAGCCTTCTTAGTTGGATAAAACAAAATATAAAATGCAAAGCAAAAGCAAACAAATGTTAATGTTGTGTGATGTTGGTCTCTATTGTAGATCCTTTGAGACGACCTGCAGCAACAGCCTGCCATCAGCAACTCGGGAGAATATGATGCAGGAGCGCCTAGAAGAGACCACCAATTGGAACGCTGTTTTGTTTACTGAAGCGTTTCTGTTTGTATAGTTGTAGCAGGCGCCGAAGAGTCTACCGAGAACTGCGGATGCGTACAATGCGCCATTTCATGTTCTCTTTAGTGCAGTTTGGAGGAGGCGGTATAGTGTTCTGGGGTGGGATTTACTCTGAAGGACCAAACGGACTCCATATTGTTGAAGGAAACCCTCCCTGCAGTCCGTTATGCCCAAGAAATTATCGCGTAATACATCTCTGAAACCAGGGATCTCATTGGAAGGGATTTTCGAATTCTGGATGACAATGCCAGACCTCACAGAGGCAGTGTTGTTCATCAATGTTTAGAAAACCTGGAAATATCCCATCAGCCTTTTCCCCAATGCTATCCAGACCTCAATCCCATTGAGCACATGAGTGATGCGTTGACCTGCAACAACTGAGTGCAGCGTTGCAATATCTATGGAGTGAAATTTCATCTGAAATTAGTGACAACCTTAATAAAAGTATGCCTAACAGATGGACAGAGGTTTTAGCAAACAGAGAGACGTCGTTATACACGGTATTAAACATTTTAAAAATTATTGTGTCCAATAAACAAAATTATAGAATTAAAATCTTTTATTTTGTTATTTTTCAAAATCCCTTAATTAAATTTTCCTTGAGTAATATACATAATAATTTCTAATAATATTTAATGTAGTTTATATTAAAAATAAAATAATAATGCTATGGAAAGTAAATACTATAAAATTGGCTATATCCCTATTCATTTTTGATCAATTAATATCTATATTTTTTCTTTATTATTACTCGTTGATGGTCTATTTTCAAAAATATGCTTTAAGTTTTTTTTTATCATTCGATTAAGGTTTTTGTTTAATTGTTATGTATNATATATTCACTGACTTAAGACGATGGCCAAATTTTAACATATTCGTATATTAAAAAAACCCTTAGTGATTTAGCGAATTTTTGGGTCCATGCGGGTAATAAGTATTTTCCTGAGGTTCAGACAGAAGTTTTATTTTTTCACACTCGAAAGTTTGTGATCCCTAACTATACTTGATAGTTTGTTATATATGAATAATTATTCTATAATGCTGAAGATGGATCAGTTGGCAGTCAAAGACGAAGGGTCGTTCCACGTTTAAACATAAAAATACTTTATTAAATGATTATGAATTAAAATTCCATAGGCTATGCTGAGTTTTGCACCCAGAATCGTCGGTCGTCTTAACCAATTGGCCACCGCGGCCCATAACACATTTCTATTTTTTTTTTCTAAATTATACTTTTCAATTTATTTTGTTCTTCTTTTATTCTTATTTCGTCACTTCATAGTTTGCATTTTTTATAATATTGCACTGTGTAATTAGAAATCTAATGTTAACGTTTTATGAGACAGTTCTTTTATGAACAAAGCAGTGAATGGCTTTTTGAAGAACATTTCATGTATGTTTTGATTTTGGATTTATTTACCTTTCTAATAGCACCGGTCTATTTTTCGGGTTATCATATAAATAATAGATTTTTTTTTTAGAGTGTGATCGCCAGTCGGTTTTTTTATATATATGTACAATTCTTCCTTCTTAGTTGTACTTATGTACTTATTCCTTTAAGCTTTTTGTCATTGTCTTACTTTTAGACTGCCATATAAAACGTAATATATTTTTCTTAAATTTGTGCTTTACAAATATTGAAACTAACTAAACTAAAACATTTATACCTTTTTATTTTAGCACTTTATTAGGATATTACTCTTATACTGAAAATTTATCATTTGCATAATATTTTTAGCCTAATTATTAGTCGTTCATTCTTATTAATATATATACAATATCTACGACAAATTTTTTAAAATTTCTTCGCTATTGGATGTAGTTATTTTAATTATTTTAATATTGCTACTTTTATTTTACAATTATTTTTATAATAATCCTTTTGAGAGAAAACTTCTCAAAGCAAAATTTATATTTATGATTATTATTCTTAATTCTGGATGATGTTCTGTATTTATTTCAATTTTTATTGATATGAATTATTGTTGAATTGCATTCATTGTTTTAACTTAATATAACATTTCATAAATATACAATTTTTGATCATTTTTATACAATGATCATTACATTATTATTTTTACAGTTAAAAATGCAAAAAACAACAATTATTCATAATAATCATCAATTCATAATTATTCATAATGTACTATTTTTCAATATTGAAATCCTCAGCGTGATATAAACTTTTAGTTGAGGGCATAAGTTTGCCCTCGAACGTTTCCGTGAGCTTAAAAGTTTTCTACTCACTTCCTACGTTATGTGGAAATTAAAGGTAATTACAAGATTTACCAGTATAAGTTTCTGTATCTATTCAGTTTCAACCAAAGTTCCCCTATTCTTTGATGAGTTTTTTTTTAACTTTTGATCTGTGTACATTGACCCTAGATTTAATATATAGAAATGGCTCACCAAGGACCTCGTTTTAATTATCATGTATAAAATACTTCATTTTTCAAGCTTGACAAAATATACCATGAAAATTTTCAAAATTATACGTTAATAAAATGTATTACTTATACATACTTACATGCAGAACTGAAAAATTAAAAAGTCGATTAAAAACAACCATAGCCACAAGATTTTGTATTTGTTTTAAATTTAATTTCTTTCCCGGTTAGAATTGTCCGGGCGGAAAATGTTTACATTTGTGTGTACAATATATTACATGTCATAGCGATTTGGTGTCGCTTCGCTACAATTTATTTATCCCTCTGGGGTGTTATGCAGTTTCCTTCGAGCGGAATACGTTTTCCGCATTACAATTTCGCCCACCTCATGGGATAATAACAGGATATATTTATGGAAATCTTACGTTAAACGATAATTTTATTAAATTAATTTATAAATCTTTAAATTCTGTCAAATGCCGAGGTAAATCATATGCACCATGAACATAGTTATATGTAGATAATTTTTATATTTTTTGAATAAACAATTTATTTTAAAAAATGGGTAGAAAATTTTACAGTTTCATCTACTCTCTCTCTCTCTCTCTCTCTCTCTCTCTCTCTCTCTCTCTTTCTCTTTCACTCTTTATAAATATTCTCTCTTATACTCTCTCTTTTTCTCATATTTTTTTCTCTTCCAGTTTTACTTTTTTTTCCTTCTCATCTTATTTTCTCCCTTTTTCGTTTTTTATTTTCTCTATTTTTCTGTTTTATATCTATTTCAACCTACCCATCTATAAATTTTTTAAATATATTTTTCTTTCTCTAACCCTAACCCGCTCGCTCACACTCTCTCTCTCTCTCTCTCTCTCTCTCTCTCTCTCTCTCTCTCTAACTCCCTCCCTCCCTCACTCTCTCTCTCTCTCTCTCTCTCTCTCTTTCATTCACTTTCCTTCTCTGGCTTTCTTTTCTAATTATGAATCTTTTTCTGAAACTATCTATAGTATATAAATTGATCATCTATACTAGGTGTCCTTTCTAGATGGCCCGGCTGAATTTCTCTTGAACCAATGACGCTCAATTTATCGATCTGATTATTGTTCATACATTTCTCTTATACCCTCTATTTTTCTTTTATTTTTTTCTCTCTCTCTGTTTTACTTTTGTCTCATTCTCTTCTATTTTCTCTCTTTTTCATTTTTTCTTTTTTCTCTTTATCCTTTCTATTTCAACCTATCAATCTATAAATTTTTTAAATATATTTTTCTTTCTCTATCGGCGTTTTATCAATCCAATAATCAATGAAAATCTTTGCACTGATAATTACCATTTAATCAAAGGAATAGTGATATCCGAAGTAATTCAAGGAAATACGTTCTTCTTTAAATAATGTGAAACATTATGTTTTTAGTTTTTAACATATGCTTTTTGAAACGTATAATCATAAATATTCTATTATGATTTATTGTCAGTAAATACTAATACAACACATATTCATATAGAAGAAAGGTAAAATTTCCTACAGAACGATTTTCTAGCGTAGATTCTTCACTCAAATATTTGCACAGTTAACACATTTAGTCGTAAATGTCCATTGGTAGTGTAGAAACGTTAGGGGTCGGGATGGGGTATCCGGTCGGGCCCGGGGAATTATTGATGAGCTGCAGGTAGCCTGATGTTTGAACGCTGTTGGCTAAACCGCACCGGATTTGATCCTGGGCCCAGATTGCGAATAGTTTCTGACGTTTCCTGAACTAATGGACTGATTGGTTGTTATAATTAATTTAAACAATTGTATTTCAATGCATAAATTAGCAAATTTATAACAACCAATGATTTTTTCAGACAATCGGAATTCGTTAAAAAAGAATGCCGTAATACAATTGAGTATATTTTTAAAGAACTTATTACATATTATATTGTTATATTATTTTCAACAAGCCATTATGATACTATTAATTTTGTAACAGTACTAGAAGCAATTTAATTTTAATATACTTTTTCTAAAAAAATAAAAAAACAAATTTAAATTTTTATAGTGAGTATGATTTGTTTTCATAAAAACGAGAAATCTTTATAACTTGATTCATAAAATTAATTTTTTTCTGTTACATAGAGAATATTCAAACACTGCACTGGTTTCATTTACGCAAAAAAGAAATTCTTGGATAGTTATTAGCTTTAAAGATTAATATACAATTTTTATACTATTTTAATTTTTTGCGATTAAAAACCTTTCTTTATATTATTATTGCAGTTTTACAATTTACATATAATTTTTATAATAAATAAAGAACAACATTCAACACAATGTCAGATGATTTTTACCACGTCTTACTTATTCATGTATTTGTTTAGTTAATATATATGCACTTTTAAATTTTTGCTTCTGATTTATACTTAACACGAGAGATCGTTATAACTTAGTTCATAAAATTAATTTTTGTCCCTTACACATAGAATAATATAACTCATACTGGGTTTATATATACAAACGAGAAATTTTTGGATAGTTATTAATCTTAATTTACATTGCAGCTCTATGATTTATATATAATTTTTATAATAAATATTTTTATTTTTACTGAAACTATTTTTTTTTTCATTTTATAAATGCATTCAGGGAATTTTTGAAAGTTATTAATCATAATTTATGCTGCAGTTTTATAATTTACATATAATTGTAATAATAAATATTATAAATGATAAACGATTTTTACCATGTTTGAATTATACATGATTTTTTGGTAAATAAATATTGAACGTTATTTCTTTTCATTTGCACTTAATTAGGTTGGTGGAGTGCACAATATCCCTCGAGCAACTTTTGCACATATTATCAATCTATTTGCGAGCTAACATTCACACTGATAAATACGTTTACTTGAAATGTACAAGTTTTAATCTCTCACGTTTCACGTGCAAAGAATTGTGTGCTGGGCATGATCAGGTGGTTCACAGTATCAACGTTTGGTGTGGACGTCTCAGAAATAAATTAATTGGGCCTTATTCTAGGAAATAATGTAAATGGTGTACAATTCCTCAATTTTTTTAGGGAGGTGTTACAAACACTTTTAGATGATGTTCCTCTGCAACAACGGCAAAGAGTGATTTTCCAGATTTTTCAAGTTTTTGCCATTTCTTTACCAATTTAAAATCCGATTGCACCCTTGCTTTTAGCGTAAAAAATCATTTAAAACGTTTTGTCAGGACGTGTAGGGTCCTATTTGAAATGTTGAAGGTGAACTGGGCCTGAGGTACCCTGTATAATTTTTTTTCAAAAAAACGTAAAGATTTGATACTAGACAAAAATATTAAACACGTAAAAATGTATGAAACGTAAGTAATAATTAATTTTTATAGGGTCATTGGTTCAGCCGGGTCATCTAAAAAGGCTACAGACAGTCTGCTGAGCTCGAGGTGCAGAGGATCTTGTGGTCGCCTGTTTCATCCTTATACTCCATCCCTAAATACAATATACAAACATTAATAATAATCTATGGATGAAACTGTTTTTTTGAAAATAGGAACGGAAGACCCGAAGCCTCTCTGTCGTGCTCATTATCGAGTGGCATTCCTACTCTCTCTAGTTTATAGAGCGAAGGATTAAATGGGATGCACTTTGGGATGCTTTGACGAAGAAGTAAGTGCCCCTATTTCAACTCTAGCATAACCTATTCTATGATTCAGATCCTCCGAGGACAATGCACTTTAAACATGAGAGCTTTTGTACGGATACAGTCTTACACTCAAACACTATTAAAGATTTATGTTCAGAGATTTAAACTGTATCACAACAAAGATTTAATAACCTAGTCACAGCCATTAATTATGAGTGATTTATTTAATGTATTACATAATAATTTACGGTCTTTCATAAGAGAAATCAAATATTTAAATATCCCTGAAGTTGAAATTAATCATAGTGAAGTGATTTTATTACAAAAATGCGCAACAGAAAAGAAACATTCAAAAACTCTTTATAAGTAGAACATTGTCGAATTCAGATCATATACCTGGACAATGCGCAAATATGTCAAAATAAGTAAAATCGTGTTTTAAGGGGACTTTTCATCACTTTTAGCCAACTATGTTTGAAATTTTTTTATATATATATTTTTTTTTTGGTGATTAGTGACCGTTAATCGATATTTATTTAGAAATCGTGAGATGCGGTCTGGTGTGATGTAGGTTAGAGTGCCCTCTCGACACGACACGCAAGAATGGCACAATTACACAGAAGACAAACACTTTGAACCCTGAAGATGATCTCAATAAAGATCGAAACGTTGACACGATAAAGAAAATGTTTTTCTGAAACCTACATCCCACCAGACCGCATCGCACGATTTCTAAATAAAAATTTATATCTTTTAATAATATTTTGCAATTCATAATTGTTTCATTAAGCTGCGTTTTGTTTACTTTAAGTTTTAAGTTGTAAGTTTTTTTATTGTGCTAAAATGTCGCCATAGAAACAAAAATTCTATCATTTATCGACAAACATATTTTAATTATTTGATTAATGATCCTTTTTCTTTTTAATTTGGTGGTTTAACTTGGTTAAATTACGTATCTCATATTTGTTAAATTCGTGCAAATATGAGTTTTAAGTGTGGAATGTGTTCTGTTCGTATACCTCCAAGTTTTCAAGTAAATTCATTTTTATCTTTTTTTACGTCGTGGAACAGTTTTGTTCTTGTGACTGCTGTTGAGGGTTCGTGTTTTCTGTGATGTGAGAATTACAGGTTTATCAACCCCGCTGACAACGTGTAAAAATCTCTGATATTATTTTGTTTTTTGTTTTATTTTTTAAATCGAGCATTGGTCTTCAGTAAAACTAATTGCAGATAAGTTAAACAATTTTGCTCAATTTAATACGTTAACTCGATAAACTGCCAGTTTGTCATTTTTGAAAATTCAATTAATAATTAGTAAGTTTGGAAAAATGGAGGGGTAATTATTTAATTACAACATTATTATGTATAATCCATTATATTTAGTGGTCTATTGTCCAAATTACTTCTTTCGAATAATTAATCTTTTTACGTAAGGTTTTTGGTTGAAAGGAAAAAGCTAGTGTCACGAGCGGGATTCGAACCCACGACCTTCGGCTAAATACTCCGCTGTTCTACTACTTGAGCTATCTTGACTTCGATCCACTAGGACACCAACTCCCCATCTCAACCTCAACCTTTCGAATTTTCCCTCATTTTTGCCATTTTTCAAATGTCGTGTAATCAGGTTTCGATTCTCGGCCACATATAAGTGGCCACGGGTAGCTGTTAGTGAAGTTATACTTCGTTTTACTTATTAAATCCATTATATTTAGTGGTCTATTGACCAAATTACTTCTTTCAATTAATTAATCTTTTTATATGTGTTATATATTATGTATAATGCCATAATCAATAATTAAGAAAAGCCAAAATACTCGGAAAACGTACAATATAACCTTCTTAAATTGTATACCGAAGTTTCTTGTTGTACGTGTATGAAAATAAATAATATCATAAGGCCAATAATTTTGATGCCACATTTTTTAGTGTTAAAGGGAAATAGCAATCATTTGTAAAGTTCTATGATGAAATATTTTATTGCCATATTTTTTTTTTCAACTGCGTATTTTATTTTTTCTACTAATAATCGTTGTTTAACACTATTTGTAAGAGCTAAGCATTTAAATGATTATTTTTCATAAATTGTTAAAATAAAAATAATGAGGGCAGATAAAACAGTATGTAAATAAGGTGTTAAAGAAAAATATTCTTATGTTAATGTATGTAAAATAAGCTCAATTTGCGGTATAAAAATCCCCTCATATGTTGTGAAACGTAAAATGGCGAGCCCCAGTTTGCCGAAAATCAGAGGGCTCCTTTTTCTTTAAAAATAGGCCGGATAATTAAAAGCGAAGGAAATATTTACCATCCGAGGTGGAAAGAGTAAAGGGAAATTTGTGTGAGTCCTGGCTTTGTGTAATGTAAACAAAAGAAGGCGTGAGACCTAATGCAGTGTTTATGCTGGCTGGAGGCATATGCTTCCTCACGCCCCGAAATAGACAGAAAACAGAACTTGGGTTGACTTCCAAACTTTGCAACATCTACTGACCCGTTAGCGAGTTTGTCTTATTTCCTTAGTGAGTTTAAATTTCTTTTCAATTGGAGAAAAGCGATATTGATTTAATATTGTATCTTACAGCTATACATAGGTGAGTTACTAAACTCTAAAATCAGTTATGCATATGTAGTTAATTTTAAAACGGTTATAATATGCAATCTACAACAGTAAATATTATAAAATCATGTAATATAATATTTTTATTTTTTGTGCTTAACGTCATTTAAAATATCAAAGACAATTATGGTAAAATAAAGAAAAACGATATAATAAATAAACCTTATTTTGGAAAATTGCATATGTGTGAATTTTAAGCTCTATAAATTTGTAGGTGATTTAAAGTTGAGCCAAGTATAATTTGTTCCCTTCATCATACGTACAAGGAATGTCTTTACAGCTCAGGCGAAAAAGCTTAAAAAGCTGAAATAAATCGATGAGTTGAAAATGAAAAACCCGAAAATCCCTGGACCCAGAGTACCCCTGAATTAATATTGAAGTGTGATTAATGCATGAGGAAATATTGATAAATGAATATTCATTATGGTTTAAAAGAATGAATTGAATGAATTATGAATATAACAGGGGAAGATTTGAGATTTAAATTGGCCATAGATGAGAATAAATTGATTTTCACTAGAAACCTCCTTTATTGTTTTAGCATCTGCCACGCAATCAATATAATTTTGATTGAAAAACTCAGGTTTTGTTTGTCTAATAAATTTAAAACTACGATATAATTTATGATTTAATTACCTAATATATAGTTATGCATTTAATAATTATTTGTGTAAAATCGTTGGTTTATAATTTTTTTTTTCTTTGCGACGGTTCGTAACAGCAGAGGAAATATAAACCATCAGGGTGCCGGTGTTTTTGAAAAAAAGCCCATTTGTAATTATGTCGGGTTCGAATGCAGGGCCGCTGCGGCCCCCGACGCCCAAAATTTATTTATTTAATTACATCTGTCCTAATTGCTGCGCTGTAGTAAATTTGATAACATTTTGGAACACAAAATAAAACAAAATCAACACGAAAAACATAAAGATAAACGTAAATAACAAAAAAGGAACTACTCATTTGTAGTCTCTTCTCTATTGTAGCGTTTATCACGTTTACTGTTACTTAGGAGGTCCCGTAGCCATTGTCGATTCTGCCATCGGATAGCATAGATTTCTAGAAGGATGTTTATGATATGAGGGTTCGCGTGGCTGGATAATTGTTTGTGAAACTTCTTGTAGCGGTTATTTGCTACTTCTACGACTTATTGGATACTATATTAGATGGGAGTGGTTATTCTCCAAAAGGTGAAAGTGATACGTGAACATCGTTGGTTGTTTATTGTCATTTTCCACCGCCTGAACCAATACTGAGGGATGTGATATGGGTTTGCAGGATTCTGGTTGAGACGACAGGATCTTTAAGAGAGCGATCAGGCGAAACCATCCGGATAATGATGAGGAAAGTGTGCGGTGTATACTGTGTTGTTGACGGGCCCTAAGATACTTCCTTGTGGTACCCTGCATTTGTGCGATAGCCGGCCGATAAGGCGGAGGCAGTTCTTTAGGTTTTGGAATTATTCTCTACGAAAGTAAAAAAAAAAAAATCAATGTATCGTTATTAAAGATAAAAAACACTGGTTTATAGTTTCTAGTAAAGAAATGCGAATATTTTAAAATCAGTATTTGTTTATGCTAGGCAAAAATATTATTAATTTATAAAAATGAAAGGTTAATCGGGAAAAAATAAATTTGAACTCGTACGACTTCAAATAAGCCGCAAAATAAAAAATATCAGCTACTTTTCTCTTTAGTAAAGACTAAATTAGGGTTGAAAAGCTGTGGCAAATTTATTGTAGTCTTGCCTTCTCTAGTTATTAAAATTCATATCACGGGAGCAACAAATGGTTACGAAGTTACGGACTGTCTTCCCTTTTATTTCCGAAATCCTTGTGACGGAAATTGAAAAACTTTTCAAGTACCGCCTTAGGGGTACTAAACATTTTTAAATACATCTCGGCCGGTCGGAGGAAATTCCGAAAAGTTACTTAATTTGTACGTCGCGGCTTGCGAAGAAGAAATAAAAGGGGCGAATGTAGGCTTCGCCTGTAACACCGCCCTGTCATGGGCGTATGGTGTCTCATAACTAACTGGCACTTTCGAGTTTGAAGATTGATTAAATTTATTTACCACTCAATCTGAAATATTTTATAAACTTATATACGTATATAATTATGAATTTCTCCATGTGAGTTACGTCAGTTTGCCTGCATTCAATACCCATATTTAAAATGTTTCTGGATTTAACTTGACTAAAGTTTTATTTGTGTAACGCTACTTAGGAAGCGTTTAATTTATGAATTGGCCAAATCTTAATATGGCCGATTTTCAGTAAATGCTCAATGATTTTTCACAAATTTCAATGATCTGTTCGAGATTAAATTTTTGAGATTAAACTCCAAAAATTTTGTAAACACGACATCTCTCTCTCTCTCTCTCTCTCTCTCTGAAATAAACACTAGGTCAATTCTATTTTTGCATGAAGGACGTAGCGATGGTATCTACATCATAATGAATTTATGATGGAGAGGTAATTCATGAAACCGAGTTATAGCCTGTGTGGTTAGGATTTTACGAATCACTAAAGGAGCAGCTCTTTCCCGGTAGATAGGGAGAAGACTGTAAAGAAAAGAATTGTCCCAAAATTTGTACAAAATTATTAATTTTTTTAAAATTTAACAATTAAAAAAATTATTGTGCTACGAGTTCTAAGTAAACAATTTAAGAAAATAAATAAGTCAAATATTTTAATCAAATAAGAATTTAAGTAAATAAATAAGCTTAATTTTTTCAAGGGCTATACTCAAACAAATATTTTATATAGATTTTCATTTTTTAAATAGTTTTCAAGGTTTTTAAAATCGTCAATAAACGGCGGGTCGATATGAGCGGTTTTTGTTCGTAACACTACATTTTTACGTTCCCTCAGGGGACAAAATTTGACGTGAAAATAATTAAAGTGGATCCAGAGGGATGTATCACTGGGTTGAAACTTCCCCAAATTGGTCTCTGTTGTTGATGGGCGAAAGAGCGCTTGAATGACGATAGGCGATATCTCTTCATTTAGCAGACCGGACCGCTATCCATGGCCGTATATATATCACCAGCCGTGTATGCCCACTATGTCCGGCCCGCATTATTTCGCTTCGACCTTCCGAGATAGGACGAGACAAACCGCAGTCTAACTTCCTTCTCGACGCTGGCTGCACCAATTTAAAATGTTCAATTCAAATTGGACAAATTCCTAGCTTTTAATTCAGCCACCGGACGGAATGCGGCTTGTGAAATTCCCAAGCGTTTCCGTCGGGGTTCGTGGAATTAAACGACAAACGTTATGAGGTAGAACTCAGACAAAATTATAGACTTTTATTAATGTTGTAAATATTTTTATTCATAAGACTAATGAATTAGGAATGCTTTCATAAATAATTTTGGTTATTAATTAATTTTGACCTAAATTCCCATATTCGACTCTGAAATTTTAATTCCTAACCGTCAATTTGGGTTTCGACCTCAACATTCCACTGTTCAGCAGTGCTTCTGAGTAGTCGACACGATATCCTCGGATCTAGAAAACAAACAATACGGCTCAGCCAAAGCTGGATGTTTCGGAAGCATTTGACCGAGTATAGCACCCCCTCATTTATGTTAAAATGTATCCTCCCTCATTCCTACTATCTTATCGTGAACTTCTTCCTCTCGGATCGATGGTTTAAAGTAAGAATCGGCACCGATTTTTCATCTATCACACCAATCAAAGCTGTTCCACAAGGAAGTATCCTAGGCCCAATCCTCTACACCACCTAAACTGCTGATAAACCCACACATCCAAACACACAAATCACAACCTACGCAGATGACACCGCAATCTTATCAACACACTCCAATCCTATCCTAGCAACAGAAGCACTCCAACACCTGAACCTTATTACCAACTGGTGCAATCTGTGGCGGATTAGGTTAAAAGAACGGAAAAACCAACAAGTTACGTTTACCCTCAAATGTCAAACCTGACGACCAGTGCACATTTACAACAAGATAATACCACCATCGAACCAAATCCGCTACCTTGGGCTTTACTTAGATAGTAGACTTACTTGAAACCCACATACAAGATTAAAACAAAACCTTAACAAAAGATGTCAGACACCTACATGGACCAAAATGATTCTAAGCATACATAACAAACTTACCACTTACAAAACACTCATCACAACTATTTGGACCTACGCAGTTGAGCTATGCGGCTCGACCAAATCATCCAATGTCCAACGAATTCAATTTTTCAATCTAAAGATCTAAAGTTATCCTCAATTCTATGTCACCAATCAAACGATCCATAAAGATCTTAAAATCCCTTTCGGGAAAAATTTTAACCGAACACGCTTCTTCACTTTCCACTCTAAACTATTCCTCCACCCTAACCCACTAGCTCTAGCTCTTTCCTCAAGATCTCACCCTTACAATAGTCCGCGCCGTTTAAAAGGACGATGGTCTCGTCACGACACCATCTAACCCACCGAATTAACTTTACCCACCCCCCCAATTAAATAAAAGAGAGTTCCAGCACTGGTTGGTTTCTCTCCCCACTGCCTCCTGGTCTGACAGGTCTGTCAGATTTGTTTATAACTAAACCATTTGCTCAACGTATATTATGTACAGATAGAAATAAACAAAATAAAATATTTTTATATATGATCTTATCGTAGAGGTCTTACTATTTTATATCATCTGACTCGTCTTTATCATGGTGGTTCTGGGTTCAAATCCTGGGATAGACCATGTAATAATTTATAAAAATATTGCAACTTGGTTGACCCCTACTTTACGACCACATCTTGTGTACCATTTGTGCTCCGGAAGAACCTATTAATCTAAAAAGCATCATACAATTTTTCTAGAAGATATCGCATTTTTGAATTTTTTATTGTATCTTAATGCCATGCATAAAATCCAACAATATCTTTTGCTTATAAAACAACAGTGAAAAACAAAATTATGCGATCGCAACAAGGACCTGGCCGTAGCAGTACCGTCGGGCAATGACCTTGGACTAAGTTTTCTTTCATGCAGAGGTCACCTTTGAACCTTATCCAACTTCGGTTCAGAAAATCTTCAGAAACGTATGTCGTGTATCGATGGTAATTAAAATCAACGGTAGCAAATACGACATGTTTACACACCGAAGCAAATCTTTAACAATCTCATTCAATCATATTCACTTACCCAAATTGGACTGAATACATTGGTTATAACTATAATTTAACTTGGAATCGGCATTTGCATGTGAAGACAAGAAGGTCAACACATTTTTTTAATGGCTTCATTTTTGCTTGCTTTGCCGATTTAATTTTATGTTTGGGGGGAGGGGTTAGCGAAATAAAATTCCATGGACGACGGTGGAAATCGAACCCACGGCCATGGGGTCTACGAGCCGAGAATCTGAAACGCTACCAAATCGGTTATCGCGGTCCTCTTTCTTATGTTTTCAATGTTTTCAATGCCAAGTTCTTAGATTAACTTTAGATACATTACTGTCATAAGACGTTTGATTCTGGACCAAACATGTTTTTGTGGAAGTATTAATTCTTTATCGCTTGCTGAAGTTCTATTTCAACCATTCGATCCATTTAAACTCTACCGCCCCGAGAACCGCCTATGTCGGTTTAAACGACATCTCTAGCCATCCTCAACAATTAATTCCTCACATTTGAGCGCCCGTGTTGGTTAGTTTCTCACGATATGTGTTCCCCTGGTGCAGCATATCTCTCCAAAACTGGCAAACCCATTGCTACAGTTATAAAGAGTAAAACTCAGGTGGTGTTTATATAAACTATATGGGTATATTCAATGATGACCCAATTTGTAGGTTATGCAATGAAAACGAAGAAACTACCACTCACGTTGCTTTAAAATGTGCAGCTACTGCTCAACGGAGACATATACCAAAAATACCCGGGAATTAAAATTGCAAAAACTTTAAGACAGCCAATTCTAATGACCATGATCTAATAGTTTTAACAGAGTATGACGTCAATTGTACTGAGCTTAGAAAGTAGGAAAATAAAATAGACCAGTAGCCCTATGAGAATAATTATCACCACCAAGGTCCTAGTGTAACCTCATCTTAGTTTCGGTTTTGTGACCACAATAAAAGACAAACATGAACATATTTACAACAATGCACATACTACTGCCTATTAATAAAATGCTTTATTGCTAAATTTATCAAGAAATTCATTAGCGCATTTAAAGACCCTATTCTTCCAATAAGGATTTAATTCTATAAAATATTGTATCTTCAATAGTCTTATACGGTGTTCCAATATTTACTCACTTACGGCTGCAACTCGAGCATTTCAGGCAATTCTTGTCTAATTAGGAAGAAAGTTTTAAAGGGGTGGCGTAGGGAATTAATTTGTGAACTTGTTGAGACAGAACGCATACACGGACAAGTACAAAATTATTACACACAGTATAAGTATATAAAACCGAAAGAAAGAAAAATTAAAATATTGCTTTACCAGAGAGAATTATATATAATAATATTTCATTCGAGTTCAATTCATCAAAAAAGATGGGCTAAAGAAAGCAAATTTATTTCCAAGCTTTCGCGAAATTAATCAACACCATCACGGCTTTACAATCTTTAATAATTACGGGAAATTTTTCACTTAGTTCAATTAGCAAAGGAGTTCTATGAAGGTAAAGCTGATCCATTCAAAAAAGGGAAGTATCTATGAAAAAAATCTTTTCATACTTTTTTTAAATATTACATTAAAATTAGTCGATTATTTCTTATTTGGTTTATATTAGATAAAGAAAAAGCGAGGGAGGGAGAGGGATAGCGAGCAAGCGAGAGAGAGAGAGAGAGAGAGAGAGAGAGAGAGAGAGAGAGAGAGAGTAATTATTTATAAAGAATAATGTAGTACACGTTCCATTCACTCGAAAAGATGTTGTAAAATAAAATTTAATTTTTATCATATAAATTAAAAAAAAACAAGTATAAAGGTAAAAGATTGGGACATAAATTTGCTTTCAGTCTTTAAATTATCATATATGTAAGTCTTAATATTGTAATACATCATGAAATGTAGGTTTTCAAACAGTTCAAAAATAACTAAATATTGTAAATCAATATTAAATGTATCACAGCTACTTTTGAACAGTACTAAAGTTAATTACAAATAAATTTAATTAACAATTAGTTGTCCATTTTTTAAATTAAATTGAACTGGTTTTCTTCCTGTCTCAAACAAACTGAATATGATGCAAGTCCAAACACCTATATTCAAAATTATTTATTTATTTGTATCTTTTAAAACATAACATTGTTATTGCATCGTTGAACTATATAATGTAATATCTAATCGATATTATTATTATTTATCACCGTTTAATAAAGTGAGAGATTTTCTAAAACTAAAAATATCAATTTATTTTCCATTCAGACAATCCAAACCAAAAGGTTTTGCTGAAGTAAACTAGAAAAATTATTTAATCACGAACAAAACGTTAATGTTTTAAAAATAATAACTATTTTTTTCCGTAATTACAACAATAAAATATAGGCATGTAAATATTTTGTGTTCCAGGTAGTCTTTTTTTTATTCCTACAGCTTGTGCTCATTATAACACAAGTATTATTACTAGTTAAAAAAATGGAAGAAAAAACATTCTTTGTAACTTTCTTTGTTACTATTGACTTTCTTTTTCATCTATGCACTTAAAAAACCTTAAACCTTGATAGGACAAAGTGTACCCATCTCACGTGAGTACGTCATTAATTAATTTTTTTTTAATTTTACACTTTTTATATTTAAAGATGACAAGCATCTGGTTTACACTGTAGTAAATAATTACATTTATTTTTACATAAATATTGCTATTTTATTTTAAATTAATGGTATCACAGTAGGATGGTCTTAAGTCTATTCTGTTTGTATTTGCGAGACTGGACGCCACTGTTTAATGCATTATCCATGTAGTCAATCCTAATCCACTTCAGAAAGTTTCCTACCGCTCTCAAAACGCATTACAATTAAATGCATTTGTATTTGACCATTCAGTATTTGGTAGCATGTTGTTGGTATTTAAATGGAATCTTTTGTTAAGGATGGGTATTTGAATAAAGGAACCATCAAAAAATAAAAATATACATATTAAAAAAATTTATTCTTGGTTTGACATACATATTTCCCATAATCTCAAATATGTTTACAAAGTTTTTGATATAATACCAAACAAGAGAGATCAGAGTGATTTTCATAGAAATATATCCCTATCTCATGAATAGAGAGAAGATCAATAAAGTCAATTTCACTTTATCCATCATTCGCTTTTTTTTAATGAAGCTTTTATTTCAATTATGCATTTATCGAAGGTGTAATGTATACAGTAGGCGACTAAATACTATATTTAACATAATTTCCAAAAATATTTTATTTAATTATTTCAACAGAAGTTGATATCTGAGGCCAATAGAATAAAAATGCTTATCGCATTGTATTTCTGTTTAAAAAAAACGAAATTATTTTATCTCCCTTTCATTTTTACTTCTTTATTTGAAAAAAAACACATGAACAATAACGAAAATATAAAAAAAAGACGAAAAACGAAAGAAAAAACGTATATACATTTTATTGGAGTAGCAGAACAGTTTTTCATTAATGAATATGTCGAATTCAAATCAATGTGAGAATGCAGTCAGAATGAGGATTTATATTTCAATTCTGGCAAGGCACATATTTGACTAAAATGTTTTATGTTTTGTAACGAAATTATCGAACATTACTGAAGAAGGTAACAAAACGAGTTAGTCGTTATGATCAAGTATATTTTAATTATTTATACATGGTATAAATCTATTATTAAAATAACAGATAATTGTGTATTGTTTTGTATTATTTAGAATTTGTATAAACCTATTATACTTTAAGATCTGAAATGCTAACAAGTCGGTGTTAGTCAAATGCTAATCCTAACACTTCACCAATTTAAATAAAAGAAAGATTTTTTGCAAATTTGGAATTTTTGTAACCCGTTGAGTTTGGTAATAATTCTGTTTAACAAGAAGCTCTTTTTTTCATGTCCAATTTATTCTTTCTTTTATTAATATAATTTATGATTTATTTTTTAAATATTTTTTAATATAACAATATCTTCAATGATCAATGTGTTTCCTGATAAAAAAGATAAAACAAAAAGTTTGCCTAACAAAAAAGTGGTCTTTTGTTCAATTCTGTCGATTCAGCTAATTTGAACAGTGTACCCGTAAGATCCTACAATAATATCGACATATTACCTTCTATCACCACCACTCGAAAATTGCTGAGCCGATGACACAGATCCAGGCATCATCAAAATGGCCGTTCCCCGTTAACGGTCCCGATGACCAACATCATGATTTTATACAGTTTTTATGTCTTTAAAACACTTATATCACTGGTACTGCACATAAATCTTTTCTAATAGAAAGCCAAAAATCTTTCCACCAGTATCATAACACTTAAACATACATTTCCACCTTTGTTTAACGTCATTTTTTAAGTAGTTTAGATTATACATAGTATGGTAGAAGATATTTCAAGTTTTCAAAATAATTAACGCTCGACAGAAATAATTAACGTTACGAATAGTCCAGTCTTTTCCTTATCTTACAGAAAAATAAATAAATGTTTTAGTCTAAGCCAGATTTTTGTCTATGTTTACTACTTATTTTGAAATCCATTCGACTAATAGAATATACGAACTATTAGGATTATTTTTTTGGTTTTTGTTTTTTATGTAGGACCATGCGCATGCTCTTAAAAACGATGAGATATTGTAATAAAACTAATATTGAATGTTTTATAATTACGTTTTAATATTTTTATGTGGTCTTATTGGAAATGAAAAACCATTTATTTATAATAACTTATCTCCATATTGTACTTTCACATTTGATAAATTGAATTTTGGTGGTGTCGTCTGAAATGTTTGTAATAATTTAAAATTAACTTTGTGTTCATATCTTCTCTAACATTTATTTTTTTAAAGAATAATCGTCGATTTTGATTTATGTACAAAATATATTGAACTTACCGTTCAAAGTTGTAGTACTGCACAGCATAATTCCGTACGTTTTTCCTACAATATAAACAAAAATAGTTGTAAAAACCTTCTTTTTTTTTCTTCATAAAAGCACTTACGAGAATAAAAAGCTATTGCTTCACGCTTAATATGCAGAAAAATGCCATTATCGCATAGTTCTGAATAGTTTCAGTGTAATATTTTTTTAATTAATTAAAATTAAAGTTCAGAAGAAGTCAGTACAAGTTGTTTAAAGTGCTTGTGACGTGAGTGAAACCTATAAGTGATTCCAGTTCCCAATAGGGGAATCTCCTTTTTTGACACTTCGTTCATTCCAAGTGATTTTTTTTATTTGATTTTTTTTTTTTTTTTTGTATTTAAAACCAATCAAATTGTCATAATAGATTGGATAACTAGCTTTGTTTTTAAATGCTTGTTTGAAAGAAACTATTATAAATTAGCAAATAAAATTTACTATAAATTCTAATTGCTACTCATTCGAGGATTACATACCTCTGGAATTTATTATTTTTAATATCAATAATTAATTTGTTACGGTTGTTTGTTTGTAATGTTTGTCAAAAGCAGAGATAGGGTGACTGGGTTTCCCGTTTTTATTCGGTTGAGATTTTTTAAATCTTTCTATCTTTGATTGTAAGCTGTACCAGCGTAATTGTAATATCGTGGACGAATTGGTTTTGGGCCAGATGAGAGGAATGAGAGGCTTACTGTGTCAAGGGCCAAACTCAACTAAAACCTGGTTGGTGGAAATTTTAGTATTCTCGGTTGTGGTCGGGATTGGTGGGGTGGCTCTTGCGCTCTCTGCCTCCTCGGAGCTTCGGGCATTTCCGTGCTTGCGTCAATAACCCCTCGACTAGCCTAAACTTTTTTTTATGAACTATGCAAATTCGCACTTTTTTATCTATTAAATTTGGGTACATGGCGAGGTGGCATTTTTCGAGCCGAAAATCTCCCACTTAAATTATTATACTGTAATTCTTACTAGCAAAACTTTATCTCTAATAAAATAATTTTTCGAAATTTGAATTCCTTGACATGTATGATGTTATAGTATTAATAAATATCAAAACTAAAATTACTTTTATACTAAGACGAATAATTATAAATGTGTGATACTATTAATTTCCCAGTTTGGAATGATCCATAGTTTCATAATCTTGATGGAACGAAGTAACTGAGGGTCCATTTTTTAATGAAATCATCCCTTAATAATTAAGGTAATTTTTAATCTTAATGAATAACAATACATGTTAAATTTATAACTGAGAAACTACATTAGACTTTGTGGTCATTTTCACGAGAATTTGGATCAGAAATACAACATCAAATTTCTAAATATAAACCAACTATAAAATTTAAAAACGTGAAAATTATTATTCATTCAATTTCCCTTTTATTTAGAAACAGCATGTATTGCTTTACAACTTTTGGTTTAAGACTTTAACTACAAAATAACAATGTAAAATTAAAATTACATTTTATTAGGTTTCGTGGTCCGCTTGACCAAATAAATTCTTTTCAATTAATTAAGATTTTGGCTGAGATAAAGAAATCAGTGTCACAAGCGGGATTCGAACCCACGACCTTCGGCTAAATACGCTGCTGCCCATGCGGAACCACTTGAGCTATCGTGACTTCGATACGCTCGGACACCAACCTCCCAAATCAACCTCACCATTTGAATATTCCCTCCTTTTTGCCATTTTTATCTAGGCCAAATTCTTAATTAATTTAAAAATAATTTATTTGCTCAAGCGGACCACACAACCTAATAAAATGTAATAAGAAAAATGAAGTATATTTCACTAAAGCTCTCCGTGGCCATTTTATTTGTCGCTTAGAATCAAATAGATTACAAGACATTTGCAACATGGCACGACGTGCTATGTCGTATACTAAAAATGTTTTTAAATAGCAATTATAATAGTACTACGTTTAGTCGCAAGTTTCTTAGAAGAAAAAAGTGTATGTTCTTTCATTATGGAATGAAAGAGGGAGATATAGAAAGATAGATAAATAGATAGTGTGTGTGTGAGAGAGAGAGAGAGAGAGAGAGAGAGAGAGAGAGAGAGAGAGAGAGAGAGAGAGAGAGAGAATTATTAAAAACTCAAATTTGATTAAATCCCAGGAGTAACCTGGCTACACCAATAAAGTAATGCCAAATTCTATCGTTCTGAACTTCGATAATTGGAACCGAAAAACACATCTTCGTGATTTTCATCCGACATCCGTCTCATCAGATAGTTGGTTGAAGCAGGGTCAAATTAATAAACATTCGGCCATTTAAAATGGTCCTTACTCATCGTCCCTTTGAAGGATATTTAGTCTTTAATCTATAATGGTAGAAAATAAAATTACTGGAAGGTTACATAATGCATGAAACGATAGAGACATCTTGCTTGCTCATAAGAATTAATTAGTTAAACTACTTATGCAGTGTGAAAAAAACAACTAATTTTCCCTGACTCTATAATTTTCTTTAATGGGAAACGTTAAAAGGCGGCAAATAAGTGCTGAAAAGTTTTAGTTTTTAATTGTTGAATTTTAAAACAAACTCTTTTTAATTTCATGTCTGAACTTTTACTATCAGATATATTATTTGGCTCCTTTCAAACCGTTATCTTCTAAATGGCATGCGATACGTCTTCTCTAATCAGCAATTCAAACATGTCTGCAGCCATGGTAACCGCCAGAAAAAAACAAATCCGTGCTTCCTTAAAACTAAGAGGAGATAAATAAGGGAAAACAATATACTTACTCTCTTGCATGGTCTATTTTGTTTAATAAGGTTGGGTTTTAAGGAGCAAGCAATTTAAAATTTTATTTTCAATTAATTAATCTTTATGTAAGGTATCATTTATCGCCGAGGATCGAATCGATTACACGACATATGAAAAATGGCAAAAAGGAAGGAAAATTCGGGTTGAGAAGGGAAGTTAGTGTCCGAGTGGATCGAAGTCACGACAGCTCAAGTGGTCGAGCAGCGGCGTATTTAGCCGAAGGTCGTGGGTTCAAATCCCGCTCGAGAATTGTTTTTTATCTCAACCAATGCCTTACATAAAGATTAATTAAATGAAAAAAGTTATTTGGTCAATTGGACCACGAAATCTAATGAATTTTATTTTTAACTAGTCGGGCATGTTAAGTACGTATATATAATTTAATTTATGGTATACACTCCAAATACATTTTCAAATATTAAACGGACATTACGTTAATAATAATTATTGTATTTATTACTATGCAAGCCCACACGGAAATGTACACTCACGCATATGCGCGCAGAAAGAAAGAGAGAGAGAGAGAGAGAGAGAGAGAGAGAGAGAGAATGAGAGAGTGAGAGAGAACTACTATATAGTTACTATCGTCAAGATTAAGACGGAAATCTGAAATCCGACTAAAAACAAATTGACACTATAAAACATGACTGAAACCAATTTTATCATATGCAACCAATAATCACCTAATTCAGACCTTCCAATCCCAAGTCCTCAGAATCACAGTCAACGCTCCTTACGTTTCCAATACCACCCTTTACAACGACCGCAAAATACCCTTTGAAAATAATTAATTCCCAAGATATTTTCTAAATTTCACGATAATCTATCCTCTCACCCCAATTCACTCGCACAATCCATGACCAACATAATTCATCCCGTCAGACGACTTAACAACAGTGGCTGCTAACTCGACTCGTGTCATGGTGTATTGTAAAACTGAATGATATTCAAAAAATTATGAAATGTATTATTATACAGTTGGTAACAACTATTTTATTGTTAAAAAACCTTTTATTAAGCAAAACGGTAAAATAATAATCGTAACACATAAGACGTAATTTTAAAAATATTTCTGAACACCAAAAGAAATCCAAATGTTGAAATAAATCCTAATATTCTTGGGCCCAACTCTCAATAACATTGCCAGGCCAGATTTGACGAGTATGAGGCCGACAATATCACAGCCTGTTCTCATCCTGATATATCGAGAAGCCGGCGATAAAGGAAGAAAGGGGCAGAGCCCCCTTGAGACCCCCCTCGACAAGATGGGTCTTATCACCCCTTCGCCTTTTATTTCGTATCTTTCGGACAACTGGGTTTTGGCCTCGGGTAATACACGAACTCAGTTTTGGAAAGACTCTTATCAGTGGCAATGTTGAAACGATGGTTGATAGCAATCGAATGGAAAACGCCATTGATGATCAATTTTTTTAAGACTATTCTCGCTATATGTTCAGTGACATAGATTCATATCGCACTATTCCAATGATTGTAAAAAGGTTTCGAAAAAACTGTTACTGCAAGTAGTAGACAGCATGTACATACCATGAACCAAAGTGAAATGAAAATCTAGTTGTTAATTTTTAACGAACAGATTTTAATCATACAAATTTTATTTTATTAAATGTTTTTGAGCTGGATATAAAATTATTTGCGAGACAATTTCGATTTCACATTAACTGCCTCATGGTTTAAGGGTATAGTTGTTAAATCACATTGGTTTAACTTCAGTAATCATAATATTAGATTTAGGGTTATAGGTTAGGTAGGGTAAGAGTTATGGACATGTTTAGGTAGGTAGGATTAATGTTAGGTCAGAGGCATGTTAGTTCAGGTTATATTAGGTTGCATTAAGGTAAAGAATGATTTTAAAGTGTTCGTCTTATGGTTAGTGTTAGGGTTAGGTTATATATCCATGATACAATGATTTCCGTGAACCTGACAAAATATGCAACTTGGGAAGCGAGAGCATGTAGGTACGATTTGGTCACTACAAATGCTGCACCGGTACCATTTTATTCTCTTGACCCATCTGTGAAAACGAGCATTGGCCTCGATGGGATGCTTTGACTCTAAGAAACTCTTGCTTATACAAGCATGGGCGTGTGCTTCCTTTGGGAAAGGATGTCAACACCAAGCTAACATTTGGTACAGGCAGTAGCTAGGGTGGTTTAAGGGATGGGCTAATTTTCTTGAGAAGGGGCATTGAGGCAGGCGTTGAATGATGCTAAAAAGATTGACATCCTTGGGAGGAATGTTTTTTCTTGCATATTAATGCTTCTTCTAAGAGATATATAGGCCCATATTGGAACATGTCAATGTGGTGTCATGGTGGTGGGATGGAGGTAAGAGTATTTTGGTGTATACCTCGAATGCAAGCATGTTTATTCCAAGGATGTGAGGAGTCTCTCCAGCACCAACACACAAATTGTGTGTTGTGCTAGATCTGAAAGCACATATGGCCATTCTCAATCCTGCATTCTGAATGGTATCAATTATGCGCAGATGCCTATGACCGGCCGAACCATATGCGCAGCATCCGTAATCGTACCTATGACGTATGATGCTTCTATATAATTAAGCATACTCCTCCTGACTGCTCTTCATGATATACCCCCCTATCATTTTCAGAAAGTTTAATGCATTTACACATTGAGATTTGTAGGATCTAATATGAGCCGACCAATTTAGGCATCTGTTATTATTCCAACCAATTACCACAAGATAACGAACAGAGTCAGTAAACATTACCGGTTGTTGGTTTATAGTTAAAATTGAAGCGTTATTTGATAAAATAATAAAGAGCGGAAAATAAAAGTTTTTTTTTAAATAAAAACTCACATGGTATATTTGTATTTGAACGTTGATTGCTATTTGCAACGGACATAATAGTTAACTACCAAAAAATAGTGATTATGTTTAGCAGAATCAACGTTTAAAAAAGTTTATGTTGTTAATACGGTCTAATTGTACTATGTTTTAAAATATCACTAAAGCTTCATTGTAATTACCAAAACGCATTAAAACTTTTGAAAAACTGTCGGGCGAAAAGTTTTAACAGCCTCAAAAAAATAAAAGCTATTAATTAATTATTTCATTATGATAAAGTATCAAACCTACTTTTTTTACATAGCGCTTAATAAAACTCCGGGAACATTAAATTTGGATTAACGCGTGGCATTACGTCGAGAACACTTCGGGGAAAAAACCTCCGTGTCGAACATACAAAAAGAAAGGGGGAGTAAGTGACCGATTTATTGACATGGAAAAATATTAAATCTGATGGCCGCGGTTAAGTTATCTGCAATTGACGGCTAACTAATGGTAGGGCCTAGCCCTACACCAGATCCTATCTGTCAATGTCCGTACATGTTAAACCGGTCCCACCCACAAACGCAGGTTAAACAATTTCTGATAACCGTCCTATACGAGCCTCCCACCTATAAAACACTCAGACCGAATTGGCGAACAAGCCCAATTCAGGGCTGATGTCAATTTCATCAGAGCTTTTTTTTCCTATTTAATATTCTATAACAGGAATAAAAGTTTCAATTTTCAGTTTTCAAATATATTTTATTTCAAACATCAAACAAAAGCAGGAAAATCTCAGGGATTCGTGTTTGAGCTTTAACTTAGGCCGGTTTTTCAACCCACGCAGAGGGTGTGTCTAGCCACGGCTAGACAACAGCCGTTAGGATCGATTTAACTTGGCCTCCTTTCAACCGCCTATCGACAAAAATGTACAAGTCTTTGTAAAACTTGTGCTTGTATTTCACAACTCCCTGTATAAATTTACAAAACTTTGCTCCTTTGTAATATTAATATTACTTCATTTAATTAAGTAATCTACTTTACCAAATATATTTCATGTATGTAAAATTTTATATTTTTAAGTAATAAATATTTGCCTGGATAAAAACTTTTAACACGTTAGAATCCCTTAATAATAATCTGTAAAATAGTTAATTTATTTATGAATGGATGTTCGAAATATTTTCCATCACAATCTACACATCTTTTTCAACGTGTAATAAGAGCTTTTATTCCTCTGACACGAAAATCTTTATTTCGACTAACAATAAACAGTTGGAAGGCGTTTTAGGCTTCACTACGTTCTCAAAAAATTTTACCTCTCAGAAGGGATCAAAATTCCTAGAAAAGGATGTCTGTAGGCGAGAGGTCAGATGAATATGGAGGGTGCGGAAAGATTTTGTAATATAAGTCATTGAGCTTTGGAGGGTTGGCATTGCGACATCATCTTGCGAAGAACAACATTACGGTTTACCAATACTGGACAATGACGTTGCACTTTCCCGTGCATTTTGTCATTTTTTAGCAATATTTCTCTAGTGTGATAGTTTCACCATAATTCAGGAAATTAAAATGAACAACCCCAGCAGTACACCACCCAACAGTCACCATAACCTTTTGTTGGGTGCACGTGTGGTTTCGGAAGAGTTTTGGGGCTTCATCCTTGTCCAACGTTCTGTTCGCCTGATGTTATCGTACACAATCCATTTCTCATAACACGTGATGAATCGATTGAGAAATAGATCATTTTGGTCGCGCTGCAGAAAAGACGTCCAAATTTCAAAGCGTCGATTTTCTTGGGCTTCGGTTAGTTCATGCAGTACCCATTTCGAGCTTCTTTACTTAATACTTCGGTCCAGGTGGTGAACAACTGTCGAGTGGTCTTCCGCAATTTACCGTATTGTCTAACGTGCATTTTCTTCAATCAAGGTATTGAGTCGGTCATCGTCCACAACGGAAGGCCTACGGCGAATTTCCCTGCCTTCGAGATCGAAACCTCTGAAACCATCACTGCATCAAACATTCGCTATTCCATCCTCTCCCCAAACTTCATTGATGTAACGCGCGGTTTGGGCCGTACTTCGTCCAAGTTTAAATTCGTACAAATAAATTGGACGAAAATATAGTTTGGATTTATTTAATTTCGCAGGTCCTCACTTTTATAAAATTCAATATAAACTAAACTAAAATGTTTTTGTATAAAATATAACTGCTAAAAGTATTTGTAAAATCCATAAATTAGATTTTAAAATTTAGCTTTGTTTACATGAAAAGCACCTGGAAAAATAAAACAAATTTTCAAAACTTGCATTAATTTTGCACTAACCTACTAATTAGTGATAATATGGACATAATATGATTTATAATTTTAAGTATTAATCCATTTATGTTTTAGTGGCCAATTGACCAAGTTACTTATTCAACTAATTATTCTTTTTATGTAAGGTCTTGGTTGAGATAAAAAAGTCACTGTCACAAGCGGGATTCGAACCTACGACCTTCGGCTAAATACGCCGCTGCTCTACCACTTGAGCTATCGTGACTTCGATCCTCTCTGACACCAACTCTCCATCTGAACCCACAACCGTTCGAATTTTCCCTCTTTTTGCCATTTTCAAATGTCGTGTAATCACGATTCGATTTTCTGAGACTTATGAAATGACCACGGGGAGCTGTTAGTGATGTAATATTTCTTTTACTTATTAAATATTAATCCATTAATGTTTTATTGGTCAATTGACCAAGTTACTTCTTTCATTATGTATTATTTTTGTGTAAGGTCTTGGTTGAGATAAAAAATTCAGTGTCACGAGCGGGATACGAAACCGCGACCTTTGCCTAAGTACGCCGCTGCTGCTTTACCACTAGAGCTATCGTGACTTCGATCCTCTCGGACACCAACTCTCCCTCTCTTATATAATTTTAAGTTCTAATATCAAACTTTTATATTAAGAAATATTCTTAAAAATCATGAATTCAAAGAGAATAAATATTATTAAGATAACCAATCTTAAAATGTTTAAATGAAATAACTAGTTATAGTTAAATAAAATTTATGTTTAAAATATCCATTAAGTATAGCAAAGTTGGTAAATAATTATATGTTGCTCATGAACAATTAGTTTTTTGTTGAGTGCATGTGCGCTCAATTTCACGTTATGTAAGTGACCACAGGCAACCCCTTAGTGAAGAAACCACATTCATTAAATCTCAGCTTCGAAACCGTTTTGTCGGTACGCGTCAATCGCTTAATAATCTCTTCGTACTTTTAGCTTACACCGTTCAAGATGTTGGTAATCCCCTTTATCGTCCAAGCACATTTTCCTTTTCAGAAGTGCCGAAGGATCAACCCCTTTTTGCACTTTATCTCCGACAAAATGGACGAATTTAGCTATAAAATAAAATGTTTAAACGACTAGGGTTTATAGCTGTGTGTATAGAGATTATAGAGTATATAAGATAGTGATGGCTTGTTTTTCTTTTAAAGAAATTTACATCTTCAGATCATACAAATTATACATTTTTACATGAGCATATATACATACAAAACAACAGAAATTTTTCATCAATATTCTTGACATTCATTTATTAAAATAGTTTATAATTGATCAGAATTTATTTTAAGTTATGCTGCGATGAATATTCTCAACTTCTTAATATTTTTAACACGTTAAGATTCCAATAATATTAGTATATTTTTTTACCCTTGTTTATGTCTTATTAACTATAATCCCTAAATAAATACGTACGTTATATTTTTAGTGTGTAAACGGCACGAAGGAAAAAGAAAAATGCAATGACTTTATTTAAAAAAAAGTCCCTTCTTTTTTTGAAAGATGAAAGGTAGTTTCAATGTGAAACGTGTATTATTATCTTGTCCTGAGGATGAAAACTCTTCCAGAAACCAATTGCAATTTTGTATAAACCCTAGTGTCATTTTACCTTTCACTGCTGTATTAGTCTTCTTTCTACTATGGTTGTACAAAGAAGTTTTATCTTTTATAACTCACGAAATGGGATTCCTCACTGACCCGTGTAAACACGTCTCTTTTATTTTTTCGTGGCCTGTACGCAATCTTTGAAATCGATGACATTTTTTTCGAACAAACATCAGATTTTATTAATAAACTATTAATCTTTAATGTAATCTTTAAGTACATTTTATTATATATGAGTCATTTCATTCCGAAAAGTATGGAATTGCTTTCCATTCCTCTTACTAAAAGGAGGAAATTAAATTGGCAAATTAATCTGGTATAATCGACGGGAAAAATGCTTACTGATTGTCTTTAATTGTAAATGGGGGAGCCCAAATTAATTATCGTTGCGCCAGATATTCAGGAAAACAAGTCTGTTTGATGCCCACTCCATTTAATGAAAAATCTGATTTTAACACAACACGGAAATTTAACTTTAATTTAATAACAAATGACACATTAAAAAAAAAATAAAGTCAATAGCTTCATTTATCGTTCGTTTACCTACCCTCGTTGCTTATTTTGTTTGCTGGGGCTTTCTTCATCAGAACTAAACAACCCAAGGGCATTACTGACAGACAAATCAATTAAAAATTCTTTGATATTGTATACAAATTTTAAGTCTACTTAATGAAAAATTAAATATATATCTTATGAAACTTTTTAAAAAAATAATTATCTTGCGCAGTGGCAATACCGTAATGAATCAACTTCCATTGAGATGCGATACAGCTAGTTGAAAAAAAGTAATTATAATATAACGGATTTTTTAATGTATAAAGGAGTTTTTCAGGCTTATAAAATTAAGTAAACGTTAAAATAAAAATAAAGTAAATTAAAAATATAACCAAAGTGTTGTAACCGCAACAAATATAATTAAAGGACCGACAATAATAACTCTCATCTCTCTCGGCTCGACTTTATAATCGATCTTTTATTTGTTTTCACTCGACATTCTCATCAGTCACGAATTTTATTTTGTGTACATTAGGTATGATATCAAGTGTAATAATTTACAAAATAATGATTAAATTTTAAAAATATATCAATTTTACATTGAAAACTTTTATGTATTTTTTTAAGTGAACCCATTAAATCCTATTGTTTTAGTGAAATGTTTTGATGAATTTGTAGTTAATACTGATTGCATTTTTTATTTTATTCCATATTTTGGAGATTTTTTTTGCTTACTTATAATTGAGTAGGTATTTGATATATTTTTCCAGAATTTTATCCCTATATTTTGTACTTATACTTGCCCAAATTTTACAGGATTCCTATATATTAATTATTTACATGTGATATTGTCTCCGTGAAAACATCATACGGATTTATACTTTTTTCTATTATCAGCCATGTGCATGTAGTTTGGAAATCCGATTTTTTTTTTCATTTTCAAAATTTTCCAATTTGTTTTCATAAAAAGATCAGACAAATGGGCGATCGGTGGATCGGAACAACAAAACTGTTTCAGGGGGAAAATCCGCTGTCGTTAAATTATGTGCAACACGGGACAATTCAATAAGCTAACAATCCCCGATTTTTTTTTATTCCCCGGGCCTGTTTTGCATTATGGTAAAATGCACGCTTCCGTCGTTTGGAAGCCGTGGTCGTCCTGGTGAAAATCCGGAATCGAGTCCGATTCCAATTCCAAAACAATGAGTTATTCTCAGTTAGACGGAAACGAAATCATAGCCGGCATTGTAGTTTGTTTTCATTTGAACAAATTGTAAAAGAAAGAAATGGAAAAATTATACAGAAAACCTAGAAATAGCTATGCCTTTTTAATAACCAAATTCATTCATAACAATGCTTTAATTAGCCTTATAATAAACATTGCGTATCAAAAATTAAAATTGGTTTTGTTAAAACTTTTATTTTGGAAAAATTGAAACAATTTTAATTACGCAAGCAATAACCATATCTGTTTTATTTTACAGTATCATTCATAAATATATTTGATATTATAAATCCCATTTGTTGAAGATCGTTTTCTTACGAGTAGTCGACTCAATATCCTCTGCCCTAGAAAGGGGGCATTACTGCTTACCTGGTTTTCAAGATGTAACAGAGGCATTTGACAATTCGGCAAGACACCCAGGTCTCCTGATCAAATCTTCTTTCTCTCGCCTATCTCATCCCTGAAGTCCTTCCTCTCGCCGTGACTTGGCTTTGAATTTTCAGACATCAAGCTTATAGTTGGCGTTACCAAGGGAGTATCTTAGGACAAATCCACCACATAGTTTATATAGACTTGATCCAAATACGATTCCACAACTTCCAAGTATCTTTTAGAAATTCCGAGTACTTTCCACAATAGTCCACTAGCTCAAGCCCTCTCTTAACGTACCACCCTAACAATCCTCCAGGCCGCCTAAAAAGACAGTGGCCTTGTGACTCCTACATTCCTCAATCAATCAACCAACAAACCTAAACACTTAGAGTTCCAGCAATGGCCCTCTCCGCGCACCAATCCCTCCGGTCTGAGGGCCCAGATTCCTGCCGGATCTTTTATTGTTCACGACTATTTCATAGTTAAATGTATAAATCTTGTACAGAAAGTAATTTTTTCTTGAGTTTATGAAAGTCAATTTCTTTAATTTTTTAAAAACTTTTATGACCGGCAAACTGCATTGGTCATCGCCATCCCTTTCTTCCTTAGATTTACAAATCTTTTTTTTACCTTTCTCGCGTTTCAATCCTACAAATTTATTTGACTGTAAGTTAATATATTTTTTTATACAAAGGTAACCGCTCTCTTTACATTGTCCCATTGTTAGCCTCTCTGTGTCTCGGGGCCTTGTAAGTTGTGAATAATACAAATAACAAATACAAGTACATAGAAGCTCCGAAAAAATATGAAAATATATTCTGTCTGGTTTGCCTCCGCAGGACCTTTTTAACATTTATATAATTTAGACGTGTTTCTTTCCTTCCAGCTGATTTTTTATTCATTTTTTATATTATTGGCAATCGTTTTTGTACAACTGCTGGACGTATACAGTGGATGTGGTCGTGTGCTCCCGTCGTGGCTAACTTCATTGCTATATCTGCTTGTACCGATTATGCTAATCCTTCTAATAAATTTAAAAATAAATCCAGAAGAGATGTTGTAATATAATGAATGTATACCTGTTTAAAACGATTGTTATTTTTCTTTACCAAACCTATTTAGAAAAAAGTACTGAAGTTTTTACTTAAGTCAAACATTTAAAAGGGGTACCATTTATTATTTTGTTCCAGTTAACCTTTGATTTTGAGAAAAAGAATTGTGTCCCATTATTTTTCAGACCAGTATTTATTTTTAATTGAAGTGTTAAATTTTAGATAGGATATTTAATTAAATTTTAGCTAATTTAAATTAATAGCTAATTAAGGTATTAAGCTATTAAGCTAATTTAATTGTGTAATTAGAACAAATATAAAATTATCAGCAATTATATTCGTAAACATACTGTTCAGATTTTTAATCTTAATCTATAAAAGAGAATAAATTTTCTGCATTTAGTTTCACGAGTTTGTGACGATTTCAAATTGAATTTTGTTGTGTTGTCGAGTGCTGATTCTTTTATAATTTTAAATAGGTTTAAAAAATATGATTAAAAAAAAAGTATTAATTGAACTAATTATGTTAGTGTAATTACGTTTATATGAACGAGTATTAGAAATTAAATTCAACCATTAAGTACTAATGTCAAGGGAAAAAATAACAATCATGGTTTTTTTATAAACCATAAAATTTGTTTAGAAAATGGAAAGTTCCTCTGGGAGTTATTCCCTGTAAGGTATTTTCCGGGCGTGATGGATGGTATACAGTTAAGGTTCACCCGGCCTAGGCCATATTTTACTCGATTTTTTACAAACTTATTCGTTTTTTATTTATTTTTTTTGTGTCAGAAACAATGGCGTTTACTTGGTTACAAGAATTGGCATTACTACCGCTGATTGAATTGTATTAATTGCAAGAGAGAAGTTCGGCCAAGTACGATATAAGTCGTTCGCGCCAGAGGGTTCATAAATTCTACTTCTAGCAAGTCTACTGAAACTCGCTGAAAGTTATATTCCGTCCACACAAAATTAAAATCATAATTATTGTTTAAAAAATAACGTTATATATATTTTTAACAAATTAATTTAAAAAGTCACAAAACCTTTCTGCGGTATTGTGTTTGACGTGAATTGACAATAGGAGACTACCGATTTGGCATTGTCGATTTTAATAAACTTTTTTGGTGGCATTTGGCCGAAAAGCAAAATGTTAGGAATAGTTTTCGGTAGTAAAAAATATACGTTTTTGTTTGCATTTAAATATTCATAACTTTCTTTGTTTTTAACTAATAACTACGGTATTACAACCGTTGGAAAACTGCACTTGTCTCGGTAGAGCTCTTGCTAAAACATTTAGATTTTGTGCGATTATATTTGAGAATAATAAGGATAAAATTTGGATAGCATGATAATGATCATAAAAAATTATTTTCCCCCTCGATGAGACTATCGTCGAGTGCCTGTACTGGGTTGTCTAAGATAGGATAATTGATCTCATCTCACTTATATAATTGTAAATGATTTTATTCTTTACTATGATATTAATCACGTTTATATATGCTTCAAGAAATGTTATTCATTAATAACATTCATTTAAACGTAGAATTCTTAAAAATTGTGTTTCCTTCCTTATTATTGAAAAGTTAATATTTTCATTTGTACCAACATATTATAAAATACCTGGCGAACAAAATGGTTAATATATAATAGAATTTGACTAAGAATAAAACATAAACTCCATTTCAACCAACAACTACCTCTTTATCATTAATGAAAATAATTTAGTTTTGGACATTACGTAATTGATTATTTAGTTGCCAGGGAGTTATTTATAGTCATGGCCGTTGAGACCTTCGCGGGATACGAGAACGAGAAAAATGGGCCAAAGGAACACCACTAAAGGCAAATTCCTACTGGTATACTGACGGCTCCAAAACCGACAAGGGTACTGGAGCTGGGGTCTTTGGGATGAACCCCAACACCGAACTGATGATAAACACCGGCAAGTATGCTCCAGTTTTCCAGTCTGAAATCATAGCGATTGAACAATATGCCAGAGAAATAAAAAGGCTAGAAATACATTCCCGGAAGATATCCATCTTCTCTGACAACTAGGCAGCACTCAGGGCCTTAGCCTCATGCGAGGCGGAACGCTTCACGATTTTGCGTGTCATCCTTGCGTAGGGGCCATGCTAATCTTCTCTGTATCGTTCCAATTGTAGTATATGGACCGCCGAAGCGATTACATCATGCGAGGCGGAGACAAAGAGTGTTTGGGAGTTAGAACTGCATGGAGGCCCTAACGGAAGTCAGCAACACTAATGACCTGACCTGGTATGGGTCCCTGGTATAGAGGCAACGAAAAGGTTCACATGCTGGCCACAAAGGAAGCCAACTTGGACTCTATGGGACCAGAACCCTACTGCAGTCTAGCAGCCTGCCACGAAAGAGGATCTTAAAATGTGTCCTTCACGAGTCGAAAACCTGGCGGAACAATACCACAGGTATGAAGTACGCCAAGATATTCATAAAAGGACCATCCGCAAAACTTTCAAATGAATTACTGGAAGGCAACCGCAACCGAACGCTCCTGACATGGCACTGCCACATAAGAAAGCACATGCACCGGATAGGAGTACAGACAGAAGAAACACTGTGCAGATACTGCTCGAAAGAGGAGAAGACCGCAGAACACTTTTTATGTTTCTGTGAAGACCTATGTAGGTGCTGGTCCTTGCAACTAGGAAAAGAAAAACCAAAAGCAAGATCCTACACCAAGGAGCCGCTAACAAAGCTCTGGACGCTGGTTAATAGCCTGAAGCTGGCCAGTGAGTTATAATTAACAGAGGAGCACAATAGGTCTATTCAGGTAGAGGTGCAGTAGGCGGCCTTCTTGCCTCCTCATCTATCCCTATCCCTATCTCACATTTATAATTGTAAATTACTTTATTCTTTAGTATAATATTAATCACGTTTATTTGTCCTTCAAGAAATGTTATTCAATAATAACATTCATTTAAACATAAAATCCTTATGTATATTTTTCTTTGTTATTATTGAAAAGTTTGCATTTTCATTCATACCAACATATTATAAAATATCTGGCCAACAAGATGGTTAATGTATAATAGAATTTCTCTAAGAATAAAAAAACTCCATTTCAACCAACAAATGCCTATTTATCGTTAGTGAAAATAGTTTAGTTTTGGACATTATATAATTGATTGTTTAGTTGCCAGGGAGTTATTTATAATAATGGCCGTTGAGACCTTCGGTGGAAATAGCTTTAGAGGTGGTTATTGATGGTTTCCCCATGTTTTCTGGCAAACTGGATTGTTACACAAAATTCAATTTTCATCGCACATCTTCTAAGGAAAAGGATCATTATCTTGGTACTTTCAACGCAAATCTCAGTTGTATCTTAAATTTTTAAACGTTCCACTATTGTCTTATTTCTTAGTTTTTTTATCTACCGAACAAATTGTAAAAAAAAAATTTATTTAGATTTAAAAAAGGGATTTATCAAATGAAATTACATTTTTTTAAGAGTTTTAAACTTGTGGAATTTAGCGACTGAACATACAGATTTTACATGAATTTTTGAAGTATTTACCATTTAAAAATAAAATATTTCGTTAAAAGAATCAAGACAATGTTTAAAAAAGTGATTGTGTTTTCTTTTAGCCACGGTTTATTCAAGTAGTATAAAATAAACCCATGCACCAGAAACACATAACTGGAATGCTTCCAATGTGTACTTTCTGGTTGTACAGCTAGCAGATTTAATCTGAATTATTTACCCTGCAAAGGCACAAACTGAGCGAACAAAATGGCTTTTATCTGAATCGATACATGTTCTATGTCGAGGCTGGGAGAGGAAATCAAATAGTTACATGCTAAGGGTAGATATGCAGTTTGAATGAGCGAAAAGCCGACAGATATACAGAACCCGGCCTGTTCTGTACATGGGCCACAAATGTCACAAACCCTTGGGAAAAAATCACCCACTCAAATTTAAATTGTTTAAATGTATAAATGAACCTACAGCCACATGAATAGTGAATAAAATATAATATAATAGAAAATTGAAACAATAAATCAACCATTTGGGTAAATGAAGAAGTATAGCTTTGAAAATTTTATCTTTACAGTACGAGATCAAGTACTTAGTTTTTCCAAAATTAAGAAAAAAATTTATATTTTTAAAATATTTTTCATTACTTTCATATTAACAATGATTAATAAGACACTGAGGGTGCAATAGAAAATTAATTTTTCAACAAAGAAAGAGGACTAAAGAAAAGAGCTTAACTGGGCCAACCCAGAAATTAATTCAATTATTTATTTTTTATTAATAAAATCATTGCTTTAATACAAGCTGCAATTACAACAGTTAATTTAAGGACATTTCAAAGATTTACAATATTTGCATACATGGTAGTACTGAGGGGAGGAAATAATCGATTTTATTTTCTCATTTCACTTCACTAATCCTCAGAAAGAAGGCCATGGATTTTGATTATGGATGAAGTACAATCCAAAAAATTTGTATATATATGATTTTTACCTCGTTTAGGAGGGTGCTGTCATTGACATGATTTTCAATGGATCTCTAAAAATGATATATGATACTGGAGGATTTAGCGGATTCAAATTGTTTTATGCCATACTTCCAAATCTGTTGTAATAGTGATTTGTAAAACTGTCAGTTGGTATGTTCGTTTATTGTCATTTAGCCTGCATTCAAGTGCTACAACTTAGTCGTGTCTGTTTAGTTTTTATAGTTTTAGACCCGTATTTTATTTTTCATTTATCTTAATTTTCAACGTCTACATTAAGGGTCAGCAAATATTTTTAAAATTGGGCCAAATCGTGTACCAAACTAGGTTTGGCGGGCCAAAATAAAAATAGAAATTAATCAAAAAAGCTAATTTTTTTGAGAAGTTGATATTTTTTATATATTTGACACACTTAAAAACTTAGTGGGCCTGCTGAACGGTGAAAAATATGCAGTAATGTGAGTAAACTAAAAAATTGGGTTCCCAGGTTTCAGGAAAAAAAATGGTATTCGATTATTTAATAAATGGGCAGTACGGAATATCAAATAGTAAAGGTAGATGAACTATTTATTATTTTTAAGAGAGTTGTTGGAGAATTGGGGATATAAAGCCCTTTAGGTTGGGTAAAAACCCTTGAGCTTTGGTAAGTGAAATTGTTTCTAAATTTTTGATGGAGTGCATTCTGGTTCAGTGAAACTCCATAATATGATTATAAGTTGTAAATGAGTTGTCTTTTCCACAATAGGCATTTATTTCGCCAGACGCGTTGTCTAATATAGACCATTCTCAGTGAATTTTTTTATATAAAATGGTTTGACAGTTTTTTTTACAATGTTTTAAATTCCAAAGTGGATTCATGGACGACTATGAACTTGGCGATATAAAAAAAAGTCCTCAACTTGTTTCTAAACAGTTACTTTCTGGTATAATCGTTTGTAATATTACCACACCTCTAGTTGTCATTATATATCAATATAGATTAGATATATTCCTTAAATAAAACAAACTTTAATAACGTTTCAAGCTAAAGTCTTTATACTTATGTTTTTTCCAACGACGGCTTGAAAAATAAGGGCCAAATGCGGTGTTTGGGGCAGGGGTTCACAAGCAGATTAAAAAAAAAACCTTTTAAGCATGGGCGGGGTTCTTCGGGTTAAGTGAGAAAGGAAGCTCCACGCCTTATTAGCTGCCCATGAAGACTTAATTTAAAGCAAGAAGCACTCCGATATACATTTCTTAAGCTAAGTAAACCCTTGGCGACAGGAGCGGGGCTTTATACGGCACTCGAATAAATCTTGCTTAAACTTGATTAACTGCGTGCTAAGATAATGATGGATAAATTCCCATTGTCATTTCAAACGCAAATAAGCCAAAAACCACACGACAACTTTATCGCAGTTGTGTTGAATTGCCGGGGATGAATTCGTCATTACATTAATGAAATTACGTTTACTGCTTTAATTTAGTAAATTTAATTTAAGCCTACGAGATTCTTATCTGAATATAACATAATTCAATTTAAAATTTAATATTACCTTTACAATATTTTCATCTTTAACACCTTAGTTTAATTATACAAAATTTAACTGTATGTGTACAAACAAAACTACACAGGTATTGAAATGGTTAATCATCAATCAAACAAAATTATAATTAACTCTTAATATCATTTGTAAACTTAATGCAAAAACAAACATTTGAGTTGATCTTGAAAAAGTTGTTTGGTATTCGGTTTAATATTAAGTAATAAAATTATATATCCTAAGTGTGACTACAGTTTTATCATGGTTATTCATTAGGCTCTGAACAATAACAACGCAATCGTTCCGGGGGATTATTACTTTGTTTATATTTTGTGAAAAATATTTGGTAATGAAGAAAAAAATCTATCTCATCTTTTTAATAAAAAATCATAACTATCAAGTAACCAAGAAAGTTTGTGCGGGTTGAAAGGATTTAATAAACAATTAAGGATTGAAATTAGTGTAGAAATATTTTATTTAGATAAATAATCTTCAACGACATCTCTAACTTTGTCCCAACGATTTCCTAGCACAGTTTATGCCCTTCTTATGGAAGTTGGAATCCCGGGACTAACTCAGCTCATTTTCCGACAGTTGGCGATTATCTAATTCCCAATTGCGCATACAATTGCTCATTCCTAAGACAAGGTGAAACTTAGATAAGGCCAGGTCCATATAGGACTGAAGGTGTCGTAAGACTTTTCAAGCTTCATTATCACTTCTTTTGTCGTACTGGCTCTTCTGAACTCTTGTGACCCTTCTGTGGTCTGAACAGAAGGTTCACAAGGTTAGGTCATTTCTGTGCTAGGGCAACACACTCTCACTTCAGTTGACGTCGGTGATGGTCTGGCCACGTGGCAGGAGTTTGAAATGCACTACTTTAATAAACAAAAAGCATCACTTTTGTATGTGAACACCCGGTTTTTCTCTCCTTGGGACGGCCAATGGTACGACCTCCTGGTGCTACTGTACAGTTTCAATTGCGTAGCAATCACAATCCTGTCAAAAAAATTATATTTTGTGCCATGAAAACAATGAAGATAAATGTTTATATCCTGAAGCTTGTTACCGTCGGTCTTCTGAAATCGATGTAAGCTAGAGCGAATGCGTTCACCGCTTCGACACACACTGGCAAGCTTCTGACATGTTTGACTCGAACCAACTTCGATGGCTTCCCTCAACTCGTCTTAATTAAAGACAGAACGCCTACAAGACGGTGATTCATCTTCAATCCCCGCATTTCCAGAGGCAAACTTTTGAACCACTTTTAGCCAGTGCGCTCACTTATTGTTTTATTACCGAATGCAGTTCAAATTTTGCGAGCTGACTCAGCCGCCCTAGTACCGAGCAAAAATCCATTCAATAAGCCTGCAAAAATTATGGAGTTTTGAAACCATGAGATTATTATTTATTTTTATTTTTATTTATGAATTGACCATAATACTCTTGGTATTAGAGAGAGAATATACTTTATAGGCTCTAGAGCCACCTAAGAATAACGGTAAGGTCACGAAAATTTTTATAAATATGGTACTACAATTAATGAAATTTGAAGTTAACATATAGTGAAATAAATTTACATAAAACACATAATACAAAATAGAAATAGTAGTACCAATAATAAGAGCTTATGGAAAATATTAATAATAAAGAAGTGTGCAATCATAATCTCAAACTGTAAACTTAAAACTTGAGAAAAAGAAGGAAGCAAGCTTTCTCATGTAGTAAAGGGACCTACCAATAATGTGGACTATGTGCGGTGTTTAGTGACCGTTAGCCAATGATTATTTGGAGAAAGTGTGGTGCGTTCTGGTGTGACGTAGGTTTTAGAAAAACATATTCTTTATCATGCCAACGTTTCGATCTTTATTGTGATCATCTTCTGGGCCTGAGATTTATAAACATTGTTTAAATTTTGCAAATACCTGCAGGATGTAAAAACAAATGAATTTGTACAATGCTATAAAATTTTAGATTAAATAAAATGAATTTATACATTGACTTAAATTTTAGATTTTAAAAAATAATGAATTTATACAATGCTAGAAAATTTTAGATTTAATAAAAGTATTTCCACTCACGGATACATCTACACGGAAAACAAACGCTTTGAGTGAGTACAAATACTTTTATTGAATGTAACATTTTGTAGCATTGTATAAATTCATTCTTTTTTTAAATCTAAAATTTACTATCATTGTATAAATTCATTTTTTTAATCTAAAATAGACATTTGTGCTTCGGCGTATTTCTTAAGCCTGGGCAAATGTCTTTTTTAGATTAAAAAATGAATTTATACAATGATAGTAAATTTTAGATTTAAAAAAAGAATGAATTTATGCAATGAAAGAACTATTACTATTACTTGATGCCAAAATGAAGGTAGTTGTAATATACAATAAAAAAAAATTAATCTAAAATTTTCTAGCATTGTATAAATTACTTTTTTTCACATCCTACATGTATTTGTAATATTTAAACATTGTTTGTAAATCCCAGGCCCTGAAGATGATCTCACTAAAGATCGAAACGTTGGCATGATAAAGGAAATGTTTTTCTAAAACCTACGTCACACCAGACCGCACCACACGATCTCCTAATAATTGTGGACTATGTTGGTTCTGTAATGTATGTATTACGTTGTATACACACCTAATCCCCCTATGTAAATAGAAATGGTGATTAACGGTAAAGGACTCGGGTTCGTGGTAGGAAAAACTGTTCGATATGTACACGAATAAAAGAAAATCACTTATTATTTTACTGCAGCATGCCCTGTATTAAAAGATATACGAGTTATTTTGTAACTGTTAAATTAGAAACAGGAGCATTTTTTAATATTGTATTGATGAAGGTCTTACAGATGCATGGCAAACAATGAAATATAGAGAGGTATTAATGAATAAATTTAATTGCTAGGAAAACAGAAAAAATATAAACTATTATTGTCTGATTTTTGAAAATTATATTGCATGGTTTTTAATTTTTTTTTTTTTTTTTTTTAACCGGAAGCTATCAACAGTTAAGTCATTTATCATCGTCACTGTTATTGCCGATGGGGTACTCTGCATTCTCATTAATCACATACATACAACATTTTATTTAATAAACATGATTTGTGAATTGAATGAATTAACAAACAGAAACACATATACAGTTAAACATTCATATACACGTATATGTTTTTCTTTTTCCCTCGACTTTTTAGGTTTGGGTTTATTATTCGTTTATTCCTACTCCCAGGAGCTTACCGGAAGAGTCTTAGTGCACTTCCGATGTGCGACTGTCGCCTGAACTTTTCATCAAATGTGAGATCAAGGAACCGAACTCTCTCTCTGCTTATCATACTGGCGAGGTTATGAGCCCGCCTCATTCTACAAAAGTGGACGTACACAGTCTTTTACGGGGAAAAGTTGAATTCGGCTTCCCAATTGCACCTACAGTGTTATCCCGCTTGCATCACCCCGCCGACCTCTGGTAAATCTTTACCAGAAGCATTTTTCGTATCTGTGCGGGAATGGAGTCGAGACCCGTCGACATTTTCCGCCACCAGTAAGAGCGTGTCGACTCATCCCTGTAGTGTGCATCGTGAACATGAGCCCTGGCTAGCACGAACCCTAGTCTGACTCGGAATTTCCGGTTCTCCAGAATTTTGCTTCTGAGGCTTATTTCATGGCATGTCATCGGAATCGCATATCTTCAGATAGTGTCGCACCTCTTTTTGAAGAACACGATCAGAGAGAGAATGTTCTATATTCAGAAAAGTTTCCTGAAGAGCTCCTTTAGGCTGAAGAAAAGCTATGTTATTCGTATACAGGGTGTCCTTTTTACATGGCTCGGCTGAATTTCTCTTGAAACAATGAGGCTATAAAAAAGGCTAGGTAGGTATAATAAGGCTAGGTATAAGGCTATTTAAAAAAAATTAGGTCTTGAATATTTTTTAGGTTAATTTCAAATATTTTACCTTTGTTAGAGAAAAATTATACAGGTTACTGCAGTTGCTGGGCTATGATTAGAATAGACACTGTTTTTTTAATGGTTCCACAAAAATAGTCAAGTGGAGTTAAATCGGTTGAACGAGGAGGCCGACAGATCGGGCCATGAGGTCCTACCGACTTATTCCGGAAGTGACGATACAAATAACCTCTAACCTGCAGAGAATTGTGTGCGGGGAATCCATCAAGCTCGAGAATCATTCATTGTCCTTGTTGCATAGAAACATGATCTAATAGTGTTGGCAAAACCGTCCCTCAAAAAAATTGAGGAACTGAGCCCCATTTATTTTCGTAGATATAAGGCCCAATTAATTTATTTCAGAAAAGTCCACACCAAATTTTGATACTGTGAACCACGTGGTGATGAAAAGAGTACGAAATTCTCGGAATATCCTCTTCCCACGGTCGAAAATTCCAACGGTTTAGTATGCCATTAGAGGTGGACTTGGAATCATCAGTCACTAGGATATATGGAAGAACGTTTTTTTCAGTCTCGCCTTTGTGCCAGGAACGTTAAACGCCTGTCATAATCAGACTCCCGAAGTCCCTAGACAAGATGAGATCCATACGGCTTTAAATTGTAAATCCTGAGTACTCTAATTTTATTTTACAGCAAAATATTCACCTCCTCGTTCAGCTGCCGGCTTCTTAGTGATGGAAGAGCAACTGCTCCGTATCTCCTCATATTGCGAGCAACACGAATAAATGTTTTGACGTTTATTCTACGGCGTCAGGAAATTTCTGGGATTACAATTAGACTGCTCGATGCGCAATACCACTACTATCAATAAAGCAGTCGTACATTGCAACTCGCTGTTGAACGGAAAAATGTGCTCTTTGGTTCATTTAGAATAGAATACTGAATGTAACGAATAGATACTATTATAAAATTTCTTTACTTCCAGGAATTAAGATTTGGTTTCCTAATGCGAGTTTGACAAACAATGACAGAATGTAAACAATAAAAGCAATTAATGTTTATTTTAGTGAAGACGCAAATTATTGGAAGTAACAGCGAAACAAACTTTTTGCCATAAATTCGTCATTTTTCGACCAAATGAAAATTGATTGCACCATTGTTTTCAGCGTAAAATGTCCTTTAAAATGATGTGTAGGATCGTATTTGAAATGTTGAAGTTGAACTGGGCTTTATCCTGTATAATGGTTCTCCAAAAAAGATAAAAATATGGTTTTGGTTCAAGAGAAATTCAGCCGGCCTATCTGAAAACGACACTCTGTATATTTGTTTTCTTAAAGATGGTTTGGTAATTTGTTAAATTTATTTACATTCTTTTTTAAACGTCATTGTAATTTAAATGTTTATGAGACATGTACTTATAATGTGACGATTTATTTATTTGCATATTTATTTCTGCTTTTATATAGTATAAGAAATATGTATGTAGGATGGTTGTATTAATGATTTTTTGTTTATAAATGTAAAAAAATCAAACAAATTGACGGACGAATGGCCATCCAATAGTAATAAAACCATATAAATAAACACATAAATATATTAAACAAGCTTATCATTTTGAAAAGGGCAAGTAAATACACAAAAACAAATCAAATAATAGCTAATTAACATTAAAATTACTACTGTATTTAAAGCCAAGAAAAAAGAGATGTTTTGAAAAATGATATGACTATGCATTAAAGGTTAATTTACGCATGTAGTCGTTAAGTAAAGACGTTTATTACTGAGAGAAATATTTGGTTATGATTTAAGGGAGTGAATGGGACATTTAATTGATACAATCCCCGAACCGAGCTTATACCTCTTGAAATATCGTCCTCAAGGGGTCGAAACGAATTTATTGGACATAAATTGCAAGGGGCATGTCCGGAGAGCGCCTGGAGATTTAGGAGTCACTTTTAATTTCTAATATGAATCGGCATTAATCTATCCTATCCGACAAATTGAAACACAACATCTTATAGTAATTGCGTTTTCCCAAACTGTCAGACAAAAGACGTTATTATAAAACGGAAATTGAGTAGTCGTAAAAGGGGTGAAGTTAAAAAAGTTTTATTCGCCTCGGCTGTGAAAGTCTGGCGGTAAATCAACTGGGATGAGTTGTCTCTTCACTCGGTCGGTCCCAAGGCGATTTCTCTTCAGCCTTAAAGAAAATCAAGTCCTGTAAATAAGTAGTTCAGGATGGGGAGCCTTTTTCGAGCCGGAAGGACAAACAAGCAAATAAAGTAGGAGTTAAAAGTCGAGTGTAGCGGCCAGATAAGAGCCGAAGGAGACTATCTGCAGATGTGTTTTATATCTACCCACATGCCACGCGTACCTCCATCTACGATAAACGTTCATTAGAAGGTCAATGACATTACTTGAAATTTATCTAAATTGCCTCCAGCTACTAGTCTTTTTTGCCGTCGCTAGAACAGTCCCCGAGATCAAAATAAACTTTCTGAAATAGACAAAACTATTAAGTTCAATTAAAAACCAAATTAATTAAAAATAAGCAGAATTTAAATCAAATTTATTAGAGAAACATGGGCTTATGTATAGTTTAAATAAAAATAAATAAAAGAAAAAACATTTTATCATGTAGAAAAACAATTTTAATTCAGTCACAACAAATTATTGAAAAAAAATGAAACATTCATATTGCACATTTCTATAATTATACAGGGTTGCAACTCTTACGAAAAAGTTCGTAAAGTGTTTCTATCCTTTAAGTGCAACAAACCACAGTTCCGATTCTCTACTATTTTTCACATATTCATTTAATTTTATGATTATTTGGAGATCGTGAGATGCGGTCTGGTATAACGTAGGTTTTAGAGTAACATTTTCTTTATCGTGCCAACGTTTCGATCTTTATTCAGATCATCTTCAGGACCTGGGATTTACAAACATTGTTTAAATTTTACAAATACAGTTAGGATGTGGAAAAAAATGAATTTATGCAATGCTAGAAATTTTTCATTATATTTTTTCCCAACTAATTACGGTTTTCGCCATAACTCTACTCTAACCTCTTAAACTAATCATTTCTAAATTTTAAAAAAAATTAAAACGAGCGTTAAATTGCCTTTGAGAAGGCAACCTTTTAGAACTTTTGTCTTCATTTTTGGAAATAATAAATACTAGAGCTTTCAAAAATTTCCAAATTTAAATTTTGTAAAATAAAGGAAATTCGCAACATCATAGGAAATATTCACGATAGAGCTTGTTAAATTTCATAATAACTTCTTCGTTTAATAAGCTTCCTAGCGGTATACCATTTTCTTTAATTATTGTACATCGAACGAAAATGAAGAAATATTATGCTAAATAAGAAAAAAGTGGAGAGGATGTGAAAAAAAGGGTATGGCGTTACTCTAGTAATTAAACATTAGCTTGATCAAAATTTATTTCCAAACTTTAATTTAACAATAAAGCACAATTGTAAAATAAAAATTAACACAGTAAATATAAAAAAGTGACAAATAAACATAGGAAACAACCAAAGCAGAAAAAATGGATCAAATATCTGAATAATTAATAATACTTAATATTCTTAACATTGTTAATATTCTACTTAATAATTAATTGAAACATTAACTTAATAGAAAAGCACACACACGCACACAAAAAGAAAAAAGAAAAACGATAAAAAAATGTTCTGAATGAAAAACATGTTGGTTGTTCACTATGTTTATCGTATCTCTTTTTATGTGTTTTTATTGATTTTTATGTTGAATGTTTCTTCCAACTGAAATGTGAAAACTGATAAAACCACTTCTAAAAAAATTGTTGTTTTGACGAATTTAATGCCAATTAAATTTTATGAAAAAATTATGCTAAGAATTTCTTTCCAATAGAAAAATAAATTGAATTGTGTTAGGAAGGATAGGATTATGACAATGTCTCAAGAAAATGATGCCTTTCAGATACGTTCTACTGAAAATAAAATCTATTAAAAATTAGGAAAAAGTTGTTCCAGAAAAACAGCATCCATGAAGCGTACGTCGTACTTTTCCTGTTGAAACCGTTGGTACACAATGAGTAAATACTGTAAGTGTTGATTGTAGAAAAGTTAAAGTTTATTTGGCTTAATTGTTACCATAGCATTTGTTGCCGCACTTTTAGTCTTTATTTCCTGATATTTTTATTTTTCACAGGTTGAATTCAAATTTAAACGTCGCTTCTACGAAATTGATTTCTAGAGACAACCTTAGATTTGTATGTCTGGGATTTTGGCTACATTGAGAATGACTTAGTAAGTAACATGAAATAGTCAATCAACCTTCAAGCACAAACACAGGCACTACAGGTCTTTGCATTTTGAGTTCTTTCTTGAATTAGAAACATAATTGTGCAAATAGTAAAAAAGAAAGAAACAAGAAGAACTAAATAACATAGTCTCCATTTTCACAATGCGTTTTTTACGGGAACATGTTCAGATCGGTCATTATTATCTCCCAGCAATCAACCAAGAAAATCTGGCCTGTTGCCTGTATTGCTAATCTAATTTGGATCCTCATTCAGAAAGAACTGTGGTAGTTTTAAATATCCTATACATGTTTTAAAAGTTTGTTTACAAATCCTTTAAATTGGATAAAGTTTAGTACAAGGGTGTTTTAAGTAAAATAAGACTTCTGACTTACTTTAAAGTTTGTCACAAAGTGAATTACTAAGACTGAACATAAAAATACCCTATTAGCAATGATGATTAGGTTCGATTTAAATGCGAACTACACGAATAAAAGTACAACAAAGAATTGTAATGTGAACATTGCTTCATTGTATGTTACCAGCTACGCCCTTTATATGCTACATAGGAACCTACTACAGTTGGCAAAATAGACATTGTCGACATCGTTGGACACGAAGATCATCGTAACGACCTCGTTATACGCTTGCTATCAGCTCCAATTGTTATAGGTTCATGACGATTGGAACGAAAGCGGCTGCACTATCATTGGTTATGATTTCAAACTGTTATCATGGGGCCATTCCTTAAATAAAGTAGTGTTGATATGACATAAATTTAATATTTACTCTTTTAACCCTTATTTATAAATTTAGTGTTGTACGATAAAGTTTTGTACTGATTTAATTATTGGGGATATTGTTAAAGTAAAATCTTGAAAAAAACTACCACATTACCATGTAAAAAAATTAACATAGCTATTCAGGCTCACCCTCGATCACAACACAAAACTATTTTCTTTATGAAATTCTCCTCGATGTTTCAGTTTACTAAATTTCGTGAAGTAACCTCATTGCTGAAAAAATAATTCGATTTTTTATTTCAATTATTTAAGTCTATGTTATTTAAGCCAGTAATGGTCGCTAGACTAACTTTTACAATTTTTTATATTAATTTTTTTTTTGTATATGTTATAATATTGTCATGAATAATTAATATTTACGTTGCATTAATTTAATTATATATTTATTATCTTAAAAGTTATTACTTTATAAAATACTTCTAAAAGACCGTTTTTCATTGACACTTACTATTGGGCCAAAGCCGCGTATTTGTAGAAAAAGTTTTTTAAATGTGTCCTACCCCCAATTGATGAGCGCAATTATAAGAATCGTTCTTAAGCTCGGAAGCGAGTATTTGGGTCCTCAATTTTGATTCTTGGAGAAAACTAGATTGTTTGTCTGTACTGTCTAAACTGTCACATTTGTCTGTACCCTGGTGTGTTGAGGGTGAGTACATTAATTAGCGTGAACGTGTAGTGTGGGAGGGTTGATGACGGAATATCGAGAACTCCACTACTCTAACTCTACGAATAGTATGTAAATAAGAAAAAAAAAATTTAAGAATCAGTGAGAGTGGGAATGGGTTTGGATTTAAGAACTGATTGCTTTGTGGCCTGAAATGAGTGACTTCTGACCCCGGACTGCCAACCCGGGGGTGGGTGATTCTCGAGGTCTACCGGTAGATAATTTATAGTAAATTACAAAAGCTGGAATCGCCTGTGGACTGCGAGAAGTGGTAGGCTCAATTCTGTACACGATTGCATGTATGTACATCTTTCGTTTTCTTAATTGTGTTGCTGAAGTAACTTAATTGGTTCTTGTAGCCAACAATACTCAGAAATGGAAAAAAAATCGTCAAGCGCCGGCTACAATTAACTTTCCAGACTGAATATGTTGATTCGTTGACTGCTCATCAATGGCATCCAATCCGCCTTTTGATAATTAGCAAAACCTGCCAATTACCAAATCCTGGTTTCCTCGAAGGTTTTTTTTTAAATGCGGTAATAACTGCCAATACAACTGGTGAATAAAAGTATTGTACGATAGTTAGGTCACTGTGCATACAGTTATATTTGTTTCTTAATATAAACAGAATCCAAGAAGAAAAAAATCCTGGTTTCCTGGATCACCCAATTTATCATAAATTTTTCTTTATCATATTCATAAATCATGAAACGTAGTGTACTTAACAATATGATACATTTTTAGCTGTATAAGAATAATAATACAGGAACAAACCAATCAGTCAATATGCCAAAATTGTACTTAAGAGTTTCTTTCTTTTTGAGAAATAATTAATTTGAACAATTTTTTAAACTTTCCATTTGATTGGTACAATTTTTAAAATCAAATGAACAAAATGAAAAATCTTAATGGTAACTCTTTTTGAGACTCGTTTTGACGACTTGAATTAGTTTTAATAAAAATGGATTAATTTTCTTTTTTTATGCAGCAATTGAATGTTCATTCTTACACAACTTAACATCTTAATTTGGTTCTTCAAATATTCGATAGTTAGTCTGGCTATTTTCACTTGTTTTACATTAGAACACAAAGCATTTTTCCCATCTTTTTATTTTTGTACACAAATCGCGTCATCATTATGCCGCGGGGATCATGAATAATAAATCACGGCAAAATTTTGTGCCAAAAAGGCTATATAGAGATGCCTGGTAAACCGAGGCAATAGAAAATCGTAATTTTGAATTAATAAATCCTAAAAAAGTATTTTCTATAAATTGCCGCAAATTCCCTCAATGATTATTTAAAAGTATAACATATATTTTATTTTTTTTGTGTGTATTTTTCTTCGGTGGCTTAACAATAAACTTTTTAATAGACTTTTTCTACAATTCAATAACAGAAGAATAACAGGAACAAACCAATAGGTGGATAGGGTAAAATTGTACTTATGAGTTTCTTTCTTTTCAAGAAATAATTAATTGGAACAATTTTATTTACCTTTCCATATTATTTGAAGTATTTTTACGTTCAAGACGTATATTTTTATGTTTATAACTTACGTCATAATTCAAGAGGATATTTAAAATCAGTGTGTAAATATTGTCTGAAAAGTAGGCTGCAATATTTCACTATAAAAAGCACATTGAAGGAGTCATAATCTATTGAAATACTCCATGACGTTTAAAAGCTAGTCTTATTGTTATAAACAGCAATGAATTCAGTTGAAAAAGTTATATAAAAGAAGTTGAAAGGAGGGTATTCGAGGCCTTTACAGAAAAGTAGTTTGGTTTTAGGGCTGTACTACTTTCGTTTAGGGTAGATAATGGGGTAATGAGTAGCACCCCCTCTTTTGAGTGTGCCAAAGAAAGGAGGTGGCAATATCACCACCTTATTGTACCTCCCAGTTGACATTTCCACTAAAGGTTAGTCGCTGACATTCTAACAATGACCTTTAATCAGAACGTTTAATATTACCAGGCTCCTTCGACAATGGCCGCCACCATGCCGAGAGAATTCCTTCAATAACCCGGCTCCCAACCCACCCCTAAATACCTAAAAGCAGGCCGTTTGTGTTTGGTGACCTCCCTCTTCTACGTCAACAAAGTCCCTTAAACCGCCTCCCCGAACCGTGTTGCAACAATGTCGAAGTTCATGATAGTCAACCTTTTCGCCCGGTTGTCAAGAGTTTCGCATTAATTTCAATACATTGAGTAATTTGATTGGTTTTGTAATCAGAGAGGGGAATTATTAATTAGCACGAATTTTCTAACTTCTGTATTATTAACAATTAAACACCGTTCTATTCGATTTTAGTTTTACTGTGATTTATGTATTCAATTAATAAACAGTCACTCGTAATAAGTGGAAAGGCAATTAACCGCAGTCAAACTAAAGCGACTGACCATGATTTATTGGAGCAAGAATAACCCCTGTCAATGTTGTTAAAGATAACACATAGCTCTATGAAAATCATTAAACATTCACATTTCTCCATATTCAGATGTAATCATGTTTATCAAGTGTTAAAAACATTTATTTTTTTGATAAATTATGTTAAACCTCTTACGTCAAACATAGTATATAATGTAGTTTTTCAGTTACAGTTATATTCTTGAGTACGCGTAAATAATATATAAATGGGAAATTTATGGGCCGATAAACAGTTGAGGTCATCGCCGGCCCTCTACGTGTTTTCATTCGTTTTCTTTTCTTTCGCGCATATTTTGTTTTAAACTGCAGCCATTTGAGCATCTTGATCTGGTTACTGACTCTCTAATTTCAAATATAATACGTTGATATTCTAGAATGCTAGTCTCTCGTTTGTAGCTGAGGATACTCGATATTCCTCGGGGCGGGGTTATAAGCAACTCCTTCCTTTCCCGCTAATAAATTACATTTATTACAATAAATTAAAACAAACACAACACTCGATAGAAACATAGAGGTCTGGTCACATTCACTCCCTTAGAATACTCGATATTCCTCAGGGCGGGGTTGAAACCTCTCCACACTCGCTAATAACTTACTTTTACTCTCCAGACGTCACACACTCACCCCAGAATACTCGATATTCCTCGGAGCGTGGTTATAAGCAACCCCTTCCTTTCACGCTAATAAATTACATTCATTACAATAAATTAACACAAACAAAACACTCGATAGAAACATAGAGGTCTGGTCACATTCACTCCCCCAGAGTACTCGATATTCCTCGGGGCGGGGTTATAAGCAACCCCTTCCTTTCACGCTAATAAATTACTTTTACTTTCCAGACGTCATACACTCACCCCAGAGTACAATAAATTAACACAAACTCAACACTCGATAGAATCATAGAGGTCTAGTCACATTCACTTCCTTAGAGTACTCGATATTCCTCCGGGCGGGGTATACAGTAATATAATTTAATTTTTTATTCCTATAGTAAATACAGTTGTTCTTGTTGATATGTTCATAGTTTGAATTCCTATTTGTATAGACAGTAAGATTGAATAAAATATGAAAATTTAATTTGAGTTGATTTTTTTAAACCTAAATTTAAAGAACGGCAGTCAGTTTATAGGATTGAATTTACCAAGTTATGAAGGAAAATTTCAATATCTCCAGAAGAAATCTATAGATTTTTGAAATTCTGGTAACATTTTTTAACGTGGAAAGGAATTTCAAAACATTTGAAGAAAAATTATCTTCCAAAATTCATCGATTCGTCCTGGAGATATTTCCGTTTTCCGACAAAACGTGATCATTTCAATTTAACGTGTAAATAGTTAAAAAAAGATGAAAAATGAAAATTTAAATGAATGAAATATGAAAATTTAATATATCTTGGTTTTATAAAATCTAAGTCAAGAATCAAACAAGAAGCAATCCATTTATACGAATAATTAAAATTTGAAAATTTCCGTATTACTAAAACCAATTGACGAATTTTTCTGTGTCTGGTATCATTTTTTTTAATGGAAAATATTTTCAAAATTTGTGAAAAAATAAAGCACTTCATTGAAACAAAAAGTTGACTAACAGATCGGCTTATCACCAACTTATTAAAATTGTAATAACACCAGCAAGTACCCACAGGCCCACCAAATTAGTATAGATATGTTATATATTTGTACTATGATGTGAGGGAGGGGTCATTGGCATTTCGTTGGTACTATACTTCCGAAGTGTAGTGGCTTCTCCAGAATGAATGTATTTATTAGCGTGAGAAGTGATGCATGAAAGGACGTGGCTATCGAGGAATATCGAGTACTCCACAAGCCCGTCAAACAATTTAGATTAGGATAGGTTAGTGTGTGAGTGGAACTTGTAAATACAGTTTGAACGTATTTATTAGTGTGAAAGACAGAGGGCCGCAAGATCACGATAATCTTCCGACCTCCAATTTAGTTGTAGTATAGGTTAGTAATTTAGTATGAATGTGAATTATGAAAATGTGTAAATATTATATCTATATATTTTAATTTATGGGGGAGGGTAACAACTACAAATGAATTCCCTATTAGGTGAATTAGGTGAATCGAAAGGCAACAGTTGTTTAGTTGAGGCATAAGAAGTCTCAGAAAAGAATATACATATAAGATAGATAGAAGACAAATGCGAGAAGGTTTATATGTGGGGCAACGGCGATGACCCAGGTACTTAGGTACACCAGCAGGTCTACGTGAAAAAATTACGTACTGAACCATACTTAATTTACAATAAAATTTTAAAAAACTCACGCGGTTTAATAAGCAATCTAAAATTAATGGAAATGTTTTTCTAAAGTCCACTTTACAATTTTTTGTTCGGCAAACATTATGAATAAATATAATTACATAAACCACCAAAATAAATTACTAAAACCAAATAATAAATACAGTGATATATGAATAAAGAAACTTAGAAATGGTTATTCAAAATTAGTTACTTTTTGTTTGAGTAAAGTACCAACAAAAAATTGTATATAGTGAAGGACCTGTTTTATAGTAACAGGTGTAAACGGTGAATGAATTGAAATTGTTGTTCAATAATAAACATAAACTTTTCGGTAGGCTGTTCGTAAATATTTCAATCATTTCAGTTTATTTCTAATTGACCAAAGTATTTATAATCCAATGTGGTTTTTTAATACGAAGAAAGTGTATTAAGGATTGTTTCATAATTTCTGCAGTTGGTCATTATTTTTATCATTTTTTTAAGTTCTTAACAAAAAGTAGCCAATAATAATGTATTAAAAGCTATATATAAGATATACGTTTGGTAGTAATGCAATTATCAAAAGACATCTGCGATTTTCTTGTGAATTAGTAATGTTACCCTAAGCAATCGGATTTCACACATGCAAACCACGTTCGTTAAATGTATTACTAACTCTATTGTACTTGATATTTCAAATTTAATAATGTTAATTTGCCACGAGGATCCGTTTTAGCTGTGAGAAGCATAATGAGCATTGAACGTAGCGATCATAAATCCGCGAGGAGCTGGGTTTATCGATCCCGGCTGAAGGACACACTAGAAACAGTCATAATTAAATCCGAGCACGACTCGTTTTCTTATTACACCGCACCGGCTAACCTAATGAAGATGTTAACGCTAATGGGCTAGAGGATATTTTTCGTCGTCCCATGGGTCTCCTTCAAGCCGAAATAATATTTTTTCAGAAACCGGAACCTCTTCGGTAACAAGCACATATCTCCTATTTCGCAAACTCTCCCCCTAGATATATTTATATCACAGAAGCCGGAATTATTTATACGGATAGGATTCTCTCCAATATTCGTAAACAATATTATATATATATTTTAGTTTTACACATATGTAATGTTTAAATTGGAAGGATATTGAGTTATTGTTTACGAGTCTATAAATCGATGTGATGGCTGTACAAATTTTGAATTTTACACAAAAATGTAGACTTAAAATTGTCTAGCTTTTCAAAGATTTTTTTTCTAACGAGAGTTCGCAACAGCAGAGGTTATATCAACCCTCGGGGTGCCGGTGTTTTTGAAAAAAAAAAGACCATTTGTAAGTATGTCGGTTTCGAATGCAGGGCCGCTGGCTTCGAACCTGGGGCCTTTACCTTACAGTGATGAGCGCCTAAACCGTTGCAGCCACCGACGTCCCACTTCAAAGCTAGTTTTTTTTTACCGTACAAAAAAAAAAAGACAAATATGGTAAAATTGATAATTCGCAAGAAAATTGCAGTTCTCTTTTGACAATTATATTACTATCAAATAGTAAATCGTATTGATTGTTTTTAATGTATCATTCGCTACTTTTTTTCATGAAGTTCAGATAATACGATAAAAATAATAAGCAACTGAAGAAATTTCGAAAGCAATCCTTAATAAACTTTGTAATTATGTATTAAAAACGACACCATTGGATTATGTAAATAGTAAGACTCCAATTATTTTATATTAAGACTGACAGAGTTGTAAGCGATGAGTACAGTGTCATCTGCGTACGTTAGAATTTTAGTGAAAGCTTTGTCGATTCTGAACTCTGATTCTAAGGCCGGCGCCGCATCAGACGGAATCCGACCGAAGTTTTCGCGACGGAAATTTCCGCTGCTCAAGCTTACATTCAAAACACAGCCAGCGACAGACCGAACGGAAATTTCCGTCGTTATGCCTACATCGAGCTCCGTTGATGCACCAGCGTCCGTCGACGGAATGTTCCGCTGGATTCCGTCTATACAGATCATAACAATGCAAAGTAAATGGGGTGGGCCAAACTGACGACGAACAAGCGTAGAACGGAAGAGGTAGGCAGTCAGACACGCAAACTGCAAGTGAAGCTGATCTAGGATGGACTTGGACCAATTTATTGTGGAAGATCTATAGTCATCCCATAGATTTGGAAGAACTTGGCGGGATAACGTCGAAGTTCCCCATACAGACAGTGTAATTGACCAAGTACTATCCCGTTCATATTCAATGGATGAATCCAATGTTCTCTCTTTCTCTTCTGCTTCTCCATTGCCTTGTAAATACACAAAATGAAAACCGTACATGATCAACGAGGTCTCGTTATCAACTGCATATCTAAACAGTCGTTGAAGTCATTCCGTTCATTTCCGCTGTATATGTGGCTTGTTCGGGTTAGGCGGATTTTTCGTCGCGAAATTCCCGTCACGAAAACTTCCGTCGTATTCCGTCTAGTGCGACGCCAGCTTAAAGCAGCAAGTCGTCTAAAACCCGCGGTCGGTAGCCGAGTGATAAACACACACGTTGTCATGGGTTCGATTCCCAACTTCCTCCCGACCCTGTTTTTCACAAAACCCTTCTCCGCCAGGTATTTGAATCAATCAATTACTCAACTACATACTCTTGCTAATATGAGAATTCATAAGATCAATCATATAAAAATGAGGTGAACCCATCGGACCTACGGGATGGTCAGGCAAATTAGGCTTGGACTTAGATGGCTTAGATATTCAGTAGTACAGGGATCAAGACTTTCATGGGTTAGTAGGAAAAACCCAAAAAGAAAGGGTTAATTATATAAGAAAAAGGAAAAATAATCTATCTGTACTCCATCATATTCGTCTAGCACAAATTATATTAACAGTAAATTTGTATGATGGTCTTTTTTACAAGATGATGTTTTGCGTTTACCAGATAACAGTTAAGCGAGAGTTAGAATTAATGACCAGAGCCTTATTATTTAATTATCTTAACATATAATCAAATCAGAATTCCATATCTATTATTTGTTTGCCGGGAAAACAAACTTTTCTAGCGTTTATCATGACGTTAATAGCATTAATTTCATCGCATCCCTTTGGCGGCGCGTTTTCTGCTTCTGTCAGATTTTTGGACAACCGGACGTTTGCAGATTTAATTAATTAACATTTAATAAAAGGCGAGTGCCACCGTTGCCAAATGGAGGGTGACGAGAATGAGGAAAAACATCTACTTTAATTAAATCGCAACAAGCTATAAATTCAAACGTCCCTGCGATGAATAACAATTATGTTGTTTTCAATTCAATTTCCATTTATACCAAATAAAATGTACAACTACTTTGGCAACTTAACGGATGTCTCGTTCTTTAAATTAGTGTAGCCTAGAGAAATTCATCGGTGAAAAAATTATAAGATGCCTGAATATAGTTTAAAATCGTTTATATAAGCCTATACAATATTTTTAGTTAAAAGGCTAATATTTATATAATAATACTAATCACTAATAATTAAATAAAAATTGTATTTTTAATTTAGATTTTTATACTAGGTACATAAATAGTGAACGCTAGAGTTATGAGGTTAATTTCTGTAATTTTATTAATTTGTTTATTAATTAATTCTAGATTATTTGGAGATCGTGAGATGCGGTCTTGGGTGATGTAGATTTAAAAAAAAAATTTTCTTTACTGTGCCAACGTTTCGATCTTTATTTACACCATCTTCAGGGCTCAAAGTGTGTTTTCTGTATAGATGTGTCACAGTCGTATGTCACGTTGGGAGATTAATTCTAGAGTTCATTTGCTAATTAATAAGTTTTGTACACTTTAGTGGGCTGGAAAAAGAGAGAAATTTCAACTACGTGGTTATACGAAGCCTCGGGATGCCGGTATTTTTCAATAGAAACCCATTTATAATTAAGTCGGGTTCGTATGTAGGGCCACTGGATTCGAACCCAGTACCTTTACTGTACGTAGTGTTGAACGCCTAAACCTGTTGCAATGTTTTGAAACATGCCAAAAATTAATTACTATCGATTAAAATTATGAATAACTAAATTGGTTATTGGTTAATGAAGTTAGCGAAGATTTCGTTTTTGAGTTCACAAATAGTTTTTTTTTACAAATAACTTGAAAACGGTTATAACCTATTCGATCAGTAGAATTGAGCGTCCAAAAAGTGTTGAAAAATGTGCTTTTGTGATTATCATGCCATTTAAAATAGTTACACTCTTATTCGTACCCGCTATCCTGGAGTGTTGTTAAAAAAGTTTTGGTTCACGAGAAACTGGTCAAAACATAAAAGTTGTCTCTAAGTTACGCAAGAAATAAAAAAGTTGTTTGAACAGAAGTCGACCTCGCGCTGTTTATTTTTGTTATTGTCATAGTATTTAGAACCAACTAAACCAGTCATCAACTTATACTTTACTTTATATAATTTTTTTAAAATTCGCTTATTTATTTACAGCTGTAGTTTAAATATGCAGTAAACAAATGTTGAATTTTTAATATTGTACACACAATGTTTATGTAGGACACACAAAAAAGCATGTGTGGCATGAACGGCGACCATCCAGAATTGCCGTTAATTCACCAACAGGGTGGTGATATTTTTACCATCTTCTTATGCCGATGTTAGGCAACCACGTTGTCGCGTAGCCAACGTCGTCGCAGTCTCTGACGGAGATTGGCGAGTTATGTTGAGGACGTCAATTCACGGATTAAGTGGTTTGAGTGGTCGGGTAGTTTAGAGTGAAAATTTTTGTAACGGAATTAGGCATGGTCGGATACGAATAAGACTTTTAAGTCGGTCTGAAATAGTTAAGTAATTAGTCGGTTAGAGCCATATAATGGAGACGTAACTATTGTTGTCAGAAGTTAAACTGCAGGGTTACAGTCTTTTAACATTGAAACGCTTAGCCGTTCCGTACAGTTCAAGTTGGGGCTAGTAAAGAAGTTTATAATAATTTTTTTCATTATTGTAAGTTTTGATCGCTTTTCAAATAGTATTTTTATCAGTCTGAATATTGTATTCAAATTTGTACGTTTGAGTCTCCATGGGGATTCCAGTTAAGTCGTTTGTGGAGGTTCAGTCCAAGGTATCGTACGTGGTTCGCAACGGGGCTGGGAATGTTATTGAAGTCATAAAAGTGGGAGAGTTTTGTTAAGCATGAAAACAATGTATTTAGATTTAGTTTTAATAATCTAGATTTTCCATTGACGGAGCCGGGATTCATTTGTGTTTAAGCAATATTGTAAATTACGTAAAGATGTGTGCTTTAGGCAGAGAACGGGGGATAAAATAGCTCTTAAAGGACGCAGTATACTATACACTGCAATTATATCTACATTTACATCTACGTAAAGACGTAACGGGGTCTTTATCGGAGGTGAGTATCGCTGTGTGGTCGGCCAAGTTAAAAATAAAAGTGTTAGCGGGTGTGGATAGATCGTGTAGATCGTGTAAATGAGCGAATGGAGGGAAAATGGAAGAGAAAGAAGTGTTTTGGACAGTTTGAAAATGATGATCCGTAAGGTATGACTTTAGTATCAGGAAGGGACTAGATGTTAGGATGCCCTAGAGCCCGGGTGCCATATCCTCCTTATATATTAAAATTGAAATCTGAAAACATTATACACCTTACACCAAACAGATTATATCTTGCTTATAGACTTGGTTTTCTTATGGACTTGACATGCTTATATATAGTTTTTAAATATTTAGTTTCATTTTACTTGGAATCTACGTTTTAAATTTGTGAATAGATTTTCATATATGTAAACCTTTTTTTTTCGAAGATGGAGTGTATGTGTTCTTTCTATTGAGCTTTTCCTTAGTCGTGTTTTAATATAGAATTATAAATTGAAGGCTATTCATGGTCGGAAATAACTTCTATTGGGCTGGTGCAAAAATAATGCAGGTTTGAAAAAGACAGTCAAATCTTTTTAAATTTTTATATAAAGAAAATTTATTAGAAATATTTTCCTTCACAATCTATCTTCTTTGCCAAGTGTAAAAAGCGTTTTTATTCCGCAGACATAAAAATCTTTATTTCAACTCACTATAAATTCTTGGAAGGTGTTTTCGGTTTCACCGCGTTCTATAACAATTTTACTCCGAAGAAGTGATCAAAATACCTAAAAATGTGAAAGTCTGTAGGCGAGAAGTCGGGGGAATGTTGAGGCTGCTGTAAGGTTTCATATCCTAAGTCCTTAATTTCCGCAGGGTTGGAATTGCGACTTGTGGCCTGGCATTATCGTGAATAAGATTCCACCCTTACGGTTTACCAATGCTGGACCATCACATCGCAGTTTCCGTGGCATTCTATCAATTTTTTACAATAGTTCTTTGCTAACCACCAAACACTCACCATCACCACTTTTGGGTGAACATTTGGTTTCGGGAAGTGCTTTGGCGCTTCATCCTTGTCCAACCACTGACCTGTATGCCTCCTGTTATCGTACAGAATCCATTTCTCATAGCACGTTTATTCCATTGAGATCGTTTTGGTGGTGCAGCCGAAGAGGCGCGCACATTGCAAACCGTTGATTTCATTGGGCTTCGGTTAGCAACTGTAACGACTTGACGACCTCCTTTACTTTACTTAGCTCCAGATGGCGAACAATGGTTGAGTGGTGAACACTAACCTCTTCCGAAATTTATCGTCTAAAGTGAATTTTCTTCAATCAACGGTTTGGGTCGGTCGTCGTCCCCAACGGAAGGCCACCGCGACCTTCCCTGTCTTCGAGATCGAAACCACTAAAAACATCGCTGCGTCGTGCATTCGCTAATGCTTCCCTCATCTCAAAACTTTATTAATGTAACGCGCGGTTTGGGCCGCACTTTGTCAAAGTTTAAATTCGTGCAAGTAAATTTGACGAAAAAAATAGTTTAAACATATTTAATTTTGTAGGTCGTCATTCTTTTAAAATTCAACATAAACTAAACTAAAATGTTTTGTATAAAAAATAACAGTTAAAAGTATTAATTAAAATTCATAAATTATATTTGAGAATTTAGTTTTTTTTTTAATGACAAGCATTTACAAAGTAAAACAAATTTTCAAAACCTGCATTAATTTTGAACCACGGAATACCTTTATATGATTACCGTATATACAGTGTTATATTAGTTCTGGTTTGGTAAGGTAACCCACTCTCAGACGCTAAAAGTAGTTTTCCAACTTTTCTTCCACAACGGTTTTCCGTTTCCCGGGGTCAATATAGTTACAGAGAACTTCGGCACGATTCTCCGGGGTTGAAAAGTTGCGTGCGGGGAAGGAAGTTAAAGGGGCGATTGAAGCCGGGCCACGTATGCGACCAATAAAAGAATTCTCTCAAGCTCCATGTCGTTCCTTCCTCCACGAAATTAGAATTTTTATCTTAGGCCGGGTAGTGGATCAATCCGGCCGGTTTAATGAGACGAGGACGGAATAGCCGGTAAAAAGAAGGCGAGGTTAGCCGCCCACCCGTTCGGATTACATTGGTAGGCGGCTTAATTCTAAGGGTGAAGCCGGCCCATATTGATCACTGAACCGATCCAGTGCCAAGCTAATGAGGTAAAAGAACGTCAGATCACTCTTCTGAATCGACATGGAAATTGATTCTATTAATTAGTCGAAAGTGGATATGAACTAAATTTACAAATAAATAATAAACACTATTGTGATAGTAAATATATACTAATATTCTCTATTTCTTCATGAAACCTTTCTAAACTAATTGGATAGTCTAATCATACGACGATAAGAAAAACCATTAGAGTTTGTGGTCCAATTGACCAATTAACTTTTTATCAATTAATTAATCTTTATGTAAGGTATTGGTTGAGATAAAAAAGTCAGTGTCACGGGCGGGATTCGAACCCATGATCTTCGGCTAAATACTCCGCTGCTCTACCACTTGAGCTATCGTGACTTCGATCAACTCTGACACTAACTTCCCATCTCAACCCACCTTCTGAATTTTCCCACATTTCTGCCATTTTTCAAAGCATTCAAATTCGTCGTATTTAGCTGAAGGTCGTGGGTTCGAAACCCGCTCGTAACACTGACTTTCCTTTCTCAACCAATATCTTACATAAAGATTAATTAATAGAAAATAAGAAAAACGTTCGTTTAGGAAATTAAATTTTATACAACTCTTTAAGAAATCAACATGGTTAACTATTATTCGTTCTAATCAATTGTTAACACAGAGAACAATTGTTTGAAATAAGTAAAAATGTTTTCATTACAAAACCCTCTACATTTAAAACAGAGAATGGGTACTATGAGTCTTCAATAGACTCTAATACCCAACTCCGACTTTCCACCTTCACGAAGCTCATGCGGGTGTACCCTGTTAATTTAACAAACGGAAAGAGAGGTATGGCGGGACAGGAGCTGGACGTGATACCTCCTAATCCTAAACCCAATACCATACCCCTCTTCCCACCCAACACCCTATCCTAGCCCCACATTCCAGCCCAAATCCAAGGTGTTATGCGATCCGTGCCGATGGATGAATGGCACAGCGGACCTTTAGATCCCTCTCACTCGTGGGAACTATATGGAAAAGCCTTCAGTAAACAAAAAAACACCTGGGGAACCTGCAAAGGAAAACCCCAAAAATCAACTCATGGAAATTAAGGAGGGCTCCGAACCCTCCCCAATTTTTATAACCCAAGAATTGGAGGACAATATGCCTTCTGCAGATGTGGGGGGTTTTCGGGAAAAAACCAAACCAGAAGGCGAAACCACTCCAATGGAAGTGACCGAGAAGATCGAGGAATTACGTATAAAACCCCAAAAAATATCTGGGGCACAAAGATACAAAATGGCTATTCAAAGAGCCAAACAAGGGGGGGGGGAGCATGTCCTGAAAATGATCAGGAAAGGAAAACAAAACCCCAATGTACACTTCCGGACTCCGGCACCAGGGCGTACCACTGGAAATGTTGACCTCACAAAACCGGGGCCAACGCAAAGCAAAAGTGGCAAAAGGGACAGCTCACTTGGTAGCACCCCATCATCAAGTGGAAGTGCTCCTAGGACATGCCCCAAAAAGAGCAAAATTGAGGGAGGCGGTGTGGGGCGAGCCATATATGTTGCGGGGGGAGGGCTCTGAGGCATACCAGCATGCCCTCAAAGCGCTTAAAATGGCCGTGGTGTTGGAGGAATACCCGGAAAAAGAACTTATAACTGATCAGGGCAGAGCCGTTCAGCGGGCCATCCTGGCTGAGGTCTGGAAGTGTAAAAACTCCCAGGGACCTCAGTTCAGGAATGGATATGTTGAGAAAGGGGCTGTCCTGATAACCTGGGAAAATCAGAGTGCCAAGGAATGGCTCATGGCAACGGGACTATCATCCACCCATGGGAATGGTAGGCCCCTATAGAGAAATTATTAACACCACTAGGGTGGCTATGTGGGTGCCGGGCCATGACCTTCTGGGCACTACAGACACTACCACCATTCTCGAGCTGATGGAATCCCAAAACCAAACGTATTAATACCGGGAAATGGAGAGTCATCAGCCAGAGGATAGAAGGTAAAGGAAGAAATCTAATTCTGGTGGTTGACATAGATGATGTATCCTTTGGGGTTCTGAGCAAAGCTAACCTAAAACTCTACCCTGACTTTGCAATGATAACCATAAGGGTCACCAAAAAAGCAACTAAGTCTGATGCTGAGGGTGCTTCAAGCAACCAGCACAGTAAGGCAGCAACGCGTAGGCTTTGTCGTGTGGTTAAGTAGAAAAAAGATCGACATAGCCCTTATCCTTATCCCTCATTAGGGAAGTACACATCGGTCTTTCAGCGGAAATACATACCATCAATGCTTGTGCCCTGGAAAATCTTAAAAGAGGTTACACTTCCAAAAAAATCCTTATAAGATCAGACAGCCAAGCAGCTATTAAAGCATCAGCATGTAAAAGAATCACAACAAAACTATTCAGTGAATGCATCCAAAATCTCCAAAACCTGAGTAACACAACAACCTGATGATATCATGGGTGCCAGAGCACAGGGGAATTTTGGGTAACGAGAAAGCAGACAGACTGGCCAGAGGAGGATCTGCAAGACTATACATAGGCCCCGAACCTATTCTTGGGATAACAAAAACAAATATAGAATCCTCCATCGTATAATGGATCCAAGCAAAACAAAAGTAGAAGTGGATAAACTCTAGCGGTGCTAGACATAGTAAACTTATGATGAAACAACCCTCACCGAGACAGGCAAAAACACTGCTTCAATTGGAGAGGGCCAAACTCAGAGGAGTGGTGGGACTACTAACCGGTCACTGGTATCTGAGAAAACATCTACACAACATGGTTATATACAGCGATGATCCCATTTGCAGATTATGTAATGAGGAGGATGAAACAGCTACTCATATCGTCTTCGAATGCGAAGCAACAGATCAATGGAGGTTTAACCTAACGTACGGAAAAGACTTAGGGAATTAAATTGCAGCAGCAACAGTCAATGATCTGATACCTCTAAGAAGAAAGATTGAGTCTATTGAGTGAACTAAGGAACTAGGAAGGTACAATAAGCCAGAAGGCTGCAGTGCCTGGGGAATACAAACCCCGCTTCCTAGTATCCTTTTCCACCATACCATACCATACCATTTAAAACAATTTTTTAATAAATGTGAAAACTGGAACTAATGTAAAATTTCACTAGAGGAAAATATTTTAATGGATAAAATAATATAAAGAGATACTGCTATTACGATAACATTTAATTTGGTTGAAAGTGTTTAAGAAGCAGAGGGGAATTTGACATAACATTTTATTCTACCACTAAATGATTTGCCGGTGTTTGGCGAATTTTCTTTCATACCTTCAAAATTAAATATTTTTCATTAAAACTCATACAATTTTAATCTCGTATAATAAGGTTGACATTAAAATAAATATGTAGAAATAATATTACGATTAAAATACATACATTTAGTTTGAAATAAACAACAAAATACGAGGGTCCGTTTTGTCTTTGAGTGTATAAAATTATAACAAATAAATAAAAGGATGTACTTTTGCAGAAAAAACAGAACCATTCAAATTGCACGTGCCATTAAACTTAGTTGCCTGTGGAGTAGTTAAAAGATACGGATTTTTTTATTTTATGTTTACACTAATTCTTATTAAAAAAAAATATTATATAACACGGGGTTTTCAGGGTTTTTCACCTATCTGTACGCTTTTACATACATTCACTTTAAAAACAATCAAATATGAACCTTTCGTTACGATTTTTAATTTACTTTTTAATAGTAGGATTTCAAATTAATAAACGCCAAAGCAGCACCCATCCGATGCTCTTCGAAATGTTTCACTTCAAAAATACCTCATCGAAAACAATAACCCTTTGTATTTAGTGGTCTACTGACCAAATTAGTTCTTTCATTTAATTAATCTTTTTATATAAGGTTTTGGTTGAAATGAAAAAGTTATGGTCACGAGCGGGATTCGAACCCACGACCTTCGGCTCAATACGCTGCTGTTCTAACCACGTGAGTCGATCCACGCGGACACCACCCATCCGACTCTCCTGAAGTGGCCCGGGGAGCTGTTAATGAATGTCGCCGAGAATCGAACCCTGAGTAAACGATATTTGAAAATTGGCAAAAGGAGGGAAAATTCGAAAGGTTGTATGTTGAGTTGGGGTGTTGACGTCCGAGTGCGTCCAAGTCACGATAGCTCAAGTGGTAGAGCAGCGGCGTATTGATCCGAAGGTCGTTAGTTCGAATCCCGCTCGTGACACTAAATTTTTCATTTCAACCAAAACCTTACATAAAAACATTAATTAATTGAAAGAAAACAATAACTTTATTTAAAAGAATTATTTAAAACCCAATTTACTAAATGTTGAAAATGATATGAGTTAGTTCGGCCAAAAAATTAATATGTTTATCTTGACCACAAACTCGATAACTGAGTGTATCGAATTACCTGGTTGATAATTTACATCGCAAAACAATTGAAGGCTTTAAAAAATTCATTTGCCCGTATATCGTTTCAAATGTTAATAAAATTTATTGCGGGCGTTTGCAATTTTAAAATATAAAATATTTAACATAAACCAAGATATACGTGTTTAACTTTTATGAGGATATATTCGGTTAGTTACATGTTACTATTTCTCATAGTTAAACCATATAATAATAATTTAGACAGGTGCTCCGGGGAGATGTTCGCCTCGTTGCTTCCGGCATTTTAGAGATTAATGAATCATGTTTGTGTTATGGAAACTACAAGTACTCGCGACATATAACATTGTATTGTTGTAAGGTACATTTTTGTTATCCTGGTGACTTCTTTTATTTTCTATAGCTGGATAATTAAATTTTTAACATTGGATTTTGATGGTGTAAAGATAAAATGAAACAATTAAGAAATGCTAAATATATATTTAAAGTTAACACAAAATCAATAGCAAAAGGGGAAACATTTTATTTGATAGAAATGATGGTGGAGTTAGTGTGTTGTTGTTTTAAAAAGATAGTCCCTACTCACTGTAAGTTGTTTTCAACGATCCGGATTTCGACATTTTATATTGGTTTAAAACATTAGACTTTATCATTAGATAGCAATTTGTAGCTGATAATTTCCTGGTAAAAAATATTTTATTGAAAAACTTTAAAGTCAAAAATTTTTGTACGAAACTCATTGCGATAATATTTGCAATAATACATATTCTCATATTGGCAACTTAAAATTGTTTTACATGAAATTTTAATCTAGTGAAATAATAGCTTTCATTGAAACAAACACGTACTGAAATTGATGTGTTATTGATTGGCTCGAGCGTGCCTGCGGATCAGTGATAAGGTTTCCGGAGTTAAACTCCACCTGATTGCATGCTGAATTACATAACGCCGTTCTGCAAGTGTTATTATCCCTTTGTTTCCTACTATAATAAATTTAACCTCTACATTGGTTTTGTTCAAAATAAAATATTTAAAAAATATGCCAACAAACTATAGATAATCAAACACGATCATTTTATTACAATATTTTATACTAAAAAGTTTTCAGTAAAGTAAAAAAAAAGAGAGAGAGAGAGAGAGAGAGAGAGAGAGAGAGAGAGAGAGAAAGAAAGAGAGAGAGAGAAAAGAATAAAATAGAATAACACATTAACACATATTTTGGGGGGAGTCGGTGGCCGCAACGGTTTAGGCGTTGAGACGGCGCCCATCACTTTAAGGTAAAGGTCCCGGGATCGAATCCAGCGGCCATGCATTTGAACCCGACATACTTACTAACACTTCCACACACTTTACCTTATATACTNTATATATATAAAACATTTGTTGTAGTAAACCCCAAGCTTTTGGCTTTCCAGAATCAAAACATTCACATAATAATGTTTATACATGCCGTTTTAAAGTAACAAGTTTAAAAATCAAATTCATAAAAAAAAGAAAGAGATAGATAGATAGATAGATAGATAGAGAGAGAGAGTGAGAGTGAGAGAAAGAATGAAGGACTGAGAGATTGTCGGAATTACATTTATAGAAACAGTAATTCTGATTTGCTTTCCCCCGGTTAAAATGTGTGCTTTATTTCTAAAACATTTTTTAGTTTTAATAATTTCAATAACCTCGTACACACAATAATGAGGTAACAAGTTATCTAGATTTTTTAAATATAGAAAATACATTTTTTCAACAACAAAATTTTACAATAAATATATACAGCATTTATGAATTTAAAACATTTTTATTACTACGCTCGGAGAACAACAGTGGTTGTTAACTCCCCTCACGACATATGATCCATGTCATTTGAAATCTTAACTCATTATATGTTGAAAATAATGTTACAGATTGTACTAAATACATTAAAGTAAAAATTCATTGTGTTCATGCCTTAATTATATACGTTTTATTTTTACCAACGTCCGCTAATCATTTCATTCAAATTATCTTCTCTGATCATATTGTCCCCACTGTCCGTTCGTTGTCCCGTTCTGTTCGCACCACTATTTGTCTCCGACCAGAGAAATCAACTTCCATCCGACCCTTTTCTAAATTAATTCAACAGCTTACAGTTTTATTTATTATGCCCGATTAAATTTATTTTCTAAATTTCCCTTCCCGCCTTTCTTACAGAGCTCGCAAGGTATTACACAGGCTTATTTTTTCGCTTTATGTTCGTCCATAGTTATTACATATTTTAGGTAATGTATAATCAGCTTACCGAGGGGTCAACGAAATCAAGGAAAACGCCAAAGAGAACGCCACAAAGACCAGCCACTGCGCCAAAACAAAAGTTTAATATTTTTTATATTTTTAAATTTTTATGTCAATTATTTACGCACGCATATAAGGGTAGATAATTACAACTTAGTTGTGATCGCTCACGAAAAACCTGAGTTCACAAATTTTTGAAGCATGTTAATGATTTAGTTGAGAATGGTTGAAAAGTGGATTATGCATGACAAACACGGAGGTCGTGAAGAGAAACTCGATTAACCACTTCTAAGGGCGGACTTCACGCATAGAAGATCTTTCATTTGGGTGGATTGGGGTTGGTAGAATTGAAGGGGAATCCTTTACTAGCATTCTTCTGGAAAAGAAACGGTCAATTCCATCAGGTCGTTTCCAATCCGATGAACTAAAGCAAGAAAATTGACTCTATAGAAAGATGCTGCCTTTCATGAATCTCAATTATCATATTTTTATTGACATATTTCATTTTTAAAATAGAAATTTATTTCTGAAGATGTCGAATGGCCGATAAAAGAAGAGAGAACAGATCAATATCAACATACACCTTACCAAGTTGTAAAAGAATGACGAAAGAAATTGCAATATTTGTAAACACTTCTCGCATTGTAAATACAATTAAACTTTTTATGAAAATATTGGTAGTTCATTCAAAATTTATTTTCCAATCTACTTTCACTCAAGTTGAGTAAGAATAAAAATTACATTTTTTTGTAAACATCCATGCAGTAATACATATACTTGGCTATCAACTTCTATAGTCTATCGATTTGTTTAAAAAAACGATTACCTTTAGTCAAAATTTGGTCTTATACAAACCCCAAGTTAGTTTTGGCTAAGCATCGTGTGGTGATAACATATCTAGCATGATGGGAAATGACACTAACTTTGTTATTTTACATAAGTTTTAATTAATTAAGGTTTTTAGTTGAGATAAAAAAAGTCAGTGCCACGAGTGGGATTCGAACCCATGATCTTCGGCTAGATACGCCGCTCCTCTACCACTTGAGCTATCGTGACCTCGATCCAGTCGGACACTAACTTCCCATCTCAAACCCACCTTTTGAATTTTCCCTTCTTTTGCCATTTTTCAAATGTCGTGTAATCTATTTGATTCTCGGCGACAAATGAAATGGCCACTGAGAGCTTCAGTGAAGGTATACTTCATTTTAATTTATTAAATTCACTAGTTTTCATGGTCCGCTTTAACAATTAAAATCTTTCAATTAATTAAGGTTTTTAGTTGAGATGAAAACGTCAGTGTCACGAGCGGGATTCGAACGCACAATCTTCGGCTAGATACGCCGCTGCTCTACCACTTGAGCTATCGTGACCTCTATCTTTATTCTCTGATCTCAATTAAAAACCTTAATTAAATGAAAGATATTAATTGATCACGTGGACCACGAAAACTAGTGAATTTAATAAGTTCGAATCCCGCTCATGACACTGACTTTTCATCTCAACTAAAAATCTTAATTAATTGAAGTATATTCATTGGTCAAGCGGACCACGAAAACTAGTGATTTTAAATAAGAATACAATTTATTGAAGTATTTTGTTCTAAATTCTATTTTATGTAACTTTTACTGAAAGAAAGATATATATTGATTAGATCGACCATTTCTGAGTTATGGCCAATGGAAGACTGAGGTAGGGTTTTTGTTACGATTAGCATTAGCAAGTTAATTTAGGATAAGAATCGTCTCAGAATCAAGAAGTTGCTTTTATGACTAGCTTATATTAATTCTTGAGATACAAAAGAACTCTTTTTATAAAAAAGAATTTTTTTATCATCCTCCTGAATATCAAGTGTTATTACGTATAGTTGGCGATTTGACCATTTGTTTTGTAAGATGGAGGGATTTTATTTTATGCCTTTTTTCGCAGGGAGCGTATTTGAGAATTTATTATAAACATAAATTTTATGTTTTGGGTTAATGGAAATCTTTTTGCTATTCCACAATTTCTTATGCAGAAAATAAGTATGTTATACAAAGAGAGTTGACCGAAATTATGAATAGAAACTACAAGCTGTTTAATGTGCCATTTAAAAGTTTAAAAAAAATTCATTCAGTTAAAAATGGATAATGATTATGTGATTTCAGTTTTAAACAACAAAGTGTAACCTAATAGAAAAACTAAATTTGTTCGGACAATCATGAATAGCTCGAAATTATAGTAGAAAGTTTCATATAATTAGGAAAATTTCACAAAGTCGTAGAAGCTTCAATAGAAACAACCCTGCGAATAATGTAAATTGATAACACAATTTATAAGACACTAAACACGCTGAATATACGATTTATTGTAGATTAGAGAAGGGAGTTAAGGCAATTGAGGACAATTAAGTTTCTAACTGGGCAAAGCGAGCTACTAATTGCTTGTTGAGGACCATTGTTCAAAGCCTACTGATGAGCATATTCCGGCGACCCTAAGCTGCTCATATTGAGGGCTGAATTTACTTATTCTCAACCCTTTGTCGACTATTCTATACTCTGAGGAAGGAAAAGTAATTAAAAGCTCTGAAATATTATATTAACCGCCTAGGAATAAACTGGATAGAGCTTTATTTAAATCAACCAGGAAACAATAGAGAATCGATTCTTCGTATTAGAGCATTGTATACCTGCGCCGAAGTTATTTGCTTAATCCTATTACGAGCTCTAGGCTGGGACCCATTTAAAGGGCGTGAATAATTGACACTAACTGCTCCTTTACCTTCATTGGGGCTGATAATTATTAGGTTTACTATCTTCTCCGACAAAGATTACACTGGAAGAGGGAGATTATTAAAAGCCCGAGGCCTTTTGCGGCTGCTCATTTTTATTGCGAGAAAACAATTAACTTAATTTTTTTGTTTAATTTTTGCAATTCATTTCATCTACCAAGTAAAATTTATGTTCTCTAGATCTTTTAGAATTTAATCGTCTACATTTTCTTACTTATTTATCAAATAATATCTAGTTATATTTTGTGATACTACATTTGAATTGCCGCATATTTTAAATGAGAAAAAAGTGTTAATTATCATTTTAATTTTACACATTTAAAAAATATATTCACAAATGTGTAATATAAAACGCACAGGCATCAGGCCAATTTGAACGAAAACAATCAGTTCTCTCGGTCTACCTTAAGTATTGTACTTGTCATAGTTTTATGTTCATACATGATTCCGAGTCAACCATAAGAGCCTAAAGCCCTGACATAATGTCACGGACATGTGGAATTTACCGTACTTTTTCCAATTGAATCTCTAATAAAATTTCTGGGGCTAAGCCGGGATTCGAACCTTGTACCGGTATCCTGACCTAGTAAGATGGCCGAAACACTCGGCCACTGCGAACAGTGGAGCAAAAAGTAAAAATCTATTGGGTTGTCCGGAAAATAATGCAGGATTTTGGTATTAAACAAAAAAAAAGAAACTAGTTACTTTAAAGCAATGTTCTTTAATCAAAATAATTTCCCATACTCTCAATACATTTCTCCCAACGTGTTGGTAACTTATTAATTCCGTCTGAGTAGAATTCAGAATTTTTAGAATTGATAAAGTCAATAAATGCATTTTCCAGTTCCGTTTGATTTTTGAATATTATGTGTTGTAAGTAGTGGTCCAGGTGTCTAAAAAAATGGTAGTCAGTAGGCGAGAGGTCCGGAGAGTAGGGTGGGTGAGGCAAAGTTTCATAGCCAAGCTCCAATAATTTTTGTGACGTTACACGTGACACATGTGGTCGAGCGTTGTCATGCAACAAAATGGGCCCTTTCCGATTGACCAAAGAGGGCTTCATTACTGCCAATTTCTGATGCATGGTATTAATTTGGTTACAGTATGATTCAGCATTGATGGTTTCGCCAGGATTTAAGAAGCTGTAGTGTATTAAACCAAATGAAGCCCACCATACCGTAACCATTACCTTTTTTTGATGAGTTGGGGGCTTTGGAAAATGTATTGGAGCTTCTCCTTTGTCGAGCCACTGTCCAGAACGTCTAGTGTTATCGTAGAGAATCCACTTTTCGTCACATGTAACAATTCTGGCCAGAAATGGGTCATTTTTGTTTCGACAAAGAAGTGATGCACAAACATCAAAGCGCTGATTTTTTTGGCGATCGTTTAATGAGTGTGGAACCCAATTTTCGAGTTTTTTCACTTTTCCAATCGCCTTGAGGTGGTCAGCGACGGTCGTTTTACTGACTTTGAGTTGCTCTGCAAGTTCTCGAACAGTTGTTTTGGGGTTTTCTTCCACCACTGATCGCAGAACATCATCATTAAGAGAGGAAGGCCTTCCACGACCTTCTTCATCTTCAAGGCTGAAATCTCCCTCCCGAAATTTTTTAAACCACCTTTGCACAGTGCACTCATTAACACAACCCTCGCCCCAGACTTGGTTAATGTTTCTAGCCGTTTGGGCTCCGCTTCGGCCGAGTTTAAACTCGTAAAAGAAAATCGTACGAAATTCTCGCTTTGACATTATAAGGATGACTGAATTATTTCCAAGTAGCGGAATGCTACAGAGGTAAACAAACAATATCATTTGGAAGAGGATTAATAAGTGTTGACATTCATACAAATGAGTAATCCTGTAAACGTAAACAGAATATTTTATATAGATTTTTTTTAATGAAAACTTAAAATCCTGCATTATTTTCCGGACAACCCAATATTTTTAAAGAATATTGTCGTTAAATTTTTTTTGTAATACTTCTTAAAGTTTCTTTCGATATACTTTTTTTTGTAATATCATCACACGATAATAAAAACAGCTCCTACAATAGCGTAAACCAGAAATCTCATCATTTACAATTTTTTTATTTTGTTCACAATGTTTGCTGAAGGTAGTGAAGTATGACTATATATTACAAAACATTTTTTTCACAGTTTTTATTTTCCAAAGAACTTCTCAAATTAATCAATAATGTAACAAATATGAATGTTCAAACATAGTACAGATATTTGTTTGTTTTTCTCGCCCCAGAATACTCGTTATTCCTCGAGGCGGGGCTAAACAACTGTTAAACTGCTACTTTATTCATGAATATCGGGCACCGATGCGATCTCTCTCCGGCCAGAAGTGTCTGGGGGTTATTTTTGTATGACCTATCCACAGTATTGCCTTTTCTCTTGTCGTTCCCTTCTCCTTAGACATTGAAACGACGTGTTTCTTAACCTGCCAAAGTTTGACAATGTTATTTCTATTTTTTTCAGTCATATTTCTAACAAATAAGTATTTTTTGTGAGTTCAAAATTCTTCTTAGTTATAAATAAAATGAGGTTAAATTATTAATATTTTTACCGGGATATTTCAACTTACTTTAATATCGTCATATGATTGTTCATTCCTCGAAGTGTTTTTTTATATATAGAACCGCTAGAAAAAAAAATCACACAAATGGCATTGTGAAGTGTGAAATATAAATCGTTACAAAATCCAAAAGACAATTAGAACCGGATATAAGTATAAAATAAAACGATAGGGAAATGTTGGTTAATTTCACCTTTGTTTCTCTTCACTTCCTTTAATGTTAGATTTTATGTCATTACATAAATAAACCTATATCATAATCTAAACGTGTCGATACTGGCTGGCAAAGAAACATGCAGCTGTCCTACCGTTGTAGTAACCTTTAATGCAAATAAACTCGAGAGGGGTTACGAATTTTTAATTGATATCCCGATATTGGAAAATATATTTTTTTGCATTGAAAATTCTTATTTAATAGTTACGCTTAAAACGAATATGAAATGGACTGTAAAATGTTATCTCATTTTATATAATATTCCTTATTTTTTCAATATAGTATTACCATAAAAAATTTAATTATTATTAATTACGATCTCCTGTCCTTAGTAAGAATTATTTGTTGAAAACAGAACGCTAGTCATATTGGAGAAAAAATTATAAATATAAAAATTTATTTTTTTGATGTTGCCAGAATGGTTATTTGACATATTATTTCAAAACAATATAGTTTATTAATTAATCTTTATGTAAGGTATTGGTTGAGATAACAAAGTCAGTGTTGTGCGGGATGAGATGGAAGTTGGTGGATCGAAGTCACGATAGCTCAAGTGGTAGAGCAGCGTCGTATTTAGCCGAAGGTAGTGGGTTCAAATCCCGTTCGTGACAGTGATTTTTTTTCTCAACCAATACCTTAGATAAAGATTAATTAATTGAAAGAAGCTATTGGGTCAATCGGACCAAGATATTTAATGGATTTAATATAGTTTATCTTCCGGACTATGTTGCTTTAAAAAAATTAATTACATAAACATATTTTGCAAAATATATCAATTGACATAATTATGTTTAAAAAAATCGAAAAACATTCTTTGCTTTTCGCAATCTAATACAGCCACAGTTTACTAACGGAATTCTTTTAATGTATCTTAGAACGAGGAAGGCTTCTGAAAAATAATAACTACGACGGAATGTGAGAATGGAACATGAGCAACACCCCACACCCCGCATCAGATAAATCGCAGGGGTGATGTTGAAGGAGCTGACAGTAGAGAAAGTAGCAATTATCTAATGTGAAGTGATGAAGAATGATGTATCGCATTACAGGAAGGGCACTTTATAAATCCGCAACAGCCACGCCCATGATAACCATGGCCCTCGAAAACCGGCCTTCACGCTTTTCCAACACGAGTTTTTATTTAACCAAATTGAATTAAAAAACTGTTGTCTTCCAATTACTTACATTTTAAATTTAATTTTACATTTAATTACATTTTACATTTAATCTTTAATTTCCCTCATATTTCCCATTATGAATAATTTTTATTTTATTATTTATTACGTACATTTTTAATCGGCTAGGTTGGTATTTTAATAATATATAGTACAATCTATTTACGTGTTTTGGCGAAGTTTCGTCATTTTTTGTTTTATTAACAAATTTAAAAATAAACAAGTTCAATTGTAAAACATGTATACATGTTTAATGATGTTTTAACTTTTTTAACTTTTTAAATGAAATAGCATATTCCACAAATACAAACAAAATGCATTTAAGAAAGATATATGAAATAAATTATATTAAATGTTTTCATCTCATTTTATTCTGTTTGCTAAAGTATACAGTTTTTACAGTTTAAAGTATATAAAGTATACAAGCACACACACACACACACACACACACACACACACACACACACACACACACGCATATATATATATTACAAAAATCTAATTTAGAAACTGTATGACGATTAAGTAATACCAAGCAAAAAAAAAAAAAAAATACAACAAACCCATTTAAACAAATAGATTTTTATGTTCTTCTCACAAATTGGTTCAAACCTGAAGGTGAATCGCGGCTTGGTTCGAATAATCGTCGTTAGAACTATAAAGATATGATATTTTTGTAAAAATAAAAGATATTTTATAGTGCATTAGGAAATGATGCCTCTAGTAAAATATAGATAGATAATAATAAATAAATTTATATAGTGCGTCATAATCACATAGATGTACAGATACATTCATAAATATATAGATAGGTAGATAAATATAATCATACAAATCTATCTATTTATCTATATTACTATCATTCATTCTCTTTCTCAGTCTCTCTCTCACTCTCTCACTCTCTCTCTCTCGCTCTCCATTCAGCGTCTCCGTTTTAGTTGGCCCGGCTGAATTTTCTTGGAACCAATAATGCTATCAAACAACAATAATTTCGTGCTTAATATTTTTTTCTCTTTTTTTCGAATTTTACCTTTTTTGTAGAAAAATTTTACAACTCTCGCCATCATCACGTGGTTCACAGTATCAAAGTTTTGTGTGGACTTCTCAGAAATAAATTAATTGCCTTCTTTCTACGAAAATAATTTCAATAGTGCTCAGTTCCAAAAATTTTTGAACCATGTTTATACCAACACTATTAAACGATGTTTCTCTGCAACAAGGACAAAGAATGATTCTCGAGCTTGATGGATTCCTCCGCACACAATTCTTTGCAGGTGAGAGGTTATTTGAATCGTTACATCCCGCATAGATGGATAGGACTTCATGGCCCGATCTGTTGGCCTTCTAGGTCACCCGATTTAATACCACGACTATTTTCAGGGGCTGTTTAAAAAACAGTGTCTTTGCTAATCATAACCCAGGAACATCAGTTCAAGAACTGCGGCAAAAGATAGCAAATGCTTGCCAATCCATCTCCTCTGACTCTATCTGAGCACCGGTGCTGTTAAAAAAAGCAAATCTTTGAATCTTTACATAAAACAGGCAGTTCTAACATGAAATATGATTAATAAATAAGAAACCAAATGATTTTTTTTAAAACTTTTTGCCATAACATTGTCATTTATTACCTACCAAATGCTTGTAGAGGGTAAAACGATATAATGAATTTCTCTAACCAAAAAGTTTGTAAGTCTCTTGGCTGGGTTCTCTCTCTCACTCTCTCTCTCGCTGTCTCTCTCTCACTTACTCTCTCTCTCTCTCTTAGTCTCTCTCCTTCGCTCTCTCTCTAACTTTCTCTCTCTCTCTTTCTCACCCTCTCTCTCTCTCTTTCTCACCCTCTCTCTCTCTCTCTCTCTCTCTCTCTCTCTCTCTCTCAATCAGTTCCATTTATTTTAATCCTGATTATTTTGAATATGTATACAAACTACAAATTCCGAAACAAAATACATGTGAAACAGTAACATTCATTCAAATTTAATACGTCCAGCGCGAATATGTATGATAGACTGGGTTATTGAGTGGCACAGACGCAAATTTTTTTAAAACATCGTTTAAAATAATCAATCAACTACTTGTGGTAAGAGTTAGTGCATTATCACTTATATAGCAGAACAAGGGACTCAGAAGTAGATTAGCGCGCAATTTAAAACCGTAATTTTACATTATTTTCGTCGTAATTTTTGTTAAACATGACAATTCTTAATTCAATTAATTGACCATTAGCCTATTCATTATAAATATGACAAAATAAAAGTGATCTAACGGGTCTCAATTGTTTATGTTGCGCTGAAAAATAATATAAATCTACACTTTGCCTGGCAGTTTCAATAATCAACGTGACAGGTATTTTTTTCTGTTGCGATGAAAAATGAAACACACTGTATAGCAAGAACTTACTTCAATTTGCTATTTACTTGCAAGTAGCCGTGAAATGAAACGGTGTTGTTTAAGATTAACGCTATTCTATAAGATTCGTTCTTGTTGAAATATCTTAACTGTTAGAAGGCTTCGTTTTTCTTCAGCAGCGATATATCGTCGACAGGGCGGAAAGGAGATATCCTTGGGGCAAACCCGAAGACCACGAGGGCCAACACATTTCTTTCTATTTACATTCGGGCCGTTCTTTCCAGAAGCCTCACATTACCGTATTCACAACTTTATTACTCAAGGCATCTTTTACCTCGAAGACGTTATTAAGCGTATTTTCTTTCAGAAAATATTTTTTCAAAGTCAACCGCCATTCTTGGGATCATAAACAGGAACAATTAAGTTCTACGATGAAAATGAAGCCTGCCATTTCAATCGTGATAATTAATTAACTAAGTTGAATGTTTTAAACAAAGTTGTTTTCTTGCTAATGAGGCCAAGTAATTGTTTTGGAAATGACAGTCGGTTCAAGTAATTAGTTGAGAAATTCGACCTGTTAACAATCAATTGTTTATTATATTTTAAAGGCTGCGGGAAAAACAGTAATAATATTTTGTATGAAATATAAAGCTACGAATACGGAAAGACCTACTCAGGTGAAAAGTAAAGTTTTTTGAGGGCTGGTGGAGAATTAATTGTTTCATTTTTGGGTATGGTTTACAGGTTTGAAATATATATTCAGTAAATATATGTATTTTTTGTTTTCACGCAAGTCTTGCAAATGGAAGGTAAAATAATATCGGATAGAAATGTACAAATCTTTATTAATGTAACTTACTTCACAATGTTTATTATTTTATTTACATTTTTTCCTTTTTATATCCCACACAGTTAAGACCATTTCGTGGTCGGACGCACTGCACATCATTGTTTATGTATACGGTGGAATTGAATGAGATTTAGCATTTGGTGTGATTCGAGACGATGGGGGCTCTGACTATCTTATCTGCACCTACTCCCTGAACGCGGTTACTGCTGTCGGAAACAGGTCTTCCGTAGACCCTCTTGTCGTGCTCTTGTTTGGAAGATAGCACGGACTGGAGCGCCTCGGTAAAACGTTGCTTGTTGTCTGGGGCCCATGACACATAGGTCCGGAAGTTAAAGAAAAGGTGTCCGAACGGAATTAACCCAGGAAGAAAGCCATCATGAAGGTGAGGTCAGTTGACGAAGAAGGTAACTGTGAGCACAACGATGTTAAATATGAAGCGTTGGCATGAATGCATCTGTGTGGCCTTATCACTGAAGGCAGATGTAGACTAGTGTTAAATAATGACTGTTTAGTATCATTGGTGACCGTTTCTTGTTGGGTATTTGAGGAATCTCTTCTTCTCAATTTCTGGAGCTCATTGTGTGTGATGCACCAATCATAGTTGGCAAGATGATTCCCTTTGCAAAGCCTACATTAAGCGGGTTTAACTACTTATTTTGGGCATGCATTCACTCCAGTGAATGCCCGCGCATTTTACACATCTTTTCGCATGCTTACAGTATGTCTTGGTGTCATTCTCCTTTGATGTGATATACTTTTTCCGATGTTTGCATTGTCCCATTTTCCGAATTTTTACGGCAGCTCTACTCCTCTACTCTAATGCGCTAAAAATTGGTAATCAGGAGAATGTGAGAGGGTTTTATATATATATTAAATATTTTCATATATTTCATATAGAGTCCGCGATGTGCTGAACTTGCAATTAAAACCTCACTTTTCGTCTTGACATTCCCTTCCCAGCTGGGTCAGTCTCTCAGACGCGTTTCGCCATCTGGCTAACTTCTGTATGGTTGTGAAAGTTTTGTAAAGTGAGGGGTGTTTTATAAAATGCTTAGAGGTAAGATGCGTATGTCAGAAGTTCGTTTGTTGGTGTCTTTTATGTATTACGTACGTTTTTGTCCCGGTGGGTCTTTGTGATACAAAATCTTAACTATTTAAAACACGGCGTAATTTACTATATATGCATAGTTTCATTTATGTTTTCTCACTTTCGTATACTACGAAAAAAAATTGAATAACTTCGGGACCACACTGGCCGAGTGGTTATGGCGTCCGACTTGTATTCGCCAGCCTGCTCGGTTCGAATGACGGCATAACCCATGGATTTTCAATTGTCATTAATATGACCTCCTCGTCTACGACAGCGAACCGGTAGGACAGGACCCTCTTGAATGTACGAATTACCTTATTTTATTTTTACTTTTACTTTATATATTAAAGTTAAAATACACACATAACGAACACGTGTCTCATATATTGGGTTGTCCGGAAAATAATGCAGGATTTTAAGTTTTCATTAAAAAAAATCTATATAAAATATTCTGTTTACGTTTACAGGATTACNTTAATAAGTTACCAACACGTTGGGAGAAATGTATTGAGAGTATGGGAAATTATTTTGATTAAAGAACATTGCTTTAAAGTAACTAGTTTCTTTTTTTTTGTCTAATACCAAAATCCTGCATTATTTTCCGGACAACCCAATATTTTTAACTAGAGCACCAAAAAAGGTTTAATTAAAATCGGCCATCCCACAACCCTTGTAAGAGGAAAAAACTCAATGATTCCATTTATCAATAGCAAACCGGAATTGACATCACTTAATAAATTATAATAACGAAAACAAACATATTATTAAACGACAAAGGCTTAGTTAATTTGTGATGATAACAATTCACACTCCTGAGTACGTGGAAATAAACCATTCAATTAAAAACTGTTCCCGCGTTAATAAATAACAAGTAAAAACTGTGAGGTTTTAATTAAACAACGTGAGGAAACACAAAGATTAAAATAATGGAATACGTCTCCATAATTCCAACGAACAAAGAATGAATTAAGGTTAATCTACCAAAGTGGTGTAAGATTAATGTAGAAAAGTGTTTTAATTTTGTTGGGAGGGATAAATGCACGTCCGCTTCTCAAAACGTTATCAAACTCGTCACCACCGTAAGTTTTTATCAAATGTTTTAGGTTGATTAGAGTCTTTCCTCTACTCATTGATGGCATAAATTAACAGAAAAATACTTGTATGTATTGATTTCCTTTTGCTCAAAATCAACCCGAATATTTTTGTTATTAAAAGAGCAATGTTTATTGTAAACTGTTGCTTGTTTATTCATGATTTCCAAAATTATTCAGTTGTATTTTATTCTAATAGTTAATTAAACTCTTAGTGTTTATTAACAAGCCACCAAACCTATTCAAAGCAAAATGTTAGATATTTTAATCGACTTCTTCTAACAATAAAAAGAGTCTATAAAGTCTGAGATATACCAGACCCTTGCTTTCCTTTAAATAGAAACAAAGGGAAGTCCTCAAAAGAACTTCAGGGGTGTTAAAACCGAGGGTGGTTGCGTAAAATGTGAAATCAGCAAAAATGAAGGCAGCGAACAGCAGTTATTACCGAAACTCAAGTGCTAACCTTGTTCCACCCTGTCCTTAACAGGAAGACGTTTTATTTTCTATTCTAATTACAGACTTCCTCGTTTATCAAGCAATGAGTTTTTACTTTCGAACAAGTGGAGTTCCATGATAATTACTTATTTTTTTACTATTAGTACATATTTTAAATGTAATAATTTATACCTTGTAGAAACTGTAATGAACACCTATGTAAACTAATTAATAATAAAGCAATTTGTCATAAAAGCTAGGAAATTATATTATTGGACAAAATTGTTCATCGCTCCTAATTTTTCTATGCATTATCTATTCATCATTATTTTCAAAACGCATGCTCAGTTATTATCATGTCAAATGAGTCAACCAAGTTGTTTGTTTTATATTGAAAGTAAAACTTTAAAAATATAACACTAATAAACGATTAAAAAATGACTGGGAGGCAAGCCCGCAATGATTAATGCTTCTTAATGATATTTTTTCTATAGGCACACTTGATGTTATCTGAATATCGAGCCAGTAGAAAGTGCTTCGGTAGAAGGGGGTTGAGTTTAGAAGTTGAGAAAAGCACAGAGACAGGAATCGAGTCTTGAGGATCGCCAGATGCAATCTCAAAGAGGGGAGTGAGTCGTGGGGAACGTCAGCTTGAAATGAGTCTTCTCAAGAAAATACTGAACGATTACAATGATCTAACTGGAGAAGGTGTTTTTAATCTTTGCACAAACCAAACCATCTTTCCGAAGATACTAACAAAATCATATTACTTGAAATAAGTTATGCCGATAAACGTGAGTAAACAGATTTATAACTATTTTTCTTAAATAGTAACGTAGTGCAAAACAATAAAATATCAAAAGATTTTACATTTTTTAACAACAAAATTTCTTGACTGTTTAAATTTTCTCCATCGAAACTTTAATCCTAGCAATACGAAAGAAAATTAATGAAATGAAAACAAAATTGCCTGGATTCTGGGCTATGTCGGCAAAGAAGACCAAGCTGCCAAACGAGAAGCTACGCCACCGCATGATCCGGAGGCTCCTATGAGCCCAGCGGATTCCAAAAATTATTTAAATATTTATTTTGGGAAGATTAGCATAACCGCTAGGTTGTAATGACCGAAAAATTACAAAAGACAAAACTGTTCGTCGAACTGTGAGCCCATGGAGAAGATGAACAAAAAACAAAGATATTGATTACTCGATTACGAATTGGCCACATCAGACTAACATATCGCCATCTAATAATGAACAAAAGGACACGGAGATGGCCTTTGCGCGACGCTAAGATAACATTAAAACAGTTAGTTGCAGAGTGCGAACAGTTGGCGCAGCAGAGAGTAAGGTGAGGCTGGTCCATGAATGTCAAAGAAATTCTAAGATATGTGTGAAGAATGCAGAAATTTCATTGAATACCTGAAGCGGAAAATTGCATATGAAAAAATGAAATATATTGACTAAAGTGTACTAACAAAGCCACAATAATGTAAAAAATAAATAAATAAAAATAAAATAAAATGTAAAAGAAGACATTTGAAAGAAAAGAGCGCGGTGTGACCACTTTTTATGAACTTATACATGGTTTCGGCTGTGTTTCTCATGCGTATTCTTGCATAGCAGAAGAATAGTTTCTATAGCATATATCAAAAAGATTTTCGTCTAATTGAAAGTATCATAAAAGGAAATAGCCCAGGTAATCTGTTACAATGGCGTAGCATTGGATCCTGTGACTGTGAACCTGGGAGTTCTGCAGGGTTTGGTAATCGGTCTGATTTGTTATCTGGTTATTGAGAACGATCTGGCTGCAACCGTCATTAATGACCATGCAGCTAGACAGGCTACATGCGAGACGCAGACCGAAATAAAGCAGTGGTTGTCATGCAGTGGTTTTCTTTTAAATAGTTGATCTATTGCATCCGACGTTTGTATAACATAAACCTTTCTGAAAAAAAAACTTTCAGTAATATCAACCTTGATAATCGATAGTTACTTATTATCAAAACTAATCAAAGTAAGGTCATGATTACACTGAATTTTATTGTTGTATCCCATGAAATATCACGTTAAAAATCCAAAAAAATATTTCCTTAATGTATTTATATCGCTTTAATAATGAATTTGAACAGATTTTAATTAGATGTTTTAGAATAGTAATGGATAATAATGTATACGTAGTAAAATAAATTATATGAGAAAAAAATTCGAATTAGAAAAATCATTTGTTTTTTTACAACTTTCCAAACCTAGTCAATTTAACACTAATTATTTTTACAAAATTATTTAGCTTAAATTGTTTTCACGCATTCCTAAACACGCATAAATATTTATTCAAATTTATTAAATGGTTTTGGAGAAAAGTGCACAAATAAGGAAGTTTTTTCGTGTATTGAAAATTTTGAACTTGTCTTACATTAAACATAGCCAAATAAAAACTTAATGAACAAATACGATCTTCACAAGATAGCAATTATTTTTTTATTAATAATGAAATTAGTCGTCCACTGTTTTTTTTTAAAGTTTACCGTGAATAACTCGGCTGGGACAATTTTAAAAAGTGAGAAAAAGTTATTTGGCCCAAACAATTGAGATTATGAGGTACTCTGCCGTTTTTAGGAAAGAAAATCGCTTAAGCAAAATTTCAATCCCCCGTAAAAGTTAATTAACTTTCACTGAATTTCCCCGTTTGTTCGCTTTCACTTTCAAAAAGAATTAAAAAAAGAATAATTTTAATATCGCAAGCCACAGATCTAATCTCGTAATTATAGCTTTAGAAACAGGATTGGATAAAAGAGAAGAAGATAAGAGGGGAGCCGACAGAGCAATTTCAATCGAGGCAGTGTGAAAAACAAGAGTGAAAGTCGCTCCATTTCAATCTACCGCCACCACACTTTTCTCCCGGGCTCATGGAGATTTTCCAACATTTTTATCTCGGGTTACACTACCATCCTTTTGTCTCACGAAACCCCCCATATTTACAGAGTGAAAAGAAAGTTTAATTGGACCCAATATGGATTAGCGGCAGTATTGAAAAACCCTTCTGACAGTTTTCTCCGGCTGCCCGGTATTGATTGTGTACACGCTAACATAACATTACAAAAAAAAAAAAAAAAAAAAAATTGCCAATGATTGGACGAAAGGAGAACGTCGATTAATCATGCTTTCAGTGTCGTATAACCCCAGGTGGTTTAAAAACCGGACGAATTTTTATTTTCTCTCAAATTGTTGTTTTCTCTTTTTTTTAGTTTTAGGGTCGGTAAACTACATTGGTCATCGCCAACCCTCTCTTCCTTAGCTTTACATGTCTTTTCTTATCTTTCTTGCGTAATAATACTACCAATGTTTTTTCTGTTTCTCTAGCAGAGTTTCGATATTTTATGTCACAACGGTAACTAACTCTCTTTTCTTTGTCCTATTGCCAGCCCCTCTGTACGTCAGGGCATTGTCAATTGTGGATAAAATAAGACAAAAACAAACACAAATACATAGAAACAAAATAAAAGCACGAGTCTGGTTAACATTCACACTACCAAAGAGTACTCGATATTCCTGAGGGTAATTGGGGATAAACCACTTCATTCACGCTAATAAATTACATTCACTCTACCCCAGAGCAGTCGATATTCTTCGGGGTAATTGTGTATAAGCTATCTTTCAGGCTAAGAAATTACACTGACACTTTCATTTACACTACCCCAGAGTAATCGATATTCCTGAGGGTAATTGGGGATAAATCACTTCATTCAGCTAATAAATTACATTCACACTACCCCAGATCAGTCGATATTCTTCGGGGTAATTGTGTACAAGCCATCTTTCAGGCTAAGAAATTACACTGACACTTTCATTTTCACTACCACAGAGTAAGCAATATTCCTAGAAGTAATTGCCCATAAACCTGATCATTCACGCATATAAATTACATATACAAAAGTTGACCTTATTCTCTGATTATTTTAACAGAAAATTATAATACTGAATCGTATCAAGATAACTGAAGAAATGAATTATTTACATATAAATGTTATTATGTTATATAATATATTAATAACATATTTATAAATTAAATTATTAAGTGACCTTTACCTGAGTTTCTCCTAACTTTTGATGTGTGGTTGATTAACCCCAGAATACTTGATATTCCTCGGAGTAATTGGGGGTAAACCTTTCCATCTAAGCAAAAAAATTACATATGTGAAAATTGTCCTTTCTCTGATTATTTTAATAGAAAATTATAATTCTGAAATGTATCAAGAAAACTGGAGAAATGCATTATTTACATATAAATATTATTATAACATATATTATATTAATAACATATTTATAAATGAAATGATTAAATGACCAGTATCTGATTTTCTCCCCAATTTTGATCTGTCGTCGATCCTACACTCAACCATAAAAAATTGTGTTTGCACAAAATCAAAATAAGTTGCGGACACCGGGCCCAAATGGACAGCTAATGTATAGTTTTGCTAAATCATATTAAATATTTTTAACAGTTAATTAAAAATACAAAATTAAAACAAGAAGACAGATGCTCCATAAGTCGATTTCTAAATAAATTGTAATAATATTGTTAGATAATTATTTTATTCCAAAAACGATGCATATAATATACACATGTTTAATTTTTTTGCCAAACACAATTCTGACTTGGACGGTGTCCATCTATCGAGCACACTTGTCAAAAAATTCTTATTAGTTCAACAATTACAGTAATATTTTCAATACTTCCAATATATATATATATATATATATATATATATATTACATATATAAATGTATTTTTTATTAACAACCTTACTTATTGTTATTTTTGAGTTTATTCATGAAGATGTTTTAAAAGTTGTTGAAAACGTTTCAGCATCCTGTGCCATTCTTAAGTTTAACGTTTATTTTTGAAAAATATTTTTTCAAGGTTCAAAATCAACAAAAATTAAATAATACATAACAGTTTAACAAAAAAACAACAAAAACGAAGGAGAGAGACGTTTCAAAGTTCTTTTTTAGTTTTAAACTCTCTCATTTTACCCTCCAAAACTATTTAGTTTTAATCCCTTTTCTAGGGTTGTGATAAGTTTTTTTTTAGTGTTAATAACCTATTTTGACATAATAATGAAATAAAATTTGTAAATTTAAATGTGAACCTTATGTTCTAAATCCATTACATCAAAATTATACATCATCACTTCAGATTTACGGACCTTTATCGATTCGCTTTTAGTAAAAATCTGGTGCCGTTACTCATCAGAACGGCCATGTTCGTTATTGGCTTCATATATTGGTCATAATAAAGATTTTGTGACCCTATAAAAAGAAAACGTTAATCCGAACTTTATATTCGCATTGATTAGACATAATGGCATAAACTTGATATTACCGAGCCCAGAGGTGTGCTTCACTTCTTATTTTTTGTTAGGCTGGTCGATATCCCTATAAAAATCACACGCCACCCCTTATCTAATCGGCTCGTTGAGCCAGGGATAACGCCTGAATAATGGGAATTCCTACATTTAATAAACTTAACAATATAGGCAAATTAATAGCATTAGAAAAATAAATGTGTTTATTATGATAAAGTGGTTAATAAAAAGACGATAACAACGTCGTTTTCAAGCAAAATATGTTCGAAAAATGACTGGTATGCTGCAAAACAAAAGTTGTCAATTAAAATATTTTACGGATTTTTGCTGAGTTATATACTGAATCGAAAACGTTACTGGATTCAAAATAATAGTGTAAAATTTTGTTATTTAAACATTTTTTTTACTTCATTTATTTTTATCTACAACTGTACATGTATTATATAAAACCAGCAGATTGGATTTCAGATTATGTGTTTGGCATTATGGGCGTTATAGAGAAAGCTACCCATTGGCAGCCGCTCTGGATTAATAAATTGATATTAATCATTTAAGAGTTCTCTTATCCATATTCTTTTCAGACGTTTAAGTGGTAATTGTGGGGAATGGAGTAATCTATTTGTGTGTTGGTGTGATTTTGTAATTTACTATGAAAACGTCTGTAATATGTCTTGATGGATGAAAAAACTGTTGGGATTTGAAGATCTCTGTGAAGTGTATTATTGTTTACATAAAAAGGGGCAGAAACAATTAGTCTTAAAATTTTGGATTGAAAACTTTGTAATCTTGGAATATTGTAATTCTACGCCGATCCATATACTTGGCACCCGTACATCCAAATAGGTTTGAGTAGGTATGTGTATGTCGAAAGTTTTGATTTTTAATGGTAATTTTGATTGTCAGTTGAGTAGGTAATAAAGAATTTTAAATCGTTTGTTCAGTGTCTGTTTTTTTAATCGTGTGTGCGGATTCCAAGTTAGTCTTCTATCAAATGTATGTATAATCATACCTTAAAGAGCGATTTTTAGCAGTAAACCAGGATACGGAGATTTCTGGGATGGAAGAAGTGCTTGCAGGTGTGCCACAAGGGTCAATACTAGCTCCGCTGTACACAATTTTCATTTCTAATATGCCCACAAATGAGAATACACTCATCGTCACATACGAGATGACACCGCCATATTAACAAGCCATCTCTCTTCTTCACAAGCTTACTCATGTTACAAAACCACATATAAACAATTGAAAAATGGAGCAATCTTTGGAAAATAAAGTTTAATCCCTCAAAGTCACAACATATCACCTTTACACTCCGTCGTGAGACTTGTTCTAGCATATACTTATACAATGAACCTGTTCCTCAATCCTACAAAATTAACATTTTTTTTTCATCAGCTATTTAGCCACAGCCAGTTTTTAATGATGACTCGTTTAGAAATTTGCCAATGGTTTTAAAGACGTCCGCATCTTTGGATTCCAAAATCTTTCTATACTCTATGGATGAACCCATTATTGGTTGTAACCTATTAAACATAGCCTGGCGCTCTGTCTGCAATGAAGGGCAATTCATAATGATGTGTTCGATCGTTTCAATTTCATGACACCTACATTTGTTGTTGTCACTTAGATTTATTTTATTCAAATATGCCTTGCATAAGCCATGATTGGATTTTATTCTACACATTATTTTGCATGATCTTTTATCAAACATTCTTTTGTCACAGCATGATTTGGTAGATACGATTGGATTTAAATTTTTATATAAAAGGCCTTTTTCCACTTTGTCATACTCTTCTTGCCACAATGTTATGCTGCGTTTTTTGATGACTTCGTTTAAGTCTGTATATGGAATTCTCAAGTTTATATTTTTACCATTTAAAGTCGCTTCCTTTGCTAATTTGTCAACTTTTTCATTCTCTACTATACCACAGTGAGCCGGCGTCCATAAAAATTCAATATTAATCATTCGTTCCTTACTTTCCTTTGCCAGTTTTAAAATACGTAATATTAAATGATTATTTAACGTTTTGCTCTGATTTGAGCTTATCGCCTCCATAGCGCTTTGGCTGTCAGTTATAATTACAATATTAGTTACATCTCCAATTGTTAAAGCATATTTCAGAGCTTCTTCAATTGCCGTTAGTTCGCTTGTAAACACTGTTGCAACTTTAGGCAATTGGTATTTTTCGCCTTGCATAGTCTGGGCATCGTACAATATTTACTTAAAAAATAAAAAATAAAAAAATTAATTACTGTTTTTCTCATTTTGATTGTTGTTTTACTTCCATATTAGTTTCACACGGCTATTTTAGGACATTGTACACAGCATATGCAAAAATAACCACGCAGACTTGTGAGAAGAAGTCGTGTGTAGATGGTTATCATACATGTCAAATTAGATTATAAAGTCAGTGACATTATCTGATTCTGAATTGTATTCAAAATGTTTCATTTTTGAGAGGAACTATCTTTAATTTTTGTATTTTTTTTTACGCAGTGAAAGGGGTAATAACGCTGAGAAATGAAGAAATATATCGAATAAAATGGACTTTGAATAAAAGTGACCATGAACAATCAAGAGAATTAAGCAATTTAAAATTTAAACGGATGTCGTTTTAGCCTGTCAAAATGGGATCGTAGACCTAATGGGTTGTGGGTTCGATTCCAACCGTCCGTTCCGCCTAGTTTCTAAACTTGTCCCAATTTCAACAGCTGAACTTAAAAGTTTTTATATTTCAAACAAATTATTTTGCATTATGCAAAAATAACCTGTTATAATAGTTGGCTATAATTGCACATCTATAAGTAGCAACGTCTCGTTGTCATGAGTCTACGCGCAATTGTAATGGCCACGTATCCGATATCGTGGAGGCACGGACACACAATGAATATGAAGTATGAACATTATCAGACAAAATTAATAATAATAAGTATTGAAGTAGTGTAAAGAAAGGACTTATAAAATCGATTCATTTTCAGGTATGTTTTGTATGAAAGCTAGACAAGCATAATATTGTATATTGTAAATATAATTCTATAAATAACTTAACATGTTGAGGAATACATTAATTTTGTCCTTTTGTACGTCATGAGTTAAATTTACAAATATGATGAATCATACAGAATGAGAGGAGTTAACAACCATTGTTGTTCTCCTAGCTAATGTATATAATATTTGTTCATTAAGGGTGTAATCTATTACCGCCAAGGCTATTCCACCCAATCAGCAGTAATAAAAAATACCAGTGACCTCCACTTAGCAATGGACCAATGGAAAGTTACTCTTGTCCTTCTTGATTTTTCCAAATTCTTCGATTCTGTCCCTCACTCTTCTCTCTCTCTCTAAACTGTAATCTTTTACCTTCTCTACCAGCACCATCCGTTGGTTCCACTCCTACGTAAACAATCGCCACCAAGCTGTCTCCCTTCCTAATGGCCTTACATCCTCCTCCCTCCCATTAAAATCTGGGGTGCTCTAAAGTTGTTTCTCATTTATATCAATGACCTGCCCGACTCCATCCAGTCCTGTAATTATCAACTATATGCCGATGACTCCCAAATATACATATCTTTCTACCCTTCTGATCTTCACTCGGCCATTCTTAAGATCCAAAAAAACTTAAACTCCATCAACGAACGGGCACATATAAATTCCCGTCATCAATCCGTCCAAATCCACCGCCATAATTATCGGGTCCAGGCAACTCCTGAATTCCCTCCCCAGCATCCCATCTCTCATACTAAATAACCATCCTATTCCTTTCTGCTCCTCGGTTAAAAACCTAGGTGTATTCTTTGATCAAAACCTTTCCTGGCATCCTGACATTTCCCAAATTTTTCGCCATTGCATTGCCTCCCTCAGTCTATTTCGTTACCCGCAAACTCCTTGTATCTTCCCTTATACTTCCCTTCTTCTATTATAGCTGTGTGGCATACGGTGGTCTCTCGGAGGGGGGAACGCGCGATTGATGCGTATTATGAATTGTTGCGTAAGATTCGTGTTCGGCACCTCACGGGGGTCCCGGGTATCGGGATCGTATTCCCAACTTTCCTGCCTCTACCCCTCCTTCCTTGCGCAGTATTTCCTAGGTTGCTTTTTTTCCAGTCAATCTACACTCGTCGTCCTCTTTTCATCACCCAATCCCTCCAATCCAACTCCTCACATCAGACTCGTAACACCCGCTCATCACCAATTGACCTTATCCTTCCGCAACCCATACCGTCGAAAGCCTTTCTGACCCGAGGCCCCCCTTTCTATTCGACACGCAGCCTCCTTTTTCTACTTTAAATCCCACCTGTATAATCACCTCCTCTCCCTCCAAGCAGACACCTTACGTTTTTACCATATTTGATATTTCTGTTTAATATTCTTTGTTATTTTTTTCTGGACTGCCTTACTGGTATACTTTGTGTCAAGATTTCTCATTTTATTTTTAATTTAATTGAAGGAACTTCCATTATTTATTTTATCTATAATATTCTTAGGACACTAGTCCCAGAATAAAGTTATTTTGCTTCTTCTTCTATTACTTAATTGTTTACAGGCGCAAACAATTGCGTAGGAAGGTAGTATAAAAGCAAAAAGCAACTAAAAGTTCGATAAGTTTCGAATACATTTTGTTTAGCACTTTCGTAACAAGTAATTTTTAGTACTCATCAAAGTCAGGTATTGTCTTCAAAACACATTCATTTCTAAATTATTTTCAAACCTTCCTTGCTTTCAAATTCTCGGAACAATTTGCTTTAGGTTTCCTATATAAGGTCAGACTGATGCGAATTTGGATAGAACTTCTACCCTTGTTTTCACTTTCTTTCGCCCAGTAAGTGGAACTTGATTGTAACAAACCTAGTCCGTTTGACAGTCGACGAGTGTAGTTGATACTATTGGCCGAAATGGCGTCTCTCGTTCAAGAGCCTCTTCGTTCAGGACAAACGGCCCATCCTAACCCTTTACTTCCTACCCTGCAAATGGCACATTGAGTGTTAACTTCTCTTCAAATTCTTATGGGTGGTTTCAGCTGGTGTTAATTATCAAATAACGTTGGAATTTGACTAGAATGTCGAACTCAAACTACACTTCCATTATCAGCAAATTCTAATAGCCATGATTTAGACAATAAAAATAAAACTTTTTTCTATTACTCTGTTTAGTCTTAAAATTAATATTTTTTAATGAAAATTTAATATAATTGTAGAAACATAAAGTTGTACGTTGAAGTTTTTCCAACAGACCGGTCTTTTCAAGGCCTTGTCAGTCCAACAAAACATCATAATGTTATTAGTAAATAACCTGTCAAAAACAGTTACAGACGTTGAAAACTCTCTTTTGAAGACTAAAATATGTATAATGTAATATATGTAATGCTAAAAGAATGGCTGTACTCATAAATTTACGGTGGTGAAGAGTGGGACAATTCAGCCAGAAAAGGAATAGACGTTTTGTCACTTTTTAAATATTTTTAATGTTTCGGAGCGTTTTTCCCACTTTCACAGTGCCTGGAACAACATATTGACAAAACCTTTCAAAATAAAATTTCAAAATCATAAAAAAAACCAACCACATATGGCATAAACAATCGGATAGATATTTTTACAAAGTATTTATTTTTCATACAACACGTAAAATCGTTGATATGTACACATTTTAAAATAAAACAAAATCTGACGCTATAATGTAAAATGAAATTTTGTATAAGGTTGAAAAGAATCACCCAGTGGTGACATTTGAGTAGGGTCTACGTGCTATGTCTTGCTCACCAGTTCACAGGTCGCGAGGCCACTGTTACGTTAATATCCTTGGGGGATTATTGAAGATGGTTCAAAATATTAGGTTTAAAACTAAGAGATTGTAGCGTAATAAAAGGGAATTGTGGAATTTTATGATGACATCTTTCAGAAAAGGGATTTTAAGGTCGTTGTGGATTTTGTCATTTGTTCCGTAGAAGGGAGCATTGCCGTTTTCGGAGGATTTTTTCGATTGGAAAATTTGGATACGATGATAGTTGGAATATTTGGTTGAATCAGACATTCTATGCCGTATGTCCAAATGAGGTTAATTATCGTCTCGTATATCAGTAGTTTGTTGTGGAGCGTCAGTTTGGATCGTTTGTCTAGAAGTTGAGAGTATTTTGTAACGTCTAGTCAGTTTCCCCTTTTGTAGACTGGCATGTATATTCCTCATCAGTCTTTTGTCAATGTACAGACCGAGGTAGCTGACGTGGTAAACTATATGAACAAAATCAAGTTGTAGGTATAGTGGTGGCATTATTCCATGTCTGAGAGTAAAGAATATATGTTGGCTTTTATCTACTTTATTTTTATCTGCCACTTTACAGAAAAAAAAATTAATGCAATAGGCAATTCTATGGCTTTCTATTGGTTAGAATTGCTTCAAGATGCTTGAGGACGTTGGTCCTTTTTGAAATTTTAGTTTGAAAAGTTTTGCCTACATCCTATTCTACTATGAAACGGTGCAAAACCCTCCGATACGTTGTATTATATAAAGGTGACAAAGTACCTAATTTTTACCGGCTGAACAATCTCACTTTGCACCACCATTAATATGTAATAAATGTAGTTATTAGTGCATTTATTAATTTTTTTGGCTTATAAAGAAATCACACACTTTGATATTTTACAAGAACACAAGTTTGATGATGGTGTTTCAAAGTACAAATTAGTTTGTAAAGAGAAATGAATCAATTTTATTCGAGTAATTAAAATAAGCATGTTTCTGTGATAGAACGTCTTTGATTTCATCTTTGAAAGAAACCAGAGGAAGTTCAATTAAGTCAAACAACCGCTCGAATGTTGAGGGAAGGGTGAAATTGAAATTAATTGGAAATCCTCCGACCTTCTGATTTGAACCGGGAAAGACGGCGGGCGAAGCGGAGGGAAAATGAAAATTGAATAGCTGCATTTTTCTTTCAACAAGTTCCAACAATGGTCGAGAATACTCTACCAACTTCGAAAACGCTTCAAAGCGCGTTGAATCCGACTACTTAAAGCATTAGAGGTAATTGCGTGCAAGTGGAGTGATATCAATCCACACTCTGGGAAATGGGTTCCTTTGATGTTAAAGTTTGCTTCGGACGAATTGGAGCTGGTCTTAAACAGGTTATGATTGCCTTCATCTTCTATCGATTAGTCTCTTCGGGTTTGTATCAAACCTAATAACTGATACACGCCTTATAATACAGGTAAAAGGTATAAACACGGCAGTAAGGTACCTGGACGAAAGCAAAATTTGGTAGTTCACATGAACAGCGGTACATAAATTTCCAAACAAATATTAATTTGAATAACAAGACAAAATTGCAAAAAAGATTTGCAAATTTAACTGCTAAAAATATATCCAACAACCTTTAATTTTCCTTGGTATATCTGGTAATTATATATGTTATGCACTTTTTTTAAAAGATTCTTGAACAATCAGATAATATTATTGCATAAATTATAATCACCCTATAATATAAATAAACAAAAGTGAAACAAATTGGCAGTAAATTACAATTAATTAAGGTTTTTGATTGAGATGAAAAAGTCAATGGCACCAGCGGGATTCGAACCCACGATCTTCGGCTAAATACGCCGCTGCTCTACCACTTGAGACCTCGATCCACTCGGACACTAACTTCCCATCTCAACTCACCTTTTCAAATTTCCCTTTTTTTAGCAATTTTTCAAATGTTGTGTAATCTATTTGATTCTCGGCGACAAATGAAATGGCCACGGAGACCTTTAGTAAAGGTATTCTTCATTTTAAATTATTAAATTCACTAATTTCGTGGTCCGCTTGACCAATTAATATATTACAATTAATTAAGGTTTTTGTTTGAGATAAAAAAGTCACTGGCACGAGCGGGATTCGAACCACGATCTTCGGCTTGATACGCCGCTGCTCTACCACTTGAGCTATCTTGACCTCGATCCACTCGGACTCTAACTTCCCATCTCAACCGCACCTTTTGAATTTTTTCTCCTTTTTGCCATTTTTCAAATGTCGTGTAATCGGATTGGATTCTCGACGACAAATGAAATGGCCAAGGAGAGCTTTAATGAATTGTACTTCATTTTAATTCATTAAATTCACTAATTTCGTGGTCCGCTTGACCAATTAATTAAGGTTTTTAGTTGAGATGAAAAAAAGTTAATGGCACGAGCGGGATTCGAACCCACGATCTTCGTTTATAACGTTCTACGTGTTACAATGCGTGTATCAGCGTCATTTTTATAGTCATTGCTTAAAAAATTAAAAAATTCTACGACAAAGAAGACCAAAATCACATGAAAAAAGTAGCATGACATATGATTGCAGAAACAAATCAATCGTGCAGATTAAACGAAAAATCAAAACTTAAAATTGTAATTACTAGATAATTATAATCAGCCTATAAATAAACGAAAGAGAAACAAATTGTGAGTAAAATTCGCGTTTCTGTAACTATGCTACAGAAACGTTTTGTACCATAATTTCCAATCAATTTAAATATTCTTAGATGTGAAGAATGTACGATTTCTAAAATAATGATATCAATTTTGCTTAAATAGTAATTATAATATTTTATTATTTATACGCAATAAATAATATGTTTTATACAACAGAGGTGGAATAAAAGAATTGTTTTACCATCTGTCTTCTTCAGCTTTTTCTGAACAATGACATTTTCAATTTCTTTCGATATTGAATCTGTCCGGAGAAACGGTGATAATATGCCCTATTCCCACCCTAATCCTTTTACACAATGAGCATATTTTACAAACGATTTAGCACAAAAGTTTGAAGACAACACCATCTGGTGAAAAAATTCTATTTATTTCATTATTTAATGTGTGAATTGGAACCGGGTCGTGGCGTTTTTACGAACATCTTTAACTGCACACCGAGACTATAGGGGGAAAGGAAAAAAGGTAAAAGGTTGCTAACGTGGGAGTTAAATAGTAATTTTTTATGGTGCTGTGCAAGTTAGTGCCTAGGCCAAAGGAATTTACGATGCCACCCCATTGGCCTTTTCAAAATACATTATCGCATATTCATTAAACCCAACAATCATCACTTTAGTTTGATAGCCTTCGAGAAACGATTATTTTTACGCCATATTCATAAAGGTCGTATATTTTTTAAGGTGGCTTTTGTGATGGGTGCTATTGGTTACAATTGGCCATGATAGTAATTTTTTTCGTACAGTACTTTTATTTGTTTATAATATGGACAGATGGGATAATTTTTTACTTTAAATCCATTATAGCAAACCGGTTATCGTCGTTTCTTTTGCTTAATATGACAGTGTTATTGTAAGGGCCGCCAATAAGCCCTTCCACTTGTTAGAATGTTCCCTTCAACTGAATTTTTAATTGTCTATTTAATTAAATATAAATGCATATATGTTTAGCGGTCATAATTGACCATATTAATTATTTTAATTATCTATTATTTTAAACTAAGGTCTTGGTTGAGATGAAAAATTAATATGACGAGCAGGATTCGAACCCACGACCTACAGCTGCTGACATTTTACCATTTGCAAAATGGAAAATTGGAAAGGTTGAACATTGTAATGAGGAGTGGTGTCTGATTGGATCGATGTTTCTTGGATTTTTCACTCAAGCAGGATTTTGTTAACTAGTAAAATAAGAGTCATTAATTACGTGATTATTCCAATACGAGAGGTTTTATCTTTGTTATAATATTATCGTTAATTTTATTAATAAAATATTTTTTAAATTTCTTAAAATGTATTTAATTGACAATTTAACTTTTTTTAAATATAAAAGGTTTATTCTTTGTTTATTATTTTTATAGTTTATTCTATTACTTTGTTTCAAATTCGCATAATGTGTATGATTAATCCCTACTGGAAAAGCACAATTCCACAAATGCCAGGATAATTTATTCCCATTTTATTACGTCAAATTAATTGCGTAAAGTTTGTCATATTAAAACACATCACATCAGCCTTACAAAGTTACATCAGGAATAAACCAAACAGGATTTCATTCAAATAAACCTTCATTAAATAAACAAATAATTACTTATTTTATCTGTTACTAAATAAATGATTGGTCAAACGGATGAGACAAACAAATTAATCTGGCAAATTGTGTTTCATTTTTATAATTCGTTTTTATATATTAAAGTGATGACCTGAGAGTTTTTACTGTCAAGTCTTTACACCGGTCCGATAAAAATCATTCAATTTATAAATTATTAATTTTTTATTGGGATTCACTACTGTCTAAAATAAAATCTGCTGGAGAGTACTCTGAAAACATGAAACGTTGATATACAATTTTCGGCGGAAAAAAGTACTTAATATTTCGTACCAAAAAATTTACGTGATGGTAAAAAAATGGATTGTATATTTTGTTTTTACGAACAAATTATTTAATAAAATACAACGTAAATTATAGTCTAACTAACGATTTTATTTTTCTTCTATCAAAACAAACAAAAATAATATAGTCTTTAACGATAACCTTGATCTGTCTATCCTTGCTGTCCTGTTTGTCTGTCATAAACATTTAGGCCTTTGGCCATCTTCAGTGTTTCTATGCGATTGTTTTGAAATCAAATTTTGTTTATAACGTTTTATATGTTACAATGCGTCTATCAGCGTCATTTTTATAGTCAATAAGTAAAAAATTGAAAAATCCCTACGACAAAGAAGACCAAATCCACATGACATATGATTGCAGAAACAAATAAATCGTGCAGATTTCACGAAAAATAAAAACTAAAGATTGTAATTACAAGATAGATTAAAGACAATGACGGACAATTAAACTTCGTGAATCATTTCCCAGAAAAACGTCACGAAAATTTACCATTAGAAACAATATGAAACTACAACATGACATACAAAAGAACGATTATAAATTATTGAAATATCTACATTTAAAATTATAGGAAATTATGTAATTATTATTTTATTAGTCATATATTATGTTAATTATATTTTTCACTCATTATAAGTATATTAACTACCAATGTATGGAGGATAATTTTCAATTAAATTTAATACGTGAATATTATTAATGATATTATTAATTTTCTCTAAGGTAAAGAGCAGATGTGTTGACATTATGTGATGGGATAATCTGATGTTAGTAAGTTTATAATAGTAAAATAGACAGGTGGAAGACACCGCCGACTCTACTAACCAAAACTCATAATTTTATTACGATTATGTCAATTTTGATTAAATACATATTTATATTTGTTAACCGTAAAAATCTACAGAAATAAATCAAAATCCTGGAAAGCTTGAGAAGGGACTGACTGTTTTTTTTTCTTTCAGATTTGCCTAAGCCCTGATGTTTTTTTATATATAGATAATATTACTTATGATCACTCGCATCAACAAATAAATTAACAAAAATTCAAACTTACAATTACACGATTTCAAACTAAAGGGTATAAAAAGAAACAGAATATACGATCAGAAAAAAACACAGACTTAATCCACCAAAGTAACTTCGTGAAATATGCGTTCTCACTTCCTCTCTCTCACTCTCTCTCTCTCTCTCTCTCTCTCTCGCACACACACAAACAACCAAAGAAGTAAACGCCGAAATGAGTCCTATTCTGCGCAAGCAAACGCTTATTTTTCATCCTTCTTCTTTTTTGAAGAGTGAATTTTTTTATGAATTTCTTTATTTTTTAACAAATATTATTTTAATAACTAGGCTTTAAATTGCCTTTAATTAATTCTTACTTTTAACTTATAACTATGTTGCGATTTTTGGTTAATTTAGTTAGTTTGGTTTCGCTATGTGGACGACCATGTTTGGCTTATAAGACTCTAGCTTTTAAAAACAGGCTTTATTTCTCAAAGCTTATGTGATTTTCAATAGTGGTTAGGTTTCAGAGAGTTCAAGATAAAAAACAGTAAGTTAAACGAACAGGGTACCAACAGAAAAAAAAACGAAATTTTCTTGAAAAGTTTAGTGGTTTTATATTAATTAATTAATTTTGTTTCTAAAATTTTTCAAATTGTCTTCATAAGTTTCTTATTTGTTGTGCAGTTTATAGTATGCCATATTTACTTCATTTTTAACCGACGAAATAGGTTTATTTGACAAGACAAGAAAACAATTAAGAGACGTCTTATTAAAACTTTTAAACCCCCTCTTGGAAAGGGGAAACGGAGAAAAGAAAAATGTCTACAAAAATGCTGGAATTTAAATGTGTGAAAAGAGGAAGCACCGTTGCCTACAGTTTAAACAGTAATTAGAGGAAAGTTCCAAGGGGAAGGTTAAACAGACAGAGCGTTGTTGGAGGGTTTTCGCAATTAGCAGCTTTGTCACCCCTTCCCAAAGGGTCACGACCAAACAATCATTCTATCTTCTTTTCCACTCTCAATTGTTAATGAGCGCCGGCTCCTACCTAACAAACAACTTTCTCCTCGTGCCGACACTTGTTTCAAAAGTGTTGGTACTTCTAAATTTAAAAATAGAAAGTTTTTTGGTTATGAGGCATCATCGATCATAAATGGAATACATTGCTGACCTGCCTTATATTTTTATCTTTATTTATGGTTATATTTATTTATTTTATATTGTTTGTACTATCATACACATACATACTGCAAGTAATCTATTTTTGAGGATCATGGTAGGAAATACATAGCACAAATCAACTCATTATAGCAGTAAGGAGTAAATGCGTTATAGAGCTGGCTTATCTAATCATCAACATAGATCAACTGACAAGATTTTGATGGAAGTCATGACATCAAAAAGCATGATTTTATAAACTTTAAAATATCATTTGATGGTATTAAACCTATACAGCAATAATTGTGAAAAGCATAGCTGAGTTAAAAGATTTGTGTCATGAGCTAGACTCGAGCCCACGTTCTCCCGATCGTATTCAGGAGATTTTGGGTTCGAATAAGAAACAAGTTTTAACTCATCCGTACTTTGCATAATAAGAAAAATAATTACTTTGGTTAATAGGACTAATTAAAAACATATCATGTACAAAAACTTGATTATCCTTATCTTTAATCAAGTGAATAGTATTTTATTTACAAATTTGACTCCTTTACATAAATGCAGTATTGGAACCAATTAAATTCACTACTTTCGTGGTCCGCTTGACCAATTAATGTCTATCAATTGATTAAGGTTTTTAGTTGAGATAAAATAGTCAGTGTCACGAACGGGATTCGAACCCACGATCTTCGGCTAGATACGCCGCTACTTTACCACTTGAGGACAGGATAGGTTATGTGGTAGAGCAGCGACATAATCCCACTCGTCCCATTAGCTTTTTTTCATCTCAACTAAAAGCCTTAATTAATTGTCATGTATTAATTGGTCAAGCGGACTACGAAAGCAGTGAATTTGATGAAAAGTTCAGGCGACAGTCGCACATCGTAAGTGCACTAAGACTCTTCCAGTAAGCTCCTGAGATGACACTGAATTTTTTATCTCCACTAAAAACCTTAATTAATTGAAAAAATTGCAACCAGTAATTTTTTTACAAATATTAAATGTAATGTATTGAATGGAACACTCTAAGACGACACATCTTCATAAAAAACACACACTTTGTGCTCTGAAGATAAACTCAATAAAGATGGAAACGTTGGCACGATAAAGAAAATGTTTTTTTAAACCTACATCACACTAGGCCACATCTCACGATCTCTATACGGTCATTAAATGTAATTTTAAACCTTCTTCTTTGCATGAAACTTCGAATTGCACACTAAAAAATCCATTTTATACCACAGAGGCAATGCAACCGGCGAACGGACAAACCCGATAAACATAGACTTTTCCCACTTTTATGGGATGCTATTTGAAAGTATGCACGACATTTCCAGCAGAGAGACATCGTTGAAATAGCATTGGTGATATAGCAGGCCTCGTTTGAAACAGAGAGAATACATGACAAAAGATAATAAATTTTCGCCAAGACTCTGCATCTGTTCGTCCAAATTCATTAAAAGAATCATGAAAAGTATATTTTATTATTAGTTTCACAAGTTTTGTGGTCCGCTTGACCAATTAATATCTTTCAGTTAATTAAGGTTTTTAGTTTAGATAAAAAAGTCAGTGTCGCGAGCGGGATTCGAACCCACGATCTTAGGCTAAATACGCCGCTGCTCTACCACTTGAGCTATCGTGACCTCGATCCACTCGGACACTAAATTCCCATCTCAACTCACCTTTTCAAGTTTCCCTTCTTTTTGCGATTTTTCAAATGTTGTATAATCTATTTGATTATCGGCGACAAATGATATGCTCACGGAGAGCATTATTGACGGTATTCATCATTTTAAACTTATTAAATTCACTAGTTTCGTGGACCGCTTGACCAATTAATATATGTCAATTAATTAAGGTTTTTAGTTCATAAAACGTGGGTTCGAATCCCGCTCGTGACACTGACTTTTTTATCTCAACTAAAAACCTTAATTAATTGAAATTTATTATTGGTGTTAAATATCTCAACAAAAAGACAAGAAATAACTTTAGAAAAATTGAAATTTGTTGTGCTTTAATGATGATTGGACACTCAGTTCATAATTTCCTGAACATCCGTTCACTTCGCATACATTTATTTTATGGGTAATACATCATACAGTCTGCATGTATAAATTTTCCCTAAACATGATAATACTGCTGAAACATATTTATTTGTAGTTGTAACCATTTTTCGAATAGTCGTTTTTTATTTAATCAGTCTTCAAGTTTTTTTAAAATTTTGGAACAATGCAAACATCTCTCTTTTATATATCGACTACTTCAGGACTCACATATCCCCTCCTTCAGTGATAACCAAAAATTATCATTTATACATTAATAAAATATTTGTTAAATTGTGTATAAATTGGATGTTAACCTTTGCCTGGAAGGATGATGCATCATGGCGATTATTGTTTAAGCTCAAGTAAAGAATTGAATTGTTAAAAAAAATTAATTAGCCTGTATTATTTAAAAAACGCAAGTAATCTTGTAATACTACATTGTCTAATAATTAACTAGAACCCAAAAATTTTTGGCAGTGTAGTTTTAAATTTCTTCAAGCTTCCCTAACAAATACGGCAGACGGGAGACACAGGTTAATAAGTGAATTATCAAGAGAGCAGAACAGTTGCTTATAAAAGGTAATGGAGTCATGGGTAACTTGGTTTAGTGAGGCTTTTCCGCCTCCTACCATTCATGGTGTTTTGAGAGAACTTGGATCGAAAGTCAAACTAGAAACTCAATTAAGCCCGACATTAGCGTCACTGAGAAAATTGGAATAACAGAATCGTCTTAAATTTAAAGTGGGCCGCGCTTAAGGTAAAAGCTTTTTTTGTTTTATATTTCATAAAAATTTCGGCGAAAAAGCATTATCTGACCTTACTCACCCCACGCGGAAGAAAAAGCAATGATATACATTTTTTTATTCACCAGATAATAATAATTTATACATTGCATTATAAAGCGAAACAACAGTCTCAGATTTATTTTCTTTGTCTTGTTTTGAAATCGCCTTAAACATTTGATAATTCATTGATCGTTTATACTTAAGATATGCCTAAGAGTTCAGCGCATTTGAATATCTAAATGAAATCGTTCTTTGAATTTTCTGGAAAATAATATTTCATGCTTATATCAACTTAGAACTGGAATGGAAAACGGGTGTTTAAACTCTCTTGTTCTTTTCGGTTGTGTTTAATTTAAAGTGTTCACTTTACGCAAACACGGTTATGGTAATATAAACGTAAAATCGTTATTCTGTAAGAATCGTTTTAGATCTTGCGCAAGTTTTTCTACAGTGGACGCCGCTAATAACTCACTTTGGGACCATCAAAAAGTGAGTCATAAGCGGATTAACCCTATAAGCGAAGGAAACAAGATTTTAGAATGTATGTAATACACAAACTTTATTTTTCCTGTCAATACATATAGACATAACGAGTCAATCTTCTATAAAATAAAGGTAAGTCTTCAAATAAGACATACATAATCAATTCAAAATTTAAGATGGTTTAAAGAAATTTGTTGCTTTGGTTTGTTTGTTGTTATTTTCCATCATTTCAACAATAAACTAATAATTATAGTGCTTTTGAAAATTGTTCTGCTAGACAGCTCTTCTCATCTCCCCTAGAGTCATTAGAACTTTGAGTGTGAAGGTGGAACTTCGACTTCATCGGTCTCCTCCTCGTCAACATCGTCATCATTTCTAGCATCCGATGTGCTGCTGCGACTGGCTTCGTTCATGACGGAATGGCAGATTTGGTCCTCAGAATACGCTTCAGAGGTTTGAAGATTGTGGTCGATATCCATCCATTCCTCGTAGTCCCTCAGAGTAAGGTCTTCTGGCGTATCAATAAGGCAGATATCTTCTTCCTTCTGCAGCTCATCATCAGTTTTGACAAAACCACCGTGGCGAAAGCAGATCGAATGTTACTAACGTTATTCCACGTTCCCACCAAAACTGAGTCTTATATTCGAATTGGTGAGTTTTATAACGAGTTTTTTTCAATGTATTCGGATACGTTCGAACTGTTTCTGGCAATTCTCAGTCTTATAGGCGACTGAACTTTAATATCCCTGAGTCTTATAAGCGTCCACTGCATTTTGTTTTTGTTTAAATACTTGGAATCCCCACACAAGACTGAAAAGACATCACACAAACCGACGTTATAATTCGCGGATTAATAAATCAGGGTCCCTCTGAGAATATCCCTAAAGACGTGACTGATCGATCTTTTATACACATGACTAACAGGGATATCTTAAAAAGATGTGCAATTTTGAAAAATTCCTTTGCGATGGGACCTGACGGTAGACCAGAGATGTTTGTTAAAACGTGCTCTTCATCGATTGCTCTGCCACTTACAATTATTTTTCAAAGATGTATTAGGGAAGCCATCTTTCCCGTTAAATGGAAATATTCTTACGTGGTTCCTATTTATAAGAAAGGTAATTCACCTTGATAGTTAAATACAGACCCATTTGCAAATCTTCTGTTTTCGCCAAGATGTTAGATTCCATTCTTGCTGAGGTCCTTAGCATGGCTTTTCGATCATATGTTAACATCAATCAGCATGGTTTCTTAAGGGGTAGATCCACCAGTACAAATTTATTTCATTATTATGATTGTAATGTTAATTCCCTTGAGAATGGAAATAGTGTTCACGCTGTATATACAGATTTATCTAAGGATAGAGTTGACATTGATATTCTTCTGTTTAAGTTGAAAATCCTTGTAGTTGGTGATCCTTTGTTATCCTTCATCGAATCATTTCTATCTGGTCGCTCTTTTTCTGTTCTCATTAATAACTCTGTATCGGATAGGATTTCTACATTTTATGGCGTACCTCAGGGTTCTCACTCCGGGCCCATATTATTTCTTGTTTATTTCAATGATGCCTGTAGTATATTCAAGGATTGTAAGTTTTCTTTATTGGCGGATGATTTAAAAATTTTTCATTCAGTGTCTTCTAGTCACGACTGTGTTGGTTTACAGAGGGAACTGGACTGCTTCAATAATTGGTGTGAGCAGAATCGTCTTCCTTTGAATATTAACAAATGCAAGGTAATTAAATTTTCTAAAAATATCCGACCTCGTGACTTTGATTGTTTTGACTATTTCGTTGATGGGCAGGGATTGGAAGAGGTTGATCGTATCTCCGACCTTGGTGTCGTTTTCAGCAGAAAGGGTTATTTCAGTGACCATATCAAACAGATTCGAGGTAAGGCTCTACGCAATCTTGGCTTTATTACTAGGTTTTTTAGAGATTTTAAAAACATCTTGGCAGTTAAAATATTATATCAATACCTCGTTCGTAGCCATCTGGAACATGCAAGTGTCGTGTGGTCCCCTTACTACGTTGGTGAGATTAGCAACTTGGAAAAAGTACAAAAGAAAGCAACCAGGATAACGGGCTTCAGAGTTGGTCTTGCACACCTGAATTACTTGGAAAGACTGAACTGGCTTCTTGAGTCGGTTAGCTTCCAACGTATTTTTGCCGATCTCATTTGGGGTTGGAAATTGTGGAATGTGGCCATTGATATCCTGAACTTACATTTATCGCTAAGTGTGCCTCAGCGACCACTTAGGAACCATAATTTGTTCTTTGTTCCACACTACAAAACAGAATATGGACTAAATTCACCCCTACCGACGATAATGATATTGCTGAATTATTATTTTAATGAAATAGATGTATTTCGCGATTCAGTTAAAGTTAAATTAAAATGTTTACTTGCCTTGAATCATTAAGCCTTGTGTTTTTGTTATTATTGCCTAATTGTTCATTTGTTCTTTTTGTTATTATGTGCCTTTTTTTGACTACTCCTCTTGTAGATTCTTTCTGTTGGAGTTATAATAAATAAATAAATTTTTAAAAAGACTACTTGACTCAAGATCAACAAGATCAAAATTAGACATTGAAAACAAACGTTTAATTTAGAAGACAATGATTAGACCTCACTGGGCGTACGGATGTGAATTGTGGGGCTCAACCAAGGATTCCAACTCCCAACGTCTCCAATCAATCCAATCTAAAATTCTCCCTCAAATTATAAATTATTTTTTTTACGTTTAAAATTACACTATTCATAACGATCTACACATCCCTTTTGTGCACGTATTCATCAAAACCCGAATTAAGAAATTTCATCAATCACCGAACACACTCAATAATCTATTAGTACTACATTTATCACTGAAAATTTTCCAAGACGATTAAAGCGAAAGTGGCCCGAGACTTTCTCAGTGAGTGAAGACTGAACAAGATATCAGTGTGATGGAGTGCGGCCATTGGGCAACTTCTACAAGAGCCTCAAATGATAAATTCAACATATATGAACATATTTACTTAATACAAAATTTATAGTTGTAAATATCAAATAATGAAATAAAAAAAATTTAAAGAAAAATTATAAATAACAGAAATATTTGTTACTATTATGATTTATATAAAAATCCGGATGAATATTACCACTTGGTGGAAAATTAAAAAAAGAGTAATGTAACTAAACCTGTATGATTTTTCTCCACTGCAAACACATTTATAGCTCCCATATTTAAAAAATAAAAAATTTAACAATTGGTGAAAAATAAAAGAGTCGTGTTTTATCATTTTAATATAAACACAATTGTAATATTTATTCTTAAACTATGAAACGACATGTTTTCTTGTTTATAGTAGAGCGTCGGATCGCGAGTTTTCTTCATGACAAACAATAATGTTATTTAGCATTATTTTATATGAAACCCTGTGTGTAGATTGCTTTATATAAATTGGATACTATTGATATACAAATATTTAGAAAGGGAGAGAAACGACACGAGAGCAAGTGTAGATGAACATCGAAAACAATAAAGAAAATTAGGAAAGAGAAATAAATAGTGATAGATAGACATAAATTAGATATTATTGACATAATACATGGACATACCAATATTTAGGAAGTCAGAGAAACGGCACGAGATCTTGAGTGGGTAAACGATGGAAACAATTAGGAAAAACAAAAAAGAGAGATAGGAAGATACTTAGATAAATCGAGATAGATAAATAGGGATAGATAGGTAGACAGACAGATAAAAAGATAGATAGATATATAGGTAGATAGATTGATAGATAGATAAATAGATAAATGAGTAGATAGATAGGTATATAGATAGAAGGTGGGGGAGGTAGATAGATCGATAAGTAGTCCGATAGAAAGAGAGAGGGTGAGAAAGGAAAATAGGGAGATACAGACAGACAGCCAGAGAGAGAGAGAGAGAGAGAGAGAGAGAGAGAGAGAGAGAGAGAGAGAGAGAGAGAGTGAGAGAGTGAGAGTGAGAGAATACATTTATTTTTCCAATATTTTGTTTCAAGTTGAATTTGCCAACACATTTTAAATTCAATATTTCTACATTCTAACAGCTCCATGATTTGTGTGCGTTCTTATTATTACTGTAAAAAAACGGTATCGTACTCTCTTTTTTCCCTTGTATATCGGAAGATTGCAGACATGAATAGGGAGTGTAAGGCATCAAATTAAATAACGTTGAAAATTTAGTGCTTCGTCGGAATTAACATCGTTTTTCATTATACAGGAACCAGCTTGGTTTTAAATTGATTGGGCTAACACGCAAAATTGTATTACGAGCCATTTCGGGACGGCTGAGTTCTTCATTCCGGGGGAAAGTTTGAAATTATAATTTCACAGTTATGAGTGGAAGGAAGGAGAGAAGATTGTCGCTGGGGTAGATCTCATTTGCAGATTGTCTGCCATGCAATGGCATCACTTCCTCCCCCGCCCACCCTCCTTGGCAGCCGCCCTGGCAAAACTCTTAAACATCCGCATTCCTAAAATTACTCTCCAACCGCGGGGGATAAAGGGAAATTTTAATATGTATTTTCACTTGACATCACAATTTCGGCAATTTATATGCCCTTAATAAGTATACGTGTTACCGTTATTAATAGTTTATCGTTAGCAATAGACAATTAATTTAAGAGTGATAATAATATACATGTAATAATATATATGTATTGTCAGATTAATCTGGTTTGAAGTTTGTATAAGTATATAGTAATAGTAGTTTTGTGAGCTTTAATTTGTTGTGGAAAAATGAAGAGGAGGAAATATTTTTACAAAGAAGGGGAATCGTTATGTTAAACCAACAATTCTCATCTATCGTGCGGAATGGTAGCTCGTCTTGCCATCCTTTAATTTCAGTTCTAATGAAGGATCATAATATTTTTAAATAAAAAAAATACGTTGTTTCTTTTAGTGTATATATATATATATATATATATATATACAGGGTGAATTGCTACTCGTGCTACAAACTTCTCCAGTAGATTCTTCACCCTAAAATGAACAAAAAAGTTCATATTGTCCATGGTCCGATTCTCAACCATTTCAGAGTAATTTCGCTTTTTATCGATTTTGAAAGATATCACGTCCTGGCGTCGGAAAATCGTGATATCTTTTAATCTAAACATTTCTCTGAAAATCTAATAGCACCGTTGAAATTCCCGTTAATTTTTCAATAAGAAGATGACGGTGGCAAAATGTTTGGGCTAATTTTTTGTGTTTTATTTCAGCCAGAACTACAAAAAGAGTGGAAAATTGTGTAAATCGGAAAGTGTATAAAGTAATCCAGAGTTTCTAATTTTAGTCTCAGAAGGCAGCAAATTTGAGGAAAACTACCTGATTTAATAACGCTTCCAACGCACTCGTCATTTTCTTATTTAGTGGTTGTGAGACCAAGATATAATTTTTCAATAAGAAGATGAAGGTGGCAAAACGTTTGGGTCTTTCTTCCTTGACCTTCTAGCTGTTTGTAAACTTCTTAAGCATTACATACTAAATGGGCATTAAATTAAATTAAAAAATTTCAATGGAATTATGATTTTGATTCTCTCTAAAAATTAACGGGGATTTCAACGGTGCTTATAGATTTTAAGAGAAATGTTTAGATTAAAAGATATCACGATTTTCCGACGCCAGGACGTGATATCTTTCAAAATCGATAAAAAGCGAAATTACTCTGAAATGGTTGAGAATCGGACCATGGTCAATATGAACTTTTTTGTTCATTTTAGGATCAAGAATCTACTGGTGAAGTTTGTAGCACGAGTAGCAAGTCACTCTCAAACATTAGCAATCCTTGAACCACCATTTTTTCTCTTTTTGTCATCAACATCTTGGTCTCACAACCACTAAATAAGAAAATGACGAGTGCGTTGGAAGCGTTATTAAATCAGGTAGTTTTCCTCAAATTTGCTGCCTTCTGAGACTAAAATTAGAAACTCTGGATTACTTTATACACTTTCCGATTTACACAATTTTCCACTCTTTTTGTAGTTCTGGCTGAAATAAAACACAAAAAATTAGCCCAAACATTTTGCCACCGTCATCTTCTTATTGAAAAATTAACGGGAATTTCAACGGTGCTATTAGATTTTCAGAGAAATGTTTAGATTAAAAGATATCACGATTTTCCGACGCCAGGACGTGATATCTTTCAAAATCGATAAAAAGCGAAATTACTCTGAAATGGTTTAGAATCGGACCATGGACAATATGAACTTTTTTGTTCATTTTAGGGTGAAGAATCTACTGGAGAAGTTTGTAGCACGAGTAGCAATTCACCCTGTATATATATATATATATATTAATAAGAAAATACATATAGGCATGTTTGGCGTGTGTGTTCTATCTCATTGAGCTAGTGTTTTTAAGTTGATTTGGTTGATAAGCACAAACAATATTTAATTTACTCATTTATTGTATGAATAGGGAATGATTTTATGAAAAAAGTTCATTGTTCCAATACTGTTCGAAATTGAATAGGCTGAATACAATAAATAAAAGAAAGGATAAACGAAGAAAAAAGAAAGGAAAAATATAATGGCTTATTGATATTTAAAGAAAGCGAGCGCCATTTCCGGGCAGTTTTGGCAATCATAACAATGACCAGGGTGGTGGACTTATTCTATTATCTTGGCGACTTTTTAAAACTCATTTAAATGCATGGGGCCGTTGTTGGAGGGGCTTCAATAGGGCGGGGGGTATCTAGGCTGACAGTTATTAAAGCCGAGGCACCACCCTCCTCCATTGCCACTATGTCGACTTTTAATATCCCCCTTGAATGCTAGGCCCCATGGCACAAATTGTTATGTACATGTTATTAGAATTTTAACCCCCGTTTTACTATTCTGGGCCATGGCAATCTCTATATTGCCGAGGAAGGCCGGCGTCTTTTCCTTCTTGCTCTGAACCGGTGGAGTTGCAAATTATTAAATGTCACGCCTCTATAATTTACTCGGTTTTAATTGCGAGACAAACTATTTAAATATACGGTTTAATAAATTTGAGAAAATATATGCATTATTTTTGCTTACATTTTGTTCTCCCTGATGGGCGATGTAACCTGAAAAGGAGATTATGCTGATTCTGATACACATTTCATGTTTAAATCTTCCTAACACAAATTTTATGTATTATCGTTTTGAAAACAATCAAACATTATATATATTTTTAAATTATATTTTTATATTTTTCAAATCATTTAAATTCAAAATTATTTAGCAAATTTTGTTGAAATTTTAACACTCTTCGCCCACCACACGAGAAATTATAAGTAAATAATATATTTTAGATAATGAAAATCAAATCACATTTTTTAACACTAACTCAATAATTACAATCCGTTAGTTTTGACAAAAACGAGTAATCTTGTTGAACTAATTGACACTGGTCTATTTACTGGTGTATACTGGTTTATCTGTCTGTTCCTTTCAGTTTTACTCATACGTGCTCTGGCTTCTTGTCATCAGCAGTAAAGGACTGTTGATTAAAGATGTCTGAGGTTAATACGCGTAGGAAATAAAACCTAATAAACCAACAAGCATAGACAGACCCATTAAAGTGATCTGTGTCGATCATCTCAATATGAGATCATCTGCTACCAGACAAAAAACTTCCATTATTAATTGTTCGGAAATTGTGAGATGCTGTCTGGTGTGATGTAGGTTTCAGAAAAACATTTTCTTTATTGTGCCAGCAAAATACGTTGATTGAATATAAAAAATATATTTTGCACTGTATAAATTCACTTTTTTCCACATCCTACATGTATTTGTTAAATGTAAACAATGTTTGTAAATCCCAGGCCCTGAAGATGAATTCAATAACGATCGATACGTTGGCCAAATATAGAAAATATTTTTCTGAAACCTACATCACACCAGACCGCATCTCACGATATCCTAACAATCATCGACTAACGGTCACAAATCACCACACATTCCATTATTGAATAAAATAATAATAATCGGTTAATTATTTATATATTACTAAGGTGAAAAATTGGGATAGAGAATTTTTAAACATATTTACAGCTACGCAAAATAGCTGGATTTATGTAACTTGTATGTTAGTGAAATAACGAAAATAAAGTCATTCCTTTATTGTGACAGACAGTGACATTTCAATCGTTGGAGAGTATTATTCGAAAGGGTGCCGGATGAACGGTTTCTGACATGAGAGTGGGCGTCGGTGTGACAGAATAGTAGGTTACCAAAATTCTTGAAGCTGTTTAAGGCTACTTGAAGGAGATTTGGATAAATTGAACGTTTGGCTGAATCGCAAATTTTGATGCCATACATCCAAATTATTCGTTTGTTTTGCCGTCAGGTTTGTTCGATAATCAGCAGTCTTTTAAGAAGTTTTAACTCTGTTGAGTTCTCGTCTTTGATGATGATTCAATGTAAGTCGTCATAATTAAATTATGTTACGTTAATTTCTTTGTCCATCGCTTGAACCACTGGTCAAAAGATATGATATTGTTTTACAAGTTTGTAATGGATAAAGGGGATATTTATGAGAGCAAAGGATAGCGCTATCATTCTCATAGGTGGTAAGGATAGTATGAGAAATGGTACGAATATTTACGTAGCGTACTTTGTAGAGAATGCGTCCTAAGATAACTCCTTGGTGTAGCTCTGAATCTGTCTGATATACGGCTGATAGAGAGGAGCCATTGATGACTTGAATTTATCTGCCGTTAAATAAAACAGCAGCAGAAAGAACAGGAATCTCTTAAGCTTCCATATCAGCTGCTAGTAACAAGGTCGATGACCTTGACATCTAAGAGCTCACCGGACCTACAATGCGATGGCACTGCTGAATGGTGACATGAGACCGTCGGAACGCAAACCGGTGGTCAAGAAAAAGGTTGTGAGAACAAACGTTGAGAAATTGTGTTGTTTCATTAGTTTTGAATATTAAAGGCATTAGACGAATTTGACGGTTAGATTATAGAATGCTATAATGTTTTTGCGACTTTAGAATCACCCGGATGGGTGAAAATTACGAATGAGATTGGTTCTAAAAACAAAAATATAAATGGACGGAACGAAAACTACGTTTTTAAGTTGATTTCGAAGGGTTTTTGCAGGGATTAGACAGAAAACAAGAGCTTTCTTTAGTAGTATATGACTTATGACCTAGGATTCTTCAATCGCAACAGTAGCGGACCAGAGTGTCGATATTTTTGGAAATAAGCTGATTTGTGATGAGTCGTCGCCCCAACACCTTAACCGTTGCGTCCACCTACACCTTAAATTGTTCAGAAATCGTGAGATGCGGTCTCGTGTGATGTAGGTCTCAGAAAAACATTTCTTTATTGTGCCAACGTTTCGATCTTTATTGAGATCATCTTCAGGGCGATGTTCGTCGTTCTTCTCACTCTCAACACGACACGGAAGAATGGTACAATTACACATAAGACAAACACTTTGAGCCCTGATGATGATCTCAATAAAGATCGAAATGTTGGCACGATAAAGAAAATGTTTTTCTGAATAATTATCGATTAACGGTCAGTAATCACCGCACATCACTACACCCTAAACATCATCTTTAAATCCAAAATAGTAAATATTTTTAAATTAATTAAATACAAATTAAAGACATATAATAAATCCCTTAGTTCGTACTAAAAGGTTTTAATGTGTTTTTAAGTAAATAAGAAATAATTTAAGGTTATGTTATTAACCAGTTTTCATTGATTTTATAAGACGGTGTGTTTATTACTTGTTATGCCATAAAAACTTGCTAAAAACAATGCGATTTTTAGGATATGGAAAAAGGTATTATTAGGGTTAACATTTATAATTTTGCTGGAAGTAAAGAGTATAATCGTAAAAAATTCCACTTCAAACAGAATTATTTTCAAATTAAAATATGGCTTTATTGCGGTTTTAACGAGGAAGAAATGAACCGTCAGTCATAATAATTCCTCTTTACAGTTGATTGGAGATCTCCTCGTCTCTGCAGGCCTGCATTCTTTCCGCTTCGGCCAGGAATTTTCATTAAAAATATTAAAAGACCCAACGTTCCACTGTCCCATTTCTCTCGATGGCCGTTCTCATTGCAAACTTCTTGATTTGACCTGGAGCTAAACTTGAAGTCGTTTCGGTTTTAAAAGTACAAATCAATCGCAGCGGTAAAAAGATAAATTATCAACCGTGGAAATTTACCGATTCTCATCCCATTTCTAGCGTTAACAAGGAAAAAAATTGAAATGGTAGAGGGTGGAGTTTTTTGTTCCCTTTTTGCGGGGAAACACATTCAACCGAGCGTGGCCGGTCGATACTTGATTCCTTGGTTTACTGAAGTAGTATTAATAGACCCCAAATTAAGTTAAATGAAGGGGTAAGGGGAGTATATTGGTTAGGAGCGGTACAGTGATTTCCATCGAAGTCTATAAGGTTAAAACATGATTTAACCTAAACTACAACAATTATTTACTTGGTTAAATATCCTCAACCAGTAATAATTTGCCCATTTTTTGTACCTTTTTAGTGTTTGTAAAAGACAGCTTTTTATTTTCTCCCTGTCTATTTCATTGTAAAACTAAGTATGGTTCCAAAAATCTAGGTGTTATTAAAATTTAATTAATTGGCAGGGGCGTCAGTGGACGCAACGATTTAGGCGTTGTCACGGTGCTTATCACTTTAAGGTTAAGGTCCCGTTTTCAAATTCATCAACTCTGCATTCTAACCTGAAATATTTTCAAATGGCCTTTTCAAAATCACCGACACCTCAAGGGTTGAAAACCGTCGTTAAAAGTAAAATAAAATAAAAATAAGTTGCCACGTTAAACCAATCTGGTGATCAACATTTTGTTCATCAAAAATCAATCAAATTGAACTATTGTTTCAGACTTTTGAAATTCCTTTTCAATCTAAAAAATTTAGACCCCGAGAAACTCACCAATTCATGGAATTTAGTGAAAGTGACGTTTTCTTTCAGAACTCGATAACCATAAATTAAATATTGATATAATTTTCGTAACAATTACGTATTATTGATAAAATACTATTTTTACTAATAATAATTTTAAATTTGGAAATTCAGAAATTTCTAGAACGTTTGTCTATGTCTTTGTTGAGCATTGATTACTTGGGTCGATTATTAACGCGCACACCTCAGAATATTTGGTACCAACAACTCTTATCTTTTCGTTCTTCTGGTTTAATTATTTTTTCCTCTCATCATTTTATTATTTATCATACATCTATTTTTTTCAACACGTTGAACGCAACATAGAGCCAAGCTTGTTCGAAATTCGAAGAAAACTATTAGCCTGAGAAAAGTTATTTTCATCAATGTACATCCCACATTGAGGTAATTGTGTAGATTTTGTGGATGGTGAGAGAAGGTTTATGTATCTTGGTCTAGATAGAGGTGCATATAGTTGTATTAAAAGTTTACCCAAGTACAACCGAACCCTGGTTTGCAAAGGACAATTCTCAGCTTCCGTTTCTTTACTACCATATAATTTTACATATTCCGTACTACCTCTATAATAAGATCCATTTTAACGACTGTTACTTCACTCCTACAAAAGTGCATTGTCTCCGATCAATTTTATTTGAGCAGGTGTCGGAGGACAGACCAACACCACCTGACACTCTCATCTTTGCCAATGATACGGCAATCCTTTTTCTTCATAAAGATCCGGTCACAGCTTCCCGTAATCTACAAAACCACTTTTATATCCTCGCATAGCTCCGACAGGGGAGATCAAGATTAACGAAACTGAACGATATTCATGATATTTACATCAACAAGAAAACACTCCCACCAGTATACCTCAATAATGTTCCCAACCCGGTTACGAACCATGCACGGTACCACCATTTTACCAGACTGACATGGTACCCCATACTCGACTTTCGCGCACAGTCTGTAACGTACGGTTTATCATGTTAAAACAACTGTTTGACGAACGATCTAAACTCACACTGACAAAAGAAAACTTTTTATTTCTCTGCTGGCCCCCATTTGGATATAATGTCTTCAACCCTATGGGACTGATCCGTAATCGAATCCATTCCCAATAATCTAAAATTCTCGTAACAACATTCAAGTCACCTTTCTATGTTTCCAACCACACCAACCATATCGACTTAAATGATCTTCTAGCCTTTTTTAGCCCAATCACACTACAAGAAGTTCCATGCCATACTATCCCATTATCCGAACCTTCAGCAAAAAGCTGTCATCAGCAGATTACCTAATAATACTCTCGCGAAGCGTCGGTGGCCAGGCGAATATCACAGGACTTGACATCCTAGCATGGAGCACATTTCATTCATCACATTGAGTTAATAACGGATTTCATCGCTGGATGATTATTGTTCATGTTTCTATGTTATTGTTTATATGTAAATACTATGTGATTTACTGGTTGCAACAAACAAATGCAGTTGTAAAACAAAAATCATTTAAAAAAATATATAATACTACACACAAGTTCATAATTCGGTAACTTTTTTTATATTATATAAAAATTAACTAGAATTTGTCCTTCAACAATACTAATTATTAAATCCAATATATTTCGTGGTTCAATTGACCAGATAACACTGTCAATTAATTAATCTTTATATAAGGTATTTGTTGGAATAAAAAAGCTACTGTCACGAGCGAGATTCATAAAAATATAATGGATTTAATAAGTAAAATGAAGTATATCTTCACTAAGGCTCTCCGTGGACAATTCATTTGTCGCCGAGAATCGAATCCAGATTACACGACATTTGAAAAATCGCAAAAAGGAGGAAAAATTCGAAAGGTTGGGTTGAGGTGGTAAGTTAGTGTCCGAGTGGATCGAAGTCACGATATCTCAAGTGGTAGAGGAGCGGCGTATTTAGCCGGAGGTCGTGGGGTTCGAATCCCGCTCGTGACACTAGCTTTTTTATTTCAACCAACACCTTACCTAAAGATTAATTAATTAAAATATCTCCAATAAAATCACTCTAATATGAAATTAGAGTAAAAATCAGTAAGACTTTTTACTTAAATTTACTTTGAATTGTAGTGTTCAAATCAATTTTTCCTTTTTGCGAATGTACAACACTGAAAAAGAAATTACATTATTATTTTATTTTACATGTTTAAATGATCATCATTTCTATGAAGCAGTTTGAAGTAATGACGAGATAAATCGTTTACTTTCTCAACTTATATTCTTGTTATTCTTTTTTTTTTTTTTTTTTTTTTTTTTACTGGGGCTTCCGCATCTAGGTCATTTCAGCCCACAACTAAGTTTATATTCTTTTTACCCTTTCAAATACATCCTTACAGTACACTCATTCCGTTTGGTCGGTGGAGGAATATCATGTACTCCACCGACCGTATACTCAAATTAATCTAGATTGGGGTCGATGGAGTACTTTTATAAATATTCCGCCATCGACCCCGAACACACACTATTACGCTCTCATTGTTCGAGGGGTGATGTTGACGTTATATTTGACTCTCACCCCTCGCCATTCACGCTAATAAATACAGGCACTCAGACGAAACATATAGACACACAACACATAAGACATACTATATACAATAAAAAAAAAACTATTTCCCCTAAAAAGCGGAACAGGGGACTCTGAAACTCGCTACCGTGTTCGAGAACTCTTCTTAAGTCCGGCGGCATGCCTACACGCTCTCTGTATGGAGCCAAGGCATGACACGCCTCTATTATGTGGGACACATCGAGCAACCTTTCTCTGCATAAGGGGCACCTGCGCGGGCTTTGGCTCAAAAGCCCATGTGTCAACCGCGTATGGCCAATCCTCAGTCGGGTGAGGACGATCCCTCGTCTCCTGCTCAGATTCTCTGAGGGCCATCTACCGGTCGTGCTCTCGACTCGTAAGATCCTACCCGACGACCCCGCCCACTGACGCTGCCATTATTAGATTATGTATTAGTTTTCAATAGATTGATCGCAAAAATGTAAGTTTTTATTATTTTAATAATATTTAATAATAGTATTGACAACAAAACTACCATTATCCAACGATCCTGATAAATATTTCGGCTCATTCTGGCACTTTCAACGAATTCTAATTAATTGCTCTTTGCTACCGTACAACTTAAAAAAGTGCATGTACGGCTTCTAATTGAAATGGGACGTGAGTATGGGGTAAAGCCCTTGCCTGCAGTACGGCTTCATCTAAATGAGCCTTGAATTAAAAAACACTCCAATCAGCACTTTTTCTTCCGGCCTCTTTTTAATTGGCAGGCTCAACTCCTCTCAATTAAGTCAAGAACCACCTGGGCCTATGGCTATCCCCAGGCCGTAAAGGAGAATATGTGATCCAATCTTGAGAAACAATTGAGAATCAGCACTTACGTAACGAGTTCCCGGTCACCGAAATAGAACTTTTATTGACTGATTTAAGAAATCCTTCTACTATTTCCTCTTGTTTTTTAAATTGTAGTTTAGTAAAAAAAAAAACAACTTTTTTTCAAGGAGTGTTTGCTTGTTCAAATTATCCTACATTAAGGTGAGGTTATCACCAAACTTTCATATTTAAATAAACGATTATAAAGTGACACATTTTCGAAACGAGTTGACACGCCAATTACTAGTTGGTAATTTCATAACGACGCTACTGGAATGCGCCCGCTTTGGTGCGTGTAACATACAAGTTTGCTTCGGGCTCGGAGTTCGCCACCTTGAATTTTGATTGTTTCATAATTGAAACTCAAGCGGGGACCGGTATCAAGTCCCCGGGCTTTACTAAGTAGTTTAATTATTAAACTCCACCCTCCCGCCAAGGGTGGTTTTCGGAGCGGCAGTGCCAGCGCGTTGGCGGGGGTACGCTTCTCCAACCCCCCTGTAATCGCCGGAGGAAAAAGCCCGAAAGTTTTACAGGGAAACAAGTCGCATTAGTGGGACCCTTGAGAGTTTTTGTCGCGATCCCCTCCAGAGCACCCTTTTTCTTTCTTTATTATGGACAACTCAGCAACTACACTACACAGACCTTGGACCTTAACAAGATTCACTGAATAAAAAAATAGGATTCTACTACCTATTTATCTTCGGGCGTCAAGCGAGTAATTTAACCTCATTTAAAAAACTAAAAGTTTAATCCATACGAATTATACATTACAACTTCAAACTAATGTTTTGCTACCATACTAAACCCTTAGTAATTCCTAGTTTCACTTTCCAAGTCCCCTCGTCAGACGAGGTTGATGTTACAACTACAATTCAATAAAAAACAAACCAAGGAAAAAAAGACTATATTGACGATAAAGAAAATTTTAAGTAAAAATAATTATCAAAAAATGCTTAAGTTTTAATAAATAAATTTATTTAATTCACAATAAAATGTGTTAAATGTTGATAAAAATTAATTAAGGTTTTTTAGTTGAGATAAAAAAGTGAATTAATTAGTGAATTTAATTAATTAAAATGAAGTATACTTCACTAAAGTTCTCCGTGGCCATTTCATTTGTTGCCGAGAATCCAATCCGATTACACGAAATTTGAAAAATGGCAAAATGGAAGGAAAATTCAAAAGGTACGGTTGAGATGGGAAGTTAGTGTCCGAGTGGATCGAGGTCACGATAGCTCAAGTGGTAGAGCAGCGTCGTATCTCGCCGAAGATCGTGGGTTCAAATCCCGCTCGTGCCATTGACTTTTTTATCTCAACTAAAAAACCTTAATTAATTGTAATGTATTAGTTGGTCAAGCGGACCACGAAATTAGTGAATTTAATAAGTTGATAAAAATGCTTCGTTACATCAAAAATACCTATTTTTTAATAAATATTACAGGATTGTCAGTGTGATGATATGTTGATATGTTCAAAACATAATTGCAACAGAATGTATGAAAAATAATATGAAAATTGCTAACAGAATAAGTAACTCCAAAAAAACTATACTAGAACATAAGAAGCTAAGTACAAAAAGTCCGGGGAAAATATCATCGCTCCAAGGGCCTGTATTTTCCGAAACACTCAGCTAATCGAATAAAAAGAGGCCGAAATTAAAAAGAATGTACAATACTATCCGCAATTACACTAAAATATTTGAGATAAAGCCAAATTTTTAAAAACGGAAAATAATTAAAGTAAAAGAATAGAAATCAAAAACATTTTCATTAAAGGAATAACATTAACAAAATATCCAAATAAAACCATCAACCAAATCTAATGAAATATAAATGACTTTTGTAAAAGAATTTTTCAAAGCGATGACGAACTAACAAGAGAATAATATTTATTGTAGCCACTGTAAAATACTATTGGAAGCCATATTAATTCCTTTGAGAACACTATGACTTTTCTTAAATTTGTATTTATTGCGAAAAATTTCAAAAGTTGTCTAAATGAAATTGTCTCTAGGCAATGAGTGAAATAAATATTTCATACAATAAAAAAATTGTTGCTGTCGGATATCAAAGAGAATTAAATGTACAAAGTGTTGCCCAGAACAAGCGAGGAGAATGTTTCTATATTAATGTATGAATAAAAATTTTTCAGTTATTTGAAAGTTAAGTTTTAATACTGATATTCAGATTTAATACTCAAACTAGTATTTTGTGCTTTATTTTAGACTATATTTATTTTTATCGTTATATTAATTACAAGACGGTAAACCGAATCAAAAAAGATCAAAAATTCATGTTTTTATAATAAGAATTATTTGATTATGCCAGAAAAAAAATTCTTACAATAACTAACAATTAGTACCGCATAATAATAGCGTATTAAGAGCAAAATTAGGTAGCAAATGGATAATTTCAAACTTAAAGATTTTTAGGTGTTTTGTGACATATTCTTTCAAACCATCATAATGACATTGTCTTATTAAAACCCATGAATTTCTGATCTAGGTTAATTTGGATTGCGTTAGTACACTGTAGTGTTATTGTAATTAATATAACGATAAAAAAATCATTTGAAATAAACAACAAAATCCGTCCGGTGTCTAATTATTTTATTTGAGTTTATATTGGGAACATACTATTATTTTTGTAAATATAATGTTACGTGTATTTATTTATATTTTTTAGTGTATAATAATTAGTAAATATTTTCAACACTAATAATTATTAATTTTTCTTTCTATGTAAGGTCATGGTTCAGTCCGTGTCACGAGCGGGCTTCGAACCCACGACCTTCGGCTTAATACGCCGCTGCTTCAACCTCTTCAGCTATTGTGACTGATCCATTCGGACAAACTCCCCATCTCAATCTACACCGTTCGAATTTTCCCTCTTTTCGCCATATTCAAATGTCGTGTAATCGGATTGGATTCTCAGCGACTTATGAAATGGCCACGGGGAGCTGTCTCGTGAAGTGATACTTCTTTTACTTTTTAATTATTAATTAAATAAGTAAAAGTAAAAATTTAAGAGTACAAAAATATTTGTCTAGTTGGGACGAGGGTGTGATTCGGGAGCGCTGATGTATGAATGAAAAATTTTATCTCATAGAAATATTGATCGATTGAAGTCACGATAGCTCAAGTAGTAGAGTAGCGACGTATTTAGCCGAAGGTCGTGGGTTCGAATCCCGCTCGTGACGCTGACTTTTTACCTCGGCCAAGACTTCCTTAGAAAGAATAATTAATTGATTGAAAGAAGTAACTTCGTCAATTGACCAAGAAAACGTAAATGGATTACTAATAATTATATTTGCAATTATTTTAAATGGTGTTACTATTAAAATATGTATTGTAGTTGTTATAAATTTATTTTTTTTAAAGAGCTAGAAAACTATAAGAATAAATGTGTAAAAAAATAATCTAGTATAAACCAAGAACATTTTGTGATTAGGAAAATTAATTTAAGTTGCCATTTACAGAAAAATATAAAAAATCTCATCATTCCATTTTTGATATCTCAATTTTCTATAAGTCAATGAAGCAGTTTGTTAGTGAGTCTGAAAAGACGAATTGCCCCATCATGAGTGATGTAACCGCATGGATTGGGCGTTAGTTAATTAGCGTAGCGTCACCTGTCTCGCTTCGAAAATTGGGAGCAGCAAAACGGCCCCATATTTGTCTAGTTGGGGCGAGGGTGTGATTCGGGAGCTCTGATGTATGAGTTGCCCTCCCGATTGAAATGTTAATCTTATTGGTTCCATTGATTGGAGAGCCGACCATGCCAATTGCCAATAAGCGAGCTCCACCCTCCACTCTCACGTTGTTCGCAGCTATACTGAACCGAGCAGAAAGAATAAATTCGGATGTGAAAAGTCGTCCTGACGCCTCTAGGAGGAAGACTCTTGCCGATTGCACCTGAACTAATTTTTCGAGGCTACTCATCCAATTCGTTACACTTGATCTGCCATTTTTAATGCCAAAGGTCAATTAATGACCGCATTAAATAAAACTATGACCTAATAGTTTTTTATTACTGAACAATTTGCCAATGTGTGTGTGTGTGTGTGTGTGTGTGTGTGTGTGTGTGTGTGGGAGAGGAGATTCACCAGGAACTATCACTAGGACCCCTCTATATTTTGTTCTAAAAGAGGAAAAAAAAGAAAACACATTATTTACATTGCTTTCGTTTATTAGAAAAATATGCATAATTGACGAGAACTTTACGCGGAAGACATTTCTAGTTGTGCAACATTATTCAAGCATACATTGACACTAATTTCTTTTCTCCCTGTAATTCACTCAATTGTTTCCTGTGCCTGTAAACATCAGCCAAAACCATCAAACAACACCAAAATTAGTGCCAACTTATACAAAAAGTTGTTTTCGGTTTGATTACAATTTAAAATTCTTTCTAAAATTTTTGTAGTATAAAATGATACATTATATATTTTTGAGATATTAGGCAACTTAATGACTATAAATATTGCATATTTTATATGTTTTTCGCTAGGAATCGCCTTAAACTATTTGGCTATTTTTGAAATAAAACATTAAATAGGCAAATTAAGATGGTTTTAATTTATTACAAATGAGAGAAGTTAAGGAGGAAATAGAACTATATAACTGATTGAAATTTTAAGCGATGAAACAATAAATTCATCAAAAGTTGAAAAAGGAACATCAATAACAGCCGACAAAATCTACGTCAAAGAAGTGACGCATTTTCCTTGTTAGGAAATCATTCAATTTAGCAATGTCTGACGAATGTGTTGTGTGCAGGAGACGTGCCCGGATACTTTTATTTCACTGGGTTTGTTGGCATTTAATTAGCAGGACCTGTTTGCTTTCTCGATCGAATTTAGACGGCCATTACCTCACGGGCCGTCACACAATTTGGACTTCCTCTCCAAGGGGCAAACAAACTTCTCAATCTCCTCTTACAAGGGAGGGGTGGTGACCGGCTTTTTGAAAGCGTGTTGAAGCCTAAATAAAAATACTGTGACTCAATTGCCACTGTTTTCACCTGGAATAGTGTTTAAATAATATGTGCAAAATGTATTTGTCAAAGGTTATTCAGTACTTCTCAACAGAAACATTAAATGGTCTTGTAGAAAAAATATATAATATTCCGTCATCACAAAGGAAGCACGATATGACAAATTATTTTTGATTTCCCTAATTTCTATAACAAATATTTTGATTTACATTTAAAAACTGGAAATAGCTGGAAATAGAATTTAATCGTTTCTTTCTTCTTTTCCACTTGTGCTTCATCTTTAATCCATTATATATTCATTCGTTGGCTGGTTAAAAACCTTGAAGTTTTTAGATAATAATGTACATAGACTGATATCTCAGTACAATAAAATTTATTGTTATAAAATTTAGTATTAGTAGTTGTTAGTACATAATAATAATATTTTACTAAGTATCTCTCATTATTTTTATTTAATTATTATATCTACCTTTCTGATTATTATATTTTCTATTCACTCTCTCTCTCTCTCTCTCTCTCTCTCTCTCTCTCTCTCTCTCTCNTCTCTCCCTGTTTCTCCTCCTTCCCTTCTATCGATCCGCTTTCTTATTCCTCTGCCTCTCCCTTTCTTTCCCCCTCATTCTCACTCTCTCTCTCTCTCTCTCTCTCTCTCTCTCTCTCTCTCTCTCTCTCTCCCTGTATTTCTTTCGCTGTATGTTTTGTATGAGTGAACATCAGAGTTTTGCGACTCATTGCAGAATAATCAAACGATCTAGTACTATATCTTAACATGCGGCCACTATAGTAAATATCTTTTCGATTGGCATAAAGATTCCAGAAAAGTACAATGGTTATACAATTATAAGCAGTATTGAAAATGAAATTTGAACTGGTAAGCTTAGATGCATCCTGTATTAGTGCCAGAGTTTCATTTCTCCTACAATCAATAGTGGCTAATATTTATTTGTGCATGCAGACATCACAGTTTCGAAAATTTATAACCCCTTAATAAGTAAAACTGTTAACTTTATTAATGGTTTTTCGTTAGCACTAGATAATTAATTTGAGTGATAATAAAATACATATAATAATATTATGTGTTCTCAGGTAAATATGTCTTGAAGTTAGTATAATTATATATTAACAAGAGTTTTGTAAGACTTAATTTGTAGGATAAAACTGAAGAGACTGTGTCATCCTATTTTTAAGAAAAGGGGGTATGGTTATGTTAAACCACCATTTCTTATCTGTCGTGCCGAATGGTAGGTTATCGACTTTACTTTCTTCAATTGTACTTCTAACAAGCACAATAATATTCTTCAAATAAATAAAATATGTTCTACGTATTAGTATACATACATACATACATACATACATACATATATATATACATATACTTAAAATGCCGAAAATTTCAGGTGTTTCTACTCACCATATGCCACACAAAACCTATAAACCCCTGTCCAAATGTCAACGGTAAAGAAGTAATTTCAGGTTTTGGGTGTTTTTTAATTTTTCAACGTAGGTCTACTAAATTGCTCATAAACTTCAGAATTATACACTGTACATACTTCAAGCAAGGGATACGAACTTACATTCAAATCAAGTATTTACATTTCTACGTATACAGTAGCCTGAAATGGAAATCCCAACATAAGTCTTTAGAAAAAACTGTACGTAAGACTTGGACCACCTCGAAGACTTTTGGCACCGAAGTCTGTCTTGACTACCAAAACTGAACTAACTTTATACAAGGCTTTACCGGGACTACTTTGGACATAAGAAGTGGATATGTGGTTTCTGCCAAGCCATGTACCTTCAGTCAATCCAATTCTTACAATCAAAAGTGCTCAGATAACCTCACTATCCACAACGACCTCAAAATTCCTCTTATCAACGATCTGATCCGTACCGGATTTTTCATTTTTCGCGTTAACCTCTACCATCATCAAACCCTAATTTTGGGTCATTCTACCCTCTATAAATATATGCATATCTGTCGGATGCTCCTGTCAAAAAAAAAAAATTAACAACAAATATATAATATAATAATTTATATATACATATAATCANGTTTTTTTGACAGTGGCATCCGACAGCTTGGTCATTTCAGCCCCGAAGCACTAACATAATACCGCTACACACTCGATAAACAATCACACCAATAAATACATTCATACATATGTACATTGATCGCACTCATACTATTTGGTAGATTCTTCCATCTATCTATTCCCTATAATAAACTAACCTAGATTGGGGTCGATGGGGTATTTTTATAAAATTTCCGCCACCAGCCTAAGTCATACATGAAACCTGAGAGGCGATGGAGAAGCTACTTCGCCATCAGCCCCTCCCCATTCACGCCAATAAATACATTCACTCATGCAAGACACAGAAACACAAAACACATACCTTTATTTCTATATACAATAAAAAATTCCCAATTCCTTTAAAAAGGAAGGACCCTGAAACTTGCTGCTGTGTCCGAGAACTCACTTTAAATTTGGCGGCATGCCTACTCGCGCCATGTAGGGAGCCAAAACACGACATGCTTCGACTATGAAGGACACATCGATCAACGTTTCTCTGCATAACGGACACCTGCGCGGGCTTTGGCCCAAGAGCAGGTGCCCGTGTGTCAACCGTGTATGGCCGATTCTTAATCTGGTTAGAAATATTCCTTCTTTACGGCTCAGATACTCGGGGAGCCATCTCCAAGTCGTGAACTTAACACGAAGAAGCCTCTCGGATGACCCTGCCCACTGACGCTGCCATTTATCCAGCGTTATGAACGGCATTAGTTGTTATTATTTTATTATATGTATAATATTTTATTACATTAATAGTGAATTTATTTATATTTAAAAATAATCTTCTGAAGAATCTAAAGAATTCAGAAGAATAATTGTTTATTAGTAGCTTGTTTATTGTTGCATTGTTTATTGTTTAGATTTACCCTAATACCCCTATTACTTAAATATTAGGAACTCAAAATCGACTGGGCATCACGGGAAGAATAAAGTTTTGATTACAGACAGTTCGTATCACATTGAGAGCAGTACATTTTCAATGAAATAGGTTTTCTATCCCTGCCCATCATTTCAGAATGCATTATTCAGATCGTGCGCAATGATGGAAAGATACAGACATGCCGCCTCTTTATAGCCATACAATTTCGGGATTTTCTCCGTGCGTTTTTTTTCTTTTCTTTTTTTTTAGATTGTGAAAACAGAATGGAGGGAGGCCTTTAGCAGCTCGCTTTTATACGAGAGGAGATAGGATGATTATACGATATGAAGGCTGGTCGGCCGAGGGCACGATGCAATTAGTAGTTAACAAAAAGTTTTGTATCACGCTAACCTCGTGCCATTTTCACCTTTATCTCACCCTCTTTCTATTAATCCTCTTATTTGTGTACATCATTGAATTTTATTGTGGACAATCTGTTCACCTTTTAAGGAAATTGGCTATTGCACGTTACGTCCTAAAGAATATTTCCAAGTTTATATAATGCTATAAAACAAAGAGCTATTGTTCTTTAATATCCTACTATATCTTATTGTAAACCCAACTTGTGTATTTACCACAACGGTAGAATAGTATCGATTGTAAAAAGCGTTCAACAAATATAATACACGTTTTATTTTTTTCACGAGTTCTATCAATTGTGCCTAAGTTTTTCAATTAGAACTTGCCTTCGACTCCTATCATCGAATACTAGACATCATTATTAATTGTCGATATGCAGGAGTTAATATCACAATGCCCAGATCCAAATTTTTCCCCCTGTTATATTACCACATTAAATGGCTTTATGAATTAACGAACATTACCGATGAGAATAGTCACTAATATGGGTGGTTGGTTCACTTTGTGAACATTTTTTGTTAGTAGTACGAAAACTTTGACAAGAAAGTGGGAGCTCTACATAGTCTCGAGGTGACAAAATACTTGATGACGAGTTGATGATGGAGGCATAAAACATTAAGTTCCCTCAGCACACACACAAACCATAAAAGAAAACAAATTAAGAGGAAAATTTAGAAGAAAGAGATAGAGAGCAAATAAAGGATAGTGCGATAGGGAAAGCCGGAGTAGAAAAAATAAAATGATAGAGAGAGAAGAAAGAGAGAGTGAGAGAGAGAGCGTGAGAGAGAGAGTGAAAGAGAGAGAGAGAGCGAGAGAGAGCGAGAGAGAGATAGAGAGAGAGAGAAAACCGGAGCAGGCGGACTCACCTACAATAACAAAATTTAAATAAAAAATATGTATTTGTCAGGTTTTAATTAAAGTTAAATGTACACTTTGGTAGTGCAGGATTATTAACAGCCATGCAAAAACAAGACCCGTGACAGCTTAATAACGACAACGAAAGGCAATAAATCACCTAAAGTTTATTACAGCAAGAAGTGTAACGTGATCTCACAGGAATGAAGATAAATCTTACAAAATATATGAAAGCGTCTTATTTCTTTACTCTTTAGATAAATTTGAGGTGATTGGAGCATCTACTAAGTTGAAAAACATATTCCAGCCCTATCTTCCGGAAGAAGCTAAAAAGGTTTTAACATTGCTGCTGGCGTGCAAAGAAGTTGCAGATTACAATCGATATATGTAGTTTAATTTTGAAATCTTCTCATTTAGTACTATTTCTAATCGAACAATTTGCAATTTTACTTTTTTATAGAACATATTATAATAAAATTACTGTTCGAATTTTTCCTATGATTAAAATAATATTTATCATAAAATATGGAGTGACATATAAAACTAGGCTATTGTTTAATGCTTATGCTACTAAAGCGCTAGAGTAACCTTATTGTTTTAATTAAATTTGAGTCTACATCAGGGATGAAGTAATTCTTCAGTAACATTCCTGTCACTAAAATTGCGAGAACAGGCACTTTAAGCGTCTTGGAGGATAATCGGGAAAGCTTCGGAATAAAAGCTCTTCGATTAAAGGGTTGGGGTGAAGGTTTTATGTTTTAGGAGGCCAGTCTTATTGGTATTTTGACGAGTAATAGGATTTAATGGTCTGCTGTTGTTAGTTGGATACAAAACAAGGAGCTTGGACAATGATTCGGAGGATTTTGGACTTACATGAGTGTATTTTTTTTGGAGGTTGGAACATTTGATCAAAATTTGCGTTCATTTACGTCTGCCTAGATGGGTTGTCTATTTAATTCTATTGTTTTAAGTCGAGTGTAAATGTTCCCAGTAAATCTTTTGTCGACGTGAAATCCCAAAGAATATACGGAATTGGTTGAGAAAAGACGAAGAAGAGCTAGGTAATAAAAAGGTAGATTGAAAGAGAGGTGATACGGCGAAAGCTGATGGTTATTTGCCGGGATTTGTTTTTGTTGAATCTGATCCTCCATTTTTCAAACCATTCTTTAAAATAGAAGAGATGACCCTGCGGTACTGGGCCTGGGTTTTTTGAAAGGATGGCTGTATCGTCTTTATATGTGAGTTATATTATACTGCAATAAATAGGAATGCTTGTAGAGTAAAGAGTCCTTGGGGACACCTGATTCCCGGTAGTTGTTTGGGAGAAAGATTTTCCGATTCGTACTTGAAACTACCAATTAGACAGTTAAAGTTTTAGGATGAGGGCGTAATTGAGGGATTCCTTTGACTTTCCAATGTGAGCCCGTATTCTCATTCAACTGAAAGCTTGCCTTTCGTCAAGGAAATTATCCGAGCAGTATTCCTTCCGCTCAAGAGCGGATGCCATGATGTCTACTACCCTATGGTACTTTTCAATGGTAAACTGGTGTCGTTCCAACCTGAATTGATTGAAATGAAAGATACTGGAGCTTTTAAGGATTTTGCCAAGCAATAGCCGTTTTTAAGACTTTAGGTCAAACGGCCTCGGCTATTGTCATTTTTTCTATTTTATACTTTTTTATTGGCACATTTTTAGTTGTCCATAATATTGTAAATGAACGTATCTAACTATTTATCTATCAAGTAATATTCAAATTTAAGGCATAAAACATCAATGAAAATGTGATAAAATAAATTATTCAATTTGAAAAATGGAAAAAAAGGAGGGAAAATTCGAAAGGTTGGGTTACGATGGGAAGTTAGTGTCCAACTGGATCGAAGTCAGGATAGCTCAAGTGGTAGAGTAGCAGCGAATTTAGCCGAAGGTCGTGGGTTTGAATCCCGCTCGTGGCACGGACTTTTTATCTCAACCAAACCATTACATAAAGATTAATTAATTAAAAGATGTATTTGGTCAATCGGACCACGCAATCTAATGGATTATTCAATCTGTTCAAATGATGTGTCATTAAAATTTTAACTAATTTCTAAAGAGTTCAATAAATTTATAAATATATTTATTAATCGATTATGGTTATAATATTTAAAAATATTTGCGAATTAAACATATTGGGTTGTCCGGAAAATAATGCAGGATTTTGGTATTAAACAAAAAAAAAGAAACTAGTTACTTTAAAGCAATGTTCTTTAATCAAAATAATTTCCCATACTCTCAATACATTTCTCCCAACGTGTTGGTAACTTATTAATTCCGTCTGAGTAGAATTCAGAATTTTTAGAATTGATAAAGTCAATAAATGCATTTTCCAGTTCCGTTTGATTTTTGAATATTATGTGTTCTAAGTAGTGGTCCAGGTGTCTAAAAAAATGGTAGTCAGTAGGCGAGAGGTCCGGAGAGTAGGGTGGGTGAGGCAAAGTTTCATAGCCAAGCTCCAATAATTTTTGTGACGTTACACGTGACACATGTGGTCGAGCGTTGTCATGCAACAAAATGGGCCCTTTCCGATTGACCAAAGAGGGCTTCATTACTGCCAATTTCTGATGCATGGTATTAATTTGGTTACAGTATGATTCAGCATTGATGGTTTCGCCAGGATTTAAGAAGCTGTAGTGTATTAAACCAAATGAAGCCCACCATACCGTAACCATTACCTTTTTTTGATGAGTTGGGGGCTTTGGAAAATGTAGTCAGCGACGGTCGTTTTACTGACTTTGAGTTGCTCTGCAAGTTCTCGAACAGTTGTTTTGGGGTTTTCTTCCACCACTGATCGCAGAACATCATCATTAAGAGAGGAAGGCCTTCCACGACCTTCTTCATCTTCAAGGCTGAAATCTCCCTCCCGAAATTTTTTAAACCACCTTTGCACAGTGCACTCATTAACACAACCCTCGCCCCAGACTTGGTTAATGTTTCTAGCCGTTTGGGCTCCGCTTCGGCCGAGTTTAAACTCGTAAAAGAAAATCGTACGAAATTCTCGCTTTGACATTATAAGGATGACTGAATTATTTCCAAGTAGCGGAATGCTACAGAGGTAAACAAACAATATCATTTGGAAGAGGATTAATAAGTGTTGACATTCATACAAATGAGTAATCCTGTAAACGTAAACAGAATATTTTATATAGATTTTTTTTAATGAAAACTTAAAATCCTGCATTATTTTCCGGACAACCCAATACTAGTGATAGTTTGATAAATTGTTTTGAATGAATTATTTTCCACGTAAAATAAGTAAACTTTATTATTAAAAAGTAAATTATTAAGTAAACTTTACTTCAATTAACGGATAATAATATTATAAATAAATTTTTATTTTATGCTTAAGCTGCTTTTATTTTATTTTTATGCTTAAGCTAGCTGGTATGTAAATCGTTAACTAACAAAGACTTAAATTAATTCAATTAACTAATGGCAAGTTTTTCTTAAATATGGAATTTTATTTAATAGGAATAATTGGAACGCAAGACATCAGCAGTGGTGCAAAAACAGGCGTGAAACGGCTTAGTAACTGATGTCAGCTACAATAAATCACTTAAAGTTTATTACTGGAAAAAGTGTAATGAGTTTTCTAGGGAACACTGATAAATCTTGCAAAATATATGAATTTATAGGAAAAAAGCATCTTATTTCTTTTTATTTCTCCTTTAATATAAAAGCGAAGGAGGGCTTCGTAGATAAATTCGCAATTCGAGCTGGACTTAAAAGGAAGCCCGATACAATTGTCGGATAATAAAAGGGGAAAAGGGTATAAAGACCCTCTTTTAGTTAGAGCTGTGTCCATGTTCGCCGAAGAAGGCAAAACCTCTAAAGCGCAAGTGAATGAGGGTGAAAAAATCGTAAAATAAATAACGAAACGGAGGGAAGATGTTAAAATGTAAATACAGCTTAGTGTCATTGTCCTTATGCAGATGCTGGGGTGTCAGTCGAGCGGTTTCAACCCTCTTAGCCACCCCCTTCCATCTTCTCATTATGAATAATTGAACTCCCATGTGTCTTACATCAGGTCCTAAGCTCCTTTTCCTCCAGAGATATATAAGTAAACCGGCATACTTTTCCACTAGAACCGCCAACGGAATATGTCAGTCCTTTTCCACTCTGAGATGGCCTTTCAACAACTCTCACTGCATTTGTATAAAACATAATACAAGGATTTATTTTAGACAATATTTGCTGAAACACTTTAAAAATAAATCAAAATCTGGTGAGATCTAGTTATACAATTTTCATTATCGTAGAGTGATGAGTCATAAAAAGTTCATGACATCCAATGTATAAAACAAAAATTATTTTTACAACATAAATGCCACTATTTTTATTAGATATCTTAAATGTTCTAGACTAATTTTTATGCAAAAAGGTTGAGAAAATAATTACTGTCACGAAAGTTCAGATGGAAGAGTAACGGGGTCGTGGGTTCGAATAACGATCGACAATAATTTTTCTTCTCAACATTCTTTGCATTAAAATTATAATAACTGACATTATTAAATTTAAATAAATTTAGAAAAATACACCATTTATCGGCACAGATCTAATCGTCTGAAATGTTTCTTTTTTTATATATTTTTTAAACAGTTTTGCTATTGAAGAAATCACAAAAATTACAACTCTTATTTTCATTTCATAAGTTAGAATAAAATAAGCTAGATTATTGAATGTCCTTATTTCTTTTAAATTACTAAATGTTATTAAGATATTAGAAATTAATTTATCATCTTTTTATTTTATCGAAATTACTTTTTGCACTAAAGATAGACGATAGAATTTTACTTATCTTATTATTAAAATTGGTGATTTAGTACAAGTTGGTCGTAAGTCCTCTCACAGTAGTTTATCATGCTTTATGCCTTTAGAGTGCTATTCCAAGATCGTACCTTTTGATAAATACCTCGTCTAAGAGGGTACTGATGGTTTGTACTAAGTTCCGATTTGGGGTTTTGTTCCTACTCGTGCCTCCACTTAATTAGAGCTTTGCGGTTCGAGGTAATATGTGTAGCGGTTACTTCCTCTTTAACAAAGAAGGGTTCAATCCTGTTGAATTCTTGCGTGGTCATGTATTCTTTGAAATGGTCTGATAGGACGAATAAATAATATGAGTATTTATTAACAAACGTACAGTAAGGAAGTAAGTAAATAGCGTAACATATTTTAAATACGGTTTTTTGCTATTGTTCTGAATGTACATATTTCATAATTATTATAATTATCCGGCAAACAGATTTCTGTACATCAGGGGGTACATTCGACATGTCCAATTGGACTAAAATGTCATTATTGTCCAAAGTCTAAATATATTTCATATTTCAGGGTACTTCAAACTTTCACAACTCTACTGTGAAAAAGGCTTTATTTGATTTTCTCTTATATTGAATTTTTTTGTTTTCTTTGTATGAACTTTATTCTTTGTGTTTTGGAATAGAAATTTGCAACCAAAAAATTAAATTTGTCGCAATTAAATATTAAAATTTGCTGAAATTGTCATCTGAACAATTAAGTACTTGTGTTAAATTCTCATTAGTATAGAAAACATCTCTGAACGTATATCTCAGTGTTGACAGAAGAAAGAAAATCTTATTTAAACTTTAGACTATTTCTAAATTATTTTGGAATTTGTTTGCTAGTTCGAGTGTATCTCACAGAGTTTTCAATGTTCTTTCTAATAGTGTAACCAAATTCCAGGATTTTTTTCATAACATTTTATGAGGTATGGTGGACTTTATGAAATAAATTTTGAAAGGTAATAAAATTACCCGAAAAAGAGTGAAATATCTCAAAAACAATTGAGACTTTGGACAACAATTTATTGAAGTATTGAACGACTAGTGTTTTTTACAAGGGATAAAAAATCACGTTGTATAAGTGAGAGTAAATATATAAAAGTTATAAAAACTTCCAGTAAAGTAAATAAAATAAACTTTATAATATAAAAAATCAGATTCGTTTTAAGCACCCTTTACATTCTTTGAATACAAATTTTTATACAAAAAAAATCTGGATTCGCCAGTGACAGACACTTCATCTCGCTGTTGTTATGTGTTCAACTTAAAATGCATATCACCTCTGAAATTTATCTAAATTCAACGTCATTAGAGTCGTTATAAAGCTTACGTTTACTTAATGAAAGTATATTAACTGTCTTTGATGTTTATGTCATTATAAGTGAGTAAACGACATTTAAATCAACAAAGATTTCCCAAACATTTTTTTAAATTTTTCTAGTTCTGATTTATGTACAACAAAATCAGAAGGCAAAAATTGTGTAGAAAAAATGGATGTTTTGATTTCTCAAAAAAATGTGCACAAAACGCTTATCCACTTTACTTATTTTTTCGCATAAAAAAATATTTTAATGCATGTTGCAAAAACCCAAAAATCATTAGTTTGTGGTTGAGCTATTTTTTTCTTTTATTTTACTGCCGGATTAAGATTACAAGTTTTGACAATTGTAAATTGTACAATATGATTTTTAAATTAAGAATGCTTTACATTTTTTTTTCATTTCACTTTTGACGCTTAGGTCCCAATTATTATTTTAATTTATCTGTTCATTTCCTCTTAATTGAATTTTTCCAAAGTCCATATTAGTAATAAATTTGCAAAAGTCTTTGTTGTGCTCTTCCCGAAATAATTCATGAATTTTTGTAGGCCAGGTTCCGCCTTGAACTATTATTATGTGCTGTGTTCTCGAAGGTTCACCCAGTTCGCAATGCAGTACGTCGTGCTCATAAATTTGAGGTGCTTTTGTTCTGCAGTTGCAGAATTTATTGTCCTCCAGTTTTAGCCTTCAGAGATATCCCTCAGTAGGTCTAGTCGTCTAGTCTGAAAACCACCAGAATTTTTTTTTTTTTGTCCGTTTGCATTCTTTTACAGCAAAAAATTTTTTATATTCCCAATAGTTTCACATGTTCAGCTTGTACCTTGTTCTTACGCTCATCATCATTGTGGAATTCAACATATAGAGATAATTCCTGGGTACCTCTTTAGCAAACCTGTCTACATCTTCGGATCCTTGATTCACGAAATGTTCAATTTCATTAGGAGCAGATTACCCGTACAGCTTATACAGCCGTCATGTTCTTTCCGGGACGGAAATATGGTTGTTCGTATGTTAATAATGTTATGGTTATTTGTCTATCTGTCTGCTACTTCATAAGTTTTTGCTCAGTAATAACTGTTCTCATTTGTAGTGTTTCAAGAGCTATAAGATTCTACCTGTTTCTACCTCTAAGATTACCACTACTTGTCTGAAATAGGACAAAACCTCAGCTTACCTTATTTTCAGACCTTTTTCCTTCTGTATTTGATATACTGCGGAGTATCACTGTCCTGAAAAACTAGCATATATGGTCTCGTAGTATGCAACCCCATTCCAGTAAGGTTTTACATATAAATCTATCGGAAGCTCTCCCTCAATCGTACCTGGATAGAAGGAACGTACGTTGAGCTATGTTTTTAAATGTATATTTAAATTTAATTAAAGTTTAAAATTAAGTCATTTCTCTCATACACCATAACCCCATCTACAATATTTATTCTCAATTAAAAACCTATGAATTGAACATAGTGCCGCTAGTGAGGAAAATACGAATGCGACGCGTTAACTACTCGGCCACCGCTACCGTATATTTAATAAAATTTACAAAATTACTTTTTGATTATTAATTATACATTTTTAATTTCTTACTTTTATCTTCTTAACTGAGTGAATTGTTTGATCGCCATAAAATAGATTTCTGAATTAATTATCATGATATGGATGTACATATTTTTTTAGCATAACCGAATAATTTATAAAATATAGATGTTCCTATTGATATTTACCATATGAACAGAACAATAATATTTATAAACAAAATAAAGATTCAAGTGTGTAAAAGGCATCAGAACAGCCAACTACATGACAACCCCAAATGGTAAGTTTGATAGCGCAAAAAGAAAACCCCGTAAAATGCCAGGGACACATTTTTATCTGAAATATTCGTTTGCATTATTTTCCCAGAGTATGCGTTGTTTTATAGTAAGTCGGAACAAGTCATGTTCAGTTCGGGATTGTGTCGGGGGTGTGGAAGAGAGATAGAACGGAGGGAGTTTTATCGACTGGTTGGCGGGACACCGCTATCTCCTCTCTAGCTATCTCGGCCGCCAACAATATACTTCCTCCCTCACACACAATATACCCTGAGAACAAATACAAGGTCGGTTACACTTTAATTCCGGCCAAGTTTTTTTCCATTACCCTCCTGGCTACATTATTAATGATGGGACTAAATTCCGGTCTCAGACATCGCCGCAGTTTTAAACCGCACCACATGCCAACAAAATTTGGCCCTCATTAAAATTCAACAATAATAAAGTATTTAAAAAAGCTCAAAGACAGTCCATTCTATTCTTATTTGTGCCATTTTTTATATCCACGGACAACTTTGTTGTTGGCAAATTTTGTATAATTCAATTTAATATCCTGGTCTAATGTCTAGCCTTTCTTACCCCAACTTTGTTGTCATTTTGTAGTTTCCAAAGTTTCTCATGTCCAATTCGATTTATTCAAATGTAATTAAATTGAACTTTAACTTTGCATAAGCGTTCTATGAAGGTTTTACTCTTAAACAATTTTGCTTTTCTGCGCGTACTCATCCGGTATGATCCCGCCTTTGTGCCTTTTTGTCCAAGTCGTCTACATAGCCATACCTTTAAACTGTTCAGTTCTTCGAACTTAAATGGAAGTACCTCGATTTTCCTATCGTTTTCGTGGTCACTTCCGCTAAATTGTAGTGTTGACACGTGGGAATTGTATGCGATTTAGCTTTGAAGTGATTCGAGAAAAAGATAGCTCAGCCTATCTTATTTGCACCGACTCCCTTAACGTAGTTACTGCTGCCCGCGATAGGTTTCCCGTGGTCCATCTCTTCGTTTTTTTCATGGAAGAGGTACAGCCAACTGGTGCGTCTCGAGAAAACAGTGGTAATTGCTTGGGGGGGGTAACGAAAAGGCGAACGGGTTGTCTAGGACCAGGACGTAAACATGATAACCAACATCTAAAAATGTGATTAACAACGTGATTTAAGTAAATTTGAATCGTCGGTGTGCCAGAAGGGCTGAGAAGTTGTCACGTAAAAATATTCGATAGATGGCCTTCGGGAGAGTGGAATAAAATAATAGGAAACATACCTTACTCGATTAAGGCCATTTCTAGTCACACGAACGAATGGGTTATAGCCCGCTGTGTATCCTACATGTATGCTGCTGTGACCCACATAATTGAGTAATTCCTTGGTTTCATGTAAAGAACGAGTAGGAAAATCAGTTGATATTATTTAGGGTTGTGCTTGAGCATACTGTAGAGGATTTTGACCACCTGTTTGATTTTTGTAGAAATTAGGACCATTTTATTGTAAATAGTCCTGATAGGGATTTTTATGTTTATTGAGATTGACTGTGTTTATTAGAGTTACTGTGTATTCGCCTGTTCCAATTTTTTGGGGAAACAGGTTTTCTTATTACATATGACGTTTTATATTTCGTGGTCGGATTGACAAACTTCTTTCAATCTTTCAATTAATTAATCTTTTTATGTAAGGTATTGGTTGAAATGAAAAAAGTTAGTATCACGAGCGGGATTCAAACCCACAACCTTCAGCTTCAGCTTTTGAATTTTCCCACCTTTTTGCCATTTTTCAAATGTCGTGTAATCGGATTGGATTCATCGGCGACAAATGAAATGGCCACGGAGAGTTTTAGTGAAGTATACTTCATTTTACATCATTAATTCACTAATTTCGTGGTCCGCTTGACCAATTAATATATTACAATTAATTAAGGTTTTTAGTTGAGATAAAAAAGTCAATGGCACGAGCGGGATGAAAAATGGCAAAAAGGTGGGAAAATTCAAAAGGTGGGGTTGAGATGGGAAGTTAGTCACGATAGTTCAAGTGGTAGAGCAGCGGCGTATCTAGCCGAAGATCGTGGGTGAATTTAATTACATATAACTTTGTCTCTTGACCTGTTTTGTGTTCTGAGATTGAGTACATTTATTGGCGTACACTGCAGCTCAGTGATTAGGCCGTCCGACTCATATTTGCACGCTAGCTGCTCTGGCTTTCGAATTCAAGCACATCCATTCGAAATTTAATTTAATAAATAATATTCATAAGGTATTGTGAAGTGGTTACTCTTAGGTGGTAGTGGGACGTTAGGCCCATTTGTTTGACGGGAATTGCTTTACTTTTCTTCTTATCATATCGCACATAGGGGTCGTTCATGTGAATGTCATTCCTAAACTTTTGTATTTTCACCAAATTTTTCTTTAAAGTAGTCAGCTTGTTTCATCAAACTTTATACAGGTAGGTATATTTTTATGATAGTTTTAAGACCGAGGAAGTTTAATCAAACACCAGACCTTATCACGACACTCCTTCAAACATTAACTTTTTTAATATTCATCACTGCAGAAGCAGTTGACAAAGCAAAAACACAAAAAAAAAAACAAATGAGTTCAATGATATTCTTTTTTAATTTTTAAAAATTTAAATTTGTTAAAGTTGAGATTACATATTTTTCTAAGCAACAATGATATAACTTGTAAATATATTTTTAAAACAATCTCTATTTGCTATCAACGTATCCTATTAACTATAGATTTAAATAAAGATCGAAATCTTTCCCACTTTTGTGTCATATTTTATAAAATTTTCATTTCAGTACAATTTCGTAATTAATTCCCTGAAGTTTTAAAAATCAAACCTTTTACAACCGAAAATATTTCCAATGTTTATTTATTATTATCATTTTTTTTGCAACACGATTTGTACTGGTTCGAGAATATTTATGGTATTCTTCGAATAATTTTCCATCCTACATTATTTAAGACGGAACTAAACCCTGCCGGGTTTGTCGTAGCTATTTATTCACCTTTTATACTAAAAATGAAATTGTGAATCAGGTGGGAAAGCCTCAAAGTCAAAGGATTTAAAAGTGGATCTTAGTTTAACCGACTTAAAGTTGAGGTTTTTCACTCTCAAGCTTTTAATTTATTAAATTGGACGTACCTTTTAAACCATTACTATCCTCTTCTTATTTTTATGAAAGTTTCTCGTGCTTCCCGTGTTACTAAAGTAAATGTTAGAAGTAATTTGACTTTTTCTTAGAGTTAAAATGTGGAATATTTTAAAATGAAATTCAATGTATAATTAAGTTGGTAGTTAATAATAAAATTACTCAGCCCGAATTGTCGCAGAGCTCGTAAAACTGTGTTGTAATACTGTAATTTTATGATGTCGCAGCATAAATTCTAATAGCTTCACAAACTTTAGGGCAATGCAAACAAAAATTATCGACCGAGCTTTTTTGCATAATATAAAATGTATGGTACAAAACAATAATAGAACGTTGTATATAAAATTGTTTTATTTTTTTCCTTACAATCTCTGCTTAGCACAATTAGTAAAATTAATTACAAAACACAACTTTACTAAACATACACGTGTCGAGAAGATATGCAATGATGTATTATCGTTAAAATTAATGACTTTGATCGCAGGTCGCAGGTCTTTTATGACTAAGTTTTATTAGGAAGTGACTGGTAAGAAAGTAAGAGGGATGGATAGTTTAAAGCATGATTGAAGATTTTCTTGTCGTTTTAATAATCAGATCTCGTAAAGTTTTTAATAAAAGAGAAAAGACTTTGTGTAAGATATGGATTCGATTGAGGTTGGAAGGTTCACTCCCGTACTTCAATGTCATTAGTCTACGCTGTTGGTTTTTACAAAAGACATGGCCTTTTATTTTAACGCCTCCCATATTGACGTAAAATTAAGATGGCTCCAAAAGTTATTTTTAACTAAGCATCTGCGCTGCTAATAGAATTTTAATAATTTTGCGCATCAAGCCCGATCTGGTGATAAACGATTGTTTTTCAAATGTATTGTCTCAAATAATGAAAATCCTTTCCATTCTTTACCAGAAGTTCAAAAATTCATTGTTCCGTTCTGGAAATATTAACATTTTTGTTCTTAATTCGATAATTTCAATTTATTTTGTGACTAATTAAAAATGAGAAATTTGAAATTGAATAAAATATGAAACTTTAATGTACGTTGGTTTTTTTTAAATCTAACTTTTTTGACGAGGGTATTTCACTTACGAGGTCATATGAACCCTGGAAATTCCGGTCGTTTTGAAAAAAAAGCCCTTTGGTGTGTCGGGTTTGAATGTAGGGCCGCTGGATTCAAACCCGGGACTTGTAGCTACAAGTGATGAGCGCCTGGTCAACGTCTAAAACGTTTCTGCCACCCCCAATCTAACTTTAAACAACAACAATCAGTTATGGAGTTAAAAAGAAAATTTGTAAGATATGATAATATTAAATTCAAAATCATCCGATTTCGTTTTTTAATAAATCATTTCAATTTCTTAAATGCATATGTTTATAGGTTGAATAGCCATATTTTAAATAGCTATTTTTTAATTTTAGTTTAAAACCACTTACACTGTGGTGAATAAAAAGTATATTACTTTTTAAAGTAGCTTAATATTATATTTTTGAAACTAATATTGTATGCCAATATTACATTTTTCAAAAATAAAAAAATAAAAAACTTATCCTAAGTTATTTATTTATAATACATCTATTTATTATTTTTTTAAGATTTTGAAAAATATATGGTCGATTAATGATTTTTATTTACTTTTTATGTAAATTTTCCCTTGTAAAATTTAAAAATACTTTTGTTCTAAAATTGAAAACGAAACGTCTTTGGTACGGCATCTCTGCCATCTAGTAGCATAGCACGGGCTTATTTTCTATTAAAGCTTTATGTTGGTCTTCTTCCTTTCCGAACGTTCTCTGTCAGAGGCAAAACTCATTTTCCAAGCTAGAAAAACCATCTCAGCTACCGCCAATTCGCTAACAGCTGTTTAAACCAGTTTTTTTGTATGCCAGTTATTATTGGTTTTCTTAACATTAGTTTGTATTTTTTTTATATTTGTATTTTTCTAACTGGAATACTCCTTTTAGGAAGTGTTTGTTTGTTATTTTACTATTTCTTAGTCATTTATTTTTTGCCGTAGTAGGAGTTTGACGATATACATATTTCGAATAGTAAAAAAAAATGGAATTTACGTATACCTATAACAAAATGAAACATCAAGCAAAAAGCATTAATAAAATGCAATTTTTCTAATGCCCTCTCGATCACATGAATATATATGAACGCTTCAAGAAGATTATAAATGAATAAATACTACTTTGCTCCTTCCATACGCCCACTAAGATATTTAATCAGGATAAAGGTGAAATTAGCCGTATTAAAGGATTACCGCCCTAGGCTCTTACAAACAATATGACAACGATTAATCGCCATGTCGTGGCAAATTACAACCCCAGGCGAATGTCTTCCTCAGAAATTCACATTTAAGTTAAGCAAAATGACAATGTTAACAATACATCGTATGGTCAAAAACAAGTTATATTTTTGAATGGTACTTTCATATTTTTTCAATTTAATGACGGCCACCTATGAGTGCCAATCATGCCAACATTCCATGTATTTTATGGCACCTTATTAGCTACATGGATCTCACTTCATAATAGTACCTGTCAACAATTAAATATAAGTAAAGGAAAGTGTCATACAGGAGGGCTTATCGTCTAATGAGACTGGTTGGATGTTGCGGACGAGCGGGCAATGTACATTACAATACTTTTTCCGTAGTATCCACAATTAAAAATTCATGGGCGATGCAAGAATTCGGACCCAAGACCTCTAATATGGCCAATCTTTCTGCATTGCTCTTCTCATATTAAGCAAGAATTGAGTCTATTTTGGGATATTTGATGATAAACATAAATAGAAAAAAAGATGGTTTTGTAATGCAAACCATAACCACTTTTGAGTAATCAAAACCAACAATGTGCCGTGTTTAGTGAGCGTTAGCCAATGATTATTTGGAGATCGTGATTTAGGTCTGGTGTGACATAGGTTTTAGAAAAAAACATTTTTTTTTGTTTGTCGTGCCAACGTTTCGATCTTTATTGAGAAGAGAGAAATGTGTTCAATTTATGTGATAGGCCATGAATTTATGGCATGGAAATGCATGTTGGTTTGTCTGTTTTAGATAGATTTGATGTAGTACTATTAGTAATGTGTGGTGATTAGTGACCGTTAATCGATTTCTAAATTAAAAAAAAAAAAAAAAAAAAAAACGTTAGTAATAGTGGATCGTGTTAGTGTTGAGTTGTAGTTGTTGATTATGCCATGCCATACATTCACGGCCTATCACATAAATTGATTGATAAATTTCTATTCGGAAAGCTTTAAATTAGCTTTCAAAAACTATAAAACAATTCACACACTTTTTTACAAAATTAAAGTTTCCACGCCAACAAATCTGACGTAATTTATAAAATCAATTGTTTAAATTGTCCGGCAACTTACGTCGGTAATACATCCTAATAGTGGATAAGAGAGAAAAACAACATATTTATGATTGCAAAACACCCAAACAAAATCCAACAGCACTAGGTACTCACCCCCAGCACAATTTCGACTTTAACAATTTAAAAATATTACACACAGAACAAAACAAACATAAACGTAACTTTTTAGAAATGGTTTACATCAACAGAGATAAACACAGCATCAAGTACATAACAGACACATGTAAAGTCAGTCGCAGCTACGCCAATATCATTGATCAAATTCAATATCGATAACATACATATATCATCATCACATCGCACAAAACTTATAAAACAATTAAAACAATTACATTTCTACATAGTCTAATTCTTCAACAAGGTCTTTCTATCCCGACTTCCTTTTCCATCCCTTCAAAATCCAAAGTATATATACTTAAAACAGCAATATCTCATAGGCACTCTCAACTCGACTCACATGAACGGCACATCTAAACGGAAAAAAACGCTTTAAGTGAGTACAAACATTTTGATTGAATCTAAAATTTTCTATCATTCCATAAATTGAATTTTTTTAATCTAAAATTTTCTAGCATTGTATCAATTCATTTTTTTACATCGTACATGCATTTGTAAAATATAAAAGAATGTTTTTAAATTCCATGCTCTGAAGATGATTTCAATAAAGATCGAAACGTTGGCCCGATAAAGAAAATGTTTTTCTAACACCTACGTCACACCAGGCCGCACTTCACGATCTCCAAAAAAACAACAGTATTATGTCCAGAAAGTCGATATTAAATTATACCGCTACTTAAGCTGGATAAATTTATATTCAATAACTTAATTGAGTTAAGCAAAGTTAATTAAAAACAGGACAACCCGCTTTGACGTAGTTCATTAATATTGCAACAAGATAACTCGTAGTAATAAAGTAACATCTTAACCCACCATGCTAATTCGCCTAACGTCTCGCCGCCTGATTTTATTATCCATTAATGATAATTTTTATTTGAAAAAACAGAACATTCCAAACTACAAAAATTTGTACAATCATTTTTAACTCACATTAAAAATAATTTAAAACAATTAAAAAATGTTTATTACATTTATTGATATTTACTACTACAAATATTCTTTTCTATAATATTCTCATTTAAGTCACTTGTAGGAGTTGACCAGTGGCAACAATCCTTCACTCTGAAAGCTCCTCAAGCCTCATTCAATGAGAATTCGCGGTGCCATTTTCACTTAAATCGTCTTGGAGAATTTTCTTGTAGAGTTGGAGTGACAATGTCGTACTAATATATTATTATGTATATTCTGTGTTTGATGAAATTTCTTATAGAGGGTTTTGATGAGTTCATGTACAAACCGGATGTAGGTCGTTATGAATTCTCCATTGAAACATAAAAAAAGAACTTTTATCATAATCAGACTGAATTGATTGAAGTGGGAAGTGGAATCTGGTTGATCCCCGCACTTCACAACCGTATAACTAGACAGGTGTTAGCATTCATTGTCTTATAAATTAAAAGATTCTTTTAAATGTCTAATTTTGACCTTGAGTCAAGCAGTCTTTTTAATAATGCATAACGTCGGTTGGTTTCTTGCATTTTCAGCCTTGGGATTGGATTCCAAGTCAGTCGTTTATTTTTAAAGTTCAACATAAAGTACAAGGTCAGTGGTAACCATTGCGGTTCCATTTATACTCAGGCAGAGAGATATTTTTAACGAAAGGTAAAATTTATCTGTATGCTTTTCGTTAGGTTTGTCTTCATTCTCCGCTTTGTGAACCATACTGTTAATTCATTCAGATGTTGTAGTAAGTTGAATGTTAATTGAAAGTCCGAATTAGGTGTAAGAATCGTTATATCATCAGCAAATGAACGTGTTGAAATGTTAACGTGTGTAGGCATACCCGCAGTGTATATTGAAAATAGAAATGAGCCAAGTATGCTTCCATGAGGAACACTCCCCCGAATGCGTATATAAGGTGAGAATTCAGCTCCCTTACGGACTAGGCAACATCATTCAGTCAGATAAGATCTCAGTATGAGATAGTGTGTTTGAGGGAGGACGTTCTTTCTGTTTTCTAAACCAAGCCCGATTTCAAAAATCATTCGAAGGCGTGTTCTGAACCAAGGAAGGTTTTATTGTTTTGTGCTGTTTTTGTTCGAGAGAAGAAGCGATAATGTCAGCAACACAAAACAATTCTTGAGTTGTCGAGTGAAATGAACGGAATCTAAAGCGATTATCTGAAAGAGTATTAGAATTTTCGTTTCTAGGCAATTATCATCGAAGAATTAGTATTGGCAAGTATAGAAAGTAGACTAGTGGGTAAATGAGAACTACGAAGATCAGACGGTTTATTTGGTTTATAAATAATTTTAATTGGGAATGTCCATTGCAATGGAAAATTTGTGGTCCTGAGTACAGAGTTGTATAGTTGTGTTAAGTAAAGTACGCCTTTGTGCGCAAATTTTGTAATATTTGTGTTGTAACTATATCATTTCCCAGTGCTGTTCGAGGAGGTAGTTTTTTTAATAGTGTCTATCCCTAATAATAAAATAAAAAAATCATTGTCTAAATAACATATGATTTTGTCTCTTGATTGAATATAGCATAAAACACATAGATATAAATATAGACAGTTAGGTATGTATGTATACTATAAACGACAGAAATGAGCCTAAATAAAAAAAAATAAATAAAAAATAATAATATGTCGAATTTTTAAAAAATACACTCCTTTTCTCAGAACATTCAAACGTTAATGCCAATTTAAAAATTTCATACATCTGTTTACAATGTTGAATGCTAATACATTATTAAGTACATTAAAATTTAATTTTGAAATATAGCACCAGATCGAACATGACCGGCGCATTGTACAACATAAATGTTCTAGAAATAAATTGAAAGTGCGAGTTTTCTTTTCAATTGTTTCTACTTTGATTGTTTTTTAATAAAATTGTAAATTTGAAGTCTGATTACGGATGATATTACGGTGCCAATTAAGGATTCCAACTTTTTCTCTACTGACCTATACAGGGTATTCTTTTGCCTTTCTTTTTGAGAGAATTATGAACATCTTAGTTTGCCTGATACGTGGTGCTTTTGCATTATCAATTTACCTGCCCTAATAATTAGAACACTCTCCGGTAGAGGGCCATTTTTCTGCTAGTTGGTCAGCAAGTTCTTTATCTACCTTCATTTTCCGGAAACCACCTTACAGTAATCATGTTTCTTAGGCTCAGACATTTTCCTTTATGGCTGCATGACCATGCAAAGTTATCCGTGCACCTTTTTCTTCTTTATCAACAGAGTTGGACTGCATGGACCTCAGCCAACAACGCAATGAAACATGTAGTTATTATTATCGTACAATGATTGAATTAATTGGATTGTGATTGATTGATTTTTTTAGAATTAGGAAGATAGAAATTTCTAATGATTTTAACCTTGTTACAACAATATTCTTGTTGTTGAGTATTATTATTATTTGTTCTGTTTAAAACTAGGCCATACCTCAATTTTAAAATGCACCCATATATATGATTTTGCTGTTTTCAATATAATTCCGGTTGGCTATAAGCCAAGCGAATCGAAGCATGAAATAAGACGATCCCATTTCTTTACGGTTCTTTCTCCAAAGCAATATCCACTTCCACTAATATAATGACGTGGGCAATGGTGGTAATCGCCTTTTAAAATATAAAAATGCCACCCCAATTTCAAACAACAATAATAAAAGTAAAAAAAAACGGCCAACTTGAAGAGGCGGGAAATAATTTTTTTCCATGCGGAACACAAATTATTGAAATTTCTTGGAATTAATTAATTTAAAAAAGTTAATTGCGTAGAGGGAAAAAGGGTTACAACTCTGTTCTTTCCGCTTTTCCCTTTTTCCTCCGATGTTTCCCTCTCCCTTTTCTTGGAACCAATTTGTCTCTCCTCCGGGCAAATAATAACCCGGCCAAAGGATCTAACGCAATTACAATTCCCACGCCGGAGGCCGCTCCGCCAACCCCATTACTTAATTCACTTGCATTGAATATTTCGGTCTCCTTGGAGAGTAATCATTAAAATTTGTCTATTCATAAATGAAAGCAGTATAAATGTATATATATATATATATAATTATATGTTTGGGTATTTTATTTTATGTTAAAGTATGTCGGTTTCGAATGCAGGCTGCTGGATTCGAATCCGGGTCCTTTACCCTACAGTGACGAGCGCTGTGTCAACGTCTACACCGTTGCGGTCACCGACGGCACATTTTTTTTCAAACTTTAACGAGTTCTCTGATATTAGTGAAACACAATAAACAAACCAACACCTTGAAATCGGTTGCATGTATGTGAATATATGGTTATGTGTTTCCAGTTGAAACAATGGCGCTATGGCCAATACTATATCCAAAGGTTTTTAAGACGTCAGAGAAACCAGGAAACGCTGGCACTCAATATGAGGAAATTAGGGGTGCTAAGGTCTCGTGGTCATGTCGTCTGCACGTGAGGTGTATGTGAGTATGTGAAGGGTGCTTGGACGATCGGGTTAGAAATGATCGAAAGCTAGATGTGGAACGTTTAGACGCGGGATCTTATCAGCTAGTCGACGAATAGAATTTGGGGTGTAAAAACAGACAAAGATACATAAATACTAAGGTACAAAGAGACAATGTGTCTCAAAACCTATGAGACTAAGATGATAGATAAGCACTAAGATACAAGGAGATATTAACAGAAACACTGGGACATTCAGTTCAGTCGCAGTATAGGAGAGTGTTAGATTAGTTTTGACTTTCAAAACAGTTTTCGGTCCTAGACGTATTCTTAATTGTCCAAGTCTTATGTGTTATTTAAAGTCTTCTGTCGGCATTGTATATCTGGTATAGCACTGATGCTGTGTATTGGTTTGCTTAACCGGTGAACTTATGCTGAACCGGCATAAAGTTACATATTAGGTCAGTCTTCCCTTGCGAGTTCGTTGAATTACACAAACGGGTTTCGGCGCCATCACGCCAGTGAGAAACTGAACTGTTTGAGTAGGCCTGTTTGGAATTGTAGCCTAGCAGTATATCAGCAAAGCAGCTAAGTACCTAGAAGAAAGTACCTAGAAGGTAATCGGTAAATGTTGTTTACGTACCGCTGGAGCAAAACTGTTTTTTTCTTTTCAATGTAAATATACAATGATTACTTTTTGTTCACTTGGTGGGGGGGAGGTTCGTCCTTCATATTTTGGCACTTGTCTTTCATAAGAGCATGGTGTTCTCGGACGTTTGAGGTTGCTGGCATAGGAATCAAGTTAGAAGACGTAATTGCGATATCATTTGCATTGGAAAAGTCAGCACAAATGGCACAAATGAAAGGACCAAAAAGTTCTCTTGTGGATTGCCTGCTTGAATTGGGCTGATATTTGATTGGTCGCAGCACCTCGCTCTGGATCGTTTTCATCTGGACTAAAAAAACCTTCTGAACCATTTCCAAGAGTCGTTTGTTGAGATTAAGAAAAATGTACTGAGGAGGAGGCGAAAAAGGACGCGAAATACATATACTAAAAATAAAAACGTTGGATAGGTTAGGAAATTTTTTGAAGCTTATTTTTTCTCCATGCGTTTTCATTGCAAATATATTTGCACACATTCTCATCGTACAACACTCGAGAAGTTGTAAATGTACTACGATATTAATTGCGTCCGATTGTAACAAAAACGATTGAAAAATAATGCTGGTTACTTAAAAAAACGAATATTTAGTGCATTAATTAAAAATCAGAATTAGTCTGAAAAAATTATCGTTTCATTAATCATACTATGACAATATCACTTTTTTCTAGTTAACTGATGGTTTAGATGTACTACCTTTTTTCGTAATAAATTTATTGAAGAAAAAATTTTTAACTTTAATATAATATACTTGTTGACTGTCTTGTATCGAAAATACGTGAGATATTATTAAACTACTTAAATATAAAGAAAACCGCATTTCATTTTGGAAATTTTAAAAGGTATAAGTAGAAAGTCAGAAAGTCTAGAGTACACAAAATAAATGTAACAGTCGGTAGTCGTAAACATGTTAACGTCAATATTAGATATCCTTGAATATTTATCTATTAAAACCGAAAAGATTGTACTTGCATGCACAAAATTAACCGATCCAAAGAAAACAAGCGTTATAAATTTATTGAACGACGTGTTCATAAAGAAAACCCTAATCGACCGTTAACAGTGCCAAAGTGGTTCAGGAAAATGCTAATGCTCACCGTAAATACCAATTTTCGTTAAACCGACATGAAGTTATGCTGGAGCAAAAGGTCCTTTTACAAAAATGGAGGGATAAGTGTAACACCTCATACGGATTATAACTCTTACCTTGTTGCGTCGAGATTTTTTTCAGCAATTTTGTTAAAATGCGAGGATATAAAGTCAAACAAAGGAACGTTCACTAAAAAAATAGTAAATGAAGTACTAGTATATAAAGTTGTTTAAGGAAATTGCTTTAAAGTGATGTTTTGCTTTCACTTTTAACTTTTTTGTATCAGTTGTATAACAGTGAATTTTGTTTTATAGCAAATTATACGGAATTGGTTGAAATATATATATATTCCAAAATTCTATATTGAAATTATTTACTTGACATCATTAAAAAAAATTTATCAGATTTATTCAGATTTTTTACATGCAAATTTCAAAATGCATATATTTCGGTCGAAGTATTATTCGTTTTATATATATAAAACGAATAATACTTCGACCGAAATATATGCAATTTGAAATTTGCATGTAAAAAATCTGAATAAATCTGATAAATTTTTTTTAATGATGTCAAGTAAATAATTTCAATATAGAATTTTGGCCGAGCGATAATGATAAAACTTTAGTCATAATCATAACCATTTAAGTAAAGTAGCCATTAAGCATTTACTAAATTAAAATAATTAAAATAGTACAATTTAAATTTAAACTATTTGTGAGAAAGCCTTGCATTCCAAAATTTAGTATGTACTTATAATATATACGACATACTATTGATCAGCATAATTGCTTAATTTGGTCTGTTTATCTTCTCTATATTGGTATGTCATACGTATATAGTGTTACCGATTAAACCTAGACAGCAGAATATCGTGAATCGCCACTTTAATAACAACAGTTTAGAGGATTTAGACAACTACGAAGACTTTTAGGATCAAAATATGTTTTACCATCAAAAACCGACTAACTCTATACAAGAAATGATTGTGTTCAGATTGGACAAACTGAGTAGAATTTTGGGGTTCCGCTGAGCTCTGTAATATTCAGCGTATCCAATGCATCAAAACAAAAGAATTATATCAATATAATTCTATCCACCACGACCTCAACTTTTCTTTTCGTCGATGAACTGACCAGCTTCCAAAAGTTCTACAAGGATAATTATCTACCGTCAGAAACTATCGAATTAAAAGTTCATCACTCCGTAAACCACTTTATAATTTTATTTTGGTCTGCGACCCATTAAGGAAAGGAAGCCTCTCATCATCAGTAACGACAAAATTTCACGTCCTTCACCTCGCGGATTCAAAGGAAAATCTTAGAAATTATAATTTTATATTAAAATATGATCAGAGATGAGACCAATTTGAAAGAAAAGAGTTAGTTCTAACAGCGACCTTTCGATGAATAAACTCCTTTTTCCAAAGAATTAAAGTATATTAAAAACTAATGGAATAGGTCAATCAACATGGACATCTATTATATGGATTGTGTTTTGTATTCCTGAACTATAAATAATTTCATTGTCAATAACCTATTTATTTTTTGCCATTTAAGCGTTATTATATTATTATTTTTTGAATTTATTTATAGTAATTATTATACAAAACATCCTGGGGTTTTAATCCCAATACATTGCTTTGGCAGGATTATAAAAGCTAAAATTACATTCAGACGATCATTATTAAACGCATTATTAAATGAATGAATTATTTAATTAGACTATAAGGTGATTATAAAGACGCTTTCCAAAATTCAAAAAGCGTTGCCTCTGCATTTTACACTATTCCACATTGAGAGGAACTCTTAGAAGATATGTTTAATGAGACTGTTTAAGGTTGCTTATCTACGTACGAATGAACGGTTTTTCTCCAAAAAACAAAAGAATGCAAAAGATATGGATACAATGTTATCGTTCGTGGTTTTGATAAGACTTTTAGTACTGAAAAAATACATTTATCATGATATTAATTAAGCAAATTATTAAATGAATGAAATATAATATTGTTTATTGAGAGAACGTCCTCTCCAAATTTTAGGGAAGGAAAATATAATTTGTTAAGTCCGTCATTCTGTTAAACTTCCTGGGCACGGAAATCTGATTGATTTTAATAAATTTGATCAATCGAGGAACGTAAAGACAGTAATGTTCTCCTTCTTCTCAAAACCTACCCATTCAATAAAAAGGGATGAGGGTTATTGATTTATTCGAAAGGGGTTAACGGGCCTATAAGGTGTGCGAGGGGAGACCGGAGAGTTGTGCAATAGGTGAAAAGAAGGAGGCCATTACAGAGCGGATGCCCAGCCCTTCGCTTCCTCCCGACAATTGATTTATGCCAATTATCATGGTCCAATTTAGAGTCGATTTACGAGCTCTTGTGCCTCCTGGAGGCTGAGACTAAAGGCAGATCCCATTTTCCGGCGAGGTACAAACTCGTCCAAGTCCAACCTACGCCTTTTTCTACGATCATATTAAAGTAATGCCTTTGCATGAAAATTGTCTGATTTACTTATGTGTGTAAACCTTGTTTTTTGTTAACAGTATACTTTTATAAAAAATCTCAAATATGGTGGTTAATAATTTATAATCTAAATTATTTTGAGGTATAAAAATTTATTTTAACTCACTGTTCTGCAATTTTTTGAAAATATAAATGAGTATAAATTTTGGTTCATATTTAAAGAAGAAACGTTTTTCAGAATACAGAGAAAACAGAATACTTTGGAACAGTGTTTAAGTCAAACGTACAGGCCATAAGGTAGAAAATGTCAATCTCAGTACTCGATTATTCAGAAATCTTGTGATGCGGTCTGGTGTGTTATAGGTTTCAAGAAACATTTTCTTTGTCGTGCCAAAGTTTCGACCTTTATTGAGATCATCTTCAGACCCTGGGATTGACAAACATTGTTTAAATTTAGCAAATACATGTAGGATGTGGAACAAAGTTAATTTATATAATGCAGAAAATATATATTTTTTTATATTCAATCAAAGTATTTCTACTCACTCAAAGTGTTTGTTTTCAGCGTAAGTGTGCCATTCTTGCGTATCGTGTTGAGAGTGCTAGTGAGATATTGCTGTTTTATGTTTGTAACAAACATAACATAAACAATAACATTTTATAAACGTGTTTGGTTATTCTACACTCCAAAATATAGGGCAAGGATCCGCTATTTCTTGTGAATAAGCTCTCGCTTCGCCATTTTTTTTTTTTTTTTTTTTTTGGTGGGAGGAGTTGAAATTTTCGTTTTTTAATATTTTCATCTCGCCGTTCTACTTGCTCACATCAACTAGGTGAATTTATAACGTTTTACAGCATATTTTTATGTAGATTCCACAAAAAAAAATATAGTAAAAGCTAACAAAGTTTATAAATCGCCAAACTATTTCTAAAAAAGTAATATGTTCAAGTAACCCATATTTTTTTTTAAATTATACTAATATGAAATTTTGTTTTAGCACCTTTAGAGTTACCTGAATATAATTTTTTTATTTAAAGTTACCAGTTTTTTACCACAAAATGTGTTTTTTTTTTTTTTTTAGAGAAGTCGTTATCTAAAAATCTGCTTGACTGTTATTCCGAGTGCAAGGGTCTAACTTCAAGGACGCAAAGGACAGATTTTCATGGTTGATAATTCAGTTTTAACGAAATTGTCAAGTGTATTTTATAATTGCATCAAACATTAAAATCGGGCTGTTCTTTTCATTAAAAAACGGTAAATTTCTGCCAAATAAGTTTGCAAATTTAGGTATTTTCTTATAGAAATATCTTAAATATTTTTATGGAACATAGATCGTTCAAAAGCTACGTTTCTTTTCTTTCAAATGTTTGACGTTAAAATCCTATCAGCCCTTTTGAATTACAGCCGTTTCAAACTAGTTTTTAGGTGATATGACATACCGTATTTGTATTAAAAAATATCTACTCCTTTACGTATCTACCTAAATAATGGATGAAATTTATTTATTGAGCGTCACACACACTAACTTATATGGATAATGGTTCAAAATTTTACGAAATCATTATCAAATTTCTGAGATACGATCTTGCTTTGGATAAATATAAAATTATTAGGGTTCACTAATTTCGTTGTCTGCTTGACCAATTAATACATTACAATTAATTAAGGTTTTTAGTTGAGATAAAAAAGTCAATGGCACGAGCGGGATTCAAACCCACGATCTGCGGCTAGATACGCCGCTGCTCTACCACTTGAGCTATCGCGAACTCGATCCACTCGGACACCAACTTACCATCTCAACCACCACCTTTTCAATTTTCCCTCCTTCCGAGTGGATCGAAGTGGATAGCTCAAGTGGTAAAGCAGCGGCGTATCTAGCCGAAGATCGTTGGTTCGAATCCCGCTGGTGCCATTGACTTTTTTATCTCAACTAAAAACCTTAATTAACTGTAAATATTAGGGTTGTTGAAACTAAAACAATTTTGTACAGTGATGAATCAACTGGGAGAAACTATCTCTATATAGTAATATTTCTAGTTCACCTGAATATGTTCTGGTTACAAGTAAGTTAAGAAATTTTAAATGTAGGGTGGAAGAGAAGGACAAAGTTAAATTTGAAGGCTATTTTCTCTGCCCAGTAATTTTGGGTAATATTTTGAGTAAATAAATTAACGAATTAATTCATAAATAGATTATTAAGGGACATCCTTTCTTCGATAGTTTAAATTAATTAACGATATTAAAAAACTAGACAAAAAATTGGAATTCACAATAAACCAAAAATAACGAAGGATGAAAAAAGTGGTTATTCACACATGGCTTCTCTGCGCGTGGCGAACTGGTGTTCCTAAATACACACCATCTCCTAAATATAGATAGTTTAACCAACAATAAAAAATTGTATAATACAAATGATAGCCCAACAAGAAAACAGTCATACAATTATAAACATTACAGCGTCAAAATAAAATTTATTTTCAATGTTAACTCTCCAAAGTTATAATCAAAAATAATACAAGGACACTTAAGTACTCATTTTTCTTAATTTTAGTCAATGGGTTGAGTTGATATTTATCACGCAAAAATACCAATTTTTCTTAGAAATAACATCGACAGTAGCGATAATAAATGGAAAAACTTGAAGTAAGCTTTCTTACCGAGATGATCTAACTGACTGACTGCATCATTTAAAGCTTTTTTTTCTCATTTTCCGTGATCGATGCTGTTAAGGGTTTGTTTATTAATAGCGTTAAGTAATTTTCAGTTATAAGATGAAGATTTTGTGAAAAGAAACCTTAATAACGTCATAAGATAATCATTGTGAGCACGCGATGCCTCCCTCGACCAATGTCTTGTATTTCTCCACAACTTTTTTTTATAGTGTAACCATGGAAATGGAAGCACGAGTTTCTCATTCTAACCAGGGTGATAGTCATCCCGTTTCCCCGTCGACCGCACTGCCCCATTTTACGAGAACACGCTCCTAATGAAGAATACTCGACGGGCCCTGAATTATCCCTGAGCACTACTTCATGATTAAACGCCCTTGTTGATATTCAGAACATCTCCTCGTCATATCTTTGTCAGTCCCACAATATACTGCTCCGCACAATACGCTTTCACTCCACTTCCCATGGAGAAAATTGTGTTCCAAACCGAGGAGGTAAATCAGAAACAACATCTCTTTAATGTATGAGTTCCTTCGTTACACTTGCGCAAGTGAGAAACGTTACCGCCGCCGGAGGAAATAGATACCGTTCATTCGGTTTTATTGCAAAACCGCTCCCCTTTTCGCACGTAAAAGGACAAAACCACGTTTCATCTCAATAGATCTAGTTATTGCAAAAAATTACAACAATAGCCATATTTTTAATGTGATTTACGGTAGAAATTTTCAAATCAATCAAATTGAAAATTTTCGAACGAAATTGAACATTTTTCAAATCAAATTCAACTAAATTATCATTTTGAAATGTAAGTTAAACTTATTCCAAAGGAAATCAAACATTTTAGAAATGAAACTTAACTTTTAACAAATGAAACTTAACATATTAAAAATGAAAACTAACTTTTTCAAAATCAAATTGTAAATTTTTCAAATCTATTTGAAACTGATCCAAAACAATTGTACTTGTATTTGTAAATTTCGCAAATGAAATTGAGCTTATTTAAACGAAATTATTTTTTTCCAAATCTAAGTAAACTTGTTCTAAATGAAATAGAACATTTTGCAAATCAAATTGAAATAGTTAGAAGTGAAATCAAACCTTTTACAAATCAAATCGAAATTTATACAAAGAAATTTAACATTTTAACTTTGAACTTCTTTCAGAGAAAATGGAACATTTTTTGTAATGAAATGAAACAGTTTCAAAACAAAATTGAACATTTTCTCTATTAAATTGAAGTATCCAATCGAAATTGAAATGAAATTTTTTATGTCTATTGGATTGAATCCAAACCAACAAAACATTTGGCAAATTAAATTGAAATTATTCGACCAAAATTTAACCATTTTTCAAAACAAATTGAAATTGTACAAATGAAAATTGAGCATTTTGAAAATCAGCTTGACTATTTCCAAAAGCAATGGAACTTTTTCTTTTTAAATTGAACTGTTTCTAAACCAAATTGAATATTTTACAAATGAAATTGAAGTTGTTCGTATCGAAATGGAATAACGTGCAAACCAAGACGAACTTTTTCCAAATCAAATTGTAATTTTTTTAAACAAAATGGAATATTTTTAAAATCAAATTTACTTTTTTCAAAGTAAATCGAACTTAGTTCAATTAAAATACCTAAACTTAATTTGACGTCCCATTGTTATGTATTTTGGTAAGAAAAATATCCGTTTTAAACCTGCGCTCAAATATATTTCCGTCATTTATTTTGGCCTGGGACATAATTTCAATTGCTTTCTAATTTTAGAGTTAAGAAAAAATTGTACAAATTGAATCGCACGTATTAAGTACTATGTTTCGTTTTTTCGTATTTAAAGTTATATAAATATTTCAATTTAAAATTTTTTATATCTCCTGAACACATTGAATTTTACTATGTAAATAAATAAAAACATAAATTGATTACGATAAGTTCAATTTGTTTTCGAAAACGTTTGATTTAATCTGAACAAATATTTCTAGCAACAAGTTATGATAAACGTCTAATTTTTGACATTGATTTTTGAAAATGTTATCTTTTTATCCTATTGTTATAAGTTTAAATTTATGTAAGATAATAAATCATTTTTCGATAAACGTAATTTTTACAAGTTGTAAATTGAGTTTATTTTGCGTTACACGTTCTTTTGGATAGTTGTAAATTCTCTTGGTTTCGTTGTAATTTACTTTTCAACCCTCAAATTCTCCCCGTGGCTAGATGTGGTGACACTTAGCGGAAAAAGGACTCAAAATTCGAGATACGATCTTGTTTGGATTAACATAAAATTATTAGAATTTTGAAATTGAAATAAATTATTACAGTGATAATTTAATTTTGAAAGACTGTCTCTACATCTAGGACAATTTCTAGTTGACATGAATGTCTTCTGTTCACGAGGTTCAGAAGTCACAGATATTTTAAAACTACGGTGGATGCCAAAAAGAAATTTAAATTTTAAGACTGTTTTCTCTGTTCAGCAATTTTAGTTCATATTTTGATAAGACGAATTAACAAATTATATTAATAAATAAATAAGTTAATGAAAATAATTCCCAGTAAAAAAAGTCATGGGAAATTAAAAACATAACAACATCAATAAGGAATTTATTTTCGATGTTCACTCTCCAAATAAAAAACAAGGAGTACACAATCTTTAATTAATTAAGTCAATCTGTTATGTAGATAGTAGATAATAGTTTATACAGTTTTTAAATTTTTATAATTTTATCACACTGTTATAAGTTTAAATTTGTATAAGATAATAAATCAGTTTTAAATAAAAATATTTTTACAAGGCATAATTTCAATACATCATTTAACACGTCGTCAAGATTTTCAAGAGATAATCCATAATCCATAGTAGTAGTTGTACATTTTCTTGGTTTTGTCATAATTGACTTGTAAACCCAATAATTCAATTTTCACTCATCAATGCTAATTATCTTTATTATATTTAAATTCTCTTTAAATACTTTAAATACAACTTTTTCTAATATTTTTTATATATTTTTGATTATATTTTCGATTTAAAACGTTTATACAAAACCGTAATCAACTATAATTTATAGCAGTCTTTTATTTGTCATCAAACCCTGAATTATCTGATGTAATTCTCTTAGAAAATTATTTTTGTACATTTCGTTGTGTAAGACATATCGTTGTTCGTGAGGAATTTTCTTTCGTTTGAAGAAGTATTTAAAATCCTAAATTGTAAATATATAATAAAGAATTTATCATAATAAAACATAAAACCACCAAATTAACTAGCATAAAGGGGTTCGGGGTGTGAACTACAGTATGTATGTTAACAATTTCAATTATTGAAGAAGAGGCTCGTTTAAGCAATTGTCTGCTCCCGTTAAATCTATTTCAGCCTTTATCTCGAAATCAAATCCTTCGATTGTTCTCTGGAACAATTAATTCAAACCAATTGTTACCAGAGATAAGGATATGTTACAATTAAGTGAAACGATTGTACAATAGCTGGTGGGGCACAAATCTGCAGAACACAATGATATACAAGAGAGCCTATAAATACCTCGTTTCCACCGTAACAATATAGTGTGACACACAGTAGGCTCCAGAGATCTTGTTATTTACTGGCCCTACACATTTGTTCCCATGCCTACCTCCCATAAATAATATGGTGGAAACCGGCATTATCCTCTAATGTACTTTTTCTGTTATATTCGTAAGCGTACATTTGGAAATCTTTCGTCCAAGTTTACACGTGCAATTTAACATAGTAATTTACATATATTCAACAAATATTCAATATTCTATTCTAATGTTCTATATTTGTTTATATATTGTTATATATATCAATGGAACTTAAGGGATGAAACATAAATTACAGAGACAAACCAAGAAAATTGACATGTATACATTAAGTTGACTGAAAAATGATTTATTATCTTATATAAATTTATATTTATAACAATCTGATAAAAAGATAATTTCAAAAAACCAATGTCAAAAATTAGACGTTAATCATAACTTGTTGCTAGAAATATTTGTTCAGATTAAATTAAAAGTTTTACAAAACAAATTGAAATTTATCTTAATCAATTTATTATTATTTTTAACCAGTAAATCAGATAATAATTCGCTAAATTTAAGGAGAGGTATTAATAATTTTGCCAGTTGCATAATTTAGTCCCTTTTGACTGTGATGTGTCATTCTGTGTCTATACCTTTAATTGGTTACTTTCCATTTGGTTAATTATATAAAATAGATATTATTATTCTATATTATTCGAAAAAATTTCAACTGGCTTTTATTTTTTTTAAAGTAAATTGTGTTTCTATGAAAAGTACTTTTAAGTTATTTAACTTTTAAGTCAGTTTATTATCAAAACTCAAATATAATCTAAAACAGGTTGTGGTAGTTGGAATTGACTACGACCACCAGTTTACCAGGCTCCAATTAGTTAATTAACCACTTTCGAACTTATTGGGTTTAAATGGCTTTTATGTGAGAGGCCATTTAGTAGGTTGAACAGCCCAATTGAAACTAAACCGTTTGTTACGGAGTAAATTGAGTTTTACAAACATAAAAACCTTATATGGCACTTTAAAAAAACAAATTTTGCTCCGGATGTTTTTAAGTAACGTGATACGAAACGTAAAAAAATGTAAATCATAGACAGACTCTATGTTTATGTTTTTTGTTTTGATCAAACAAAATTAAAATTGTATCAAAGTGTGTAGAGATTAGTGACCGTTAATCGATAGTTATTCAGATATCGTGAGATGCGGTCGGGTGTGATGTAGGTTTTAGAAAAACATTTTCTTTATCGTGCCAACGATTCGATCTTTATTGAGATCATCTTCAGAGCCTGGGATTTACAAACAATGTTTACATTTAACAATTACATTTAGGATGTGGAAAAGGGAATTTAAACAATGCAAAATATATTTTATATTCAAACAAAGTATTTCTACTCACTCAAAGTGTTTGTCTTCTGTGTAATTGTGCCATCCATGCGTGTCGTGTTGAGAGTGCCAGTGAGATTTTGCTGTTTGATGTTTATATATGTTTGGTGTTGAATGGGAGGGGAAGGAAGTCGGTATATAAAAGACAATTTTGTGTAAGGCGTCGGCTTCTTTGAAGTGAAAAAAGCCGACAAAGGGGAACAATGTGTTGGTAATAGTTCGGCCAGAATGTCCTTTCAGGATTATATAGAAAGGGGATAAATAGGAAAAGGAAAGCTAAATTGTTGGAAAATTAGACTATGTGAAAAGTATTTGATGTGTGGAATGTAATATAATGATATATGTATGTTATCTATATTGTATTTGGTTAATGATATTGGCGTAGCTACGACTGAGTTTACATGTATCTACAAAACAATACCATTTTTAGATACACTTGTAATAAAACAACCAGATGGCACATTAATCACAGATTGGTACCAAAAATCAAGAAACACAGATCGCTACCTCAACTTTAAATCTCACCATCCTCTTCATACAATAATAAACACGGCCAAAGGGTTACTTCACAGAATGATTACCCTGAGCCATGAATCATTTCACCACAAGAACATAAAGATATACAAACAGATCCTCCATAACAATCTCTACCCTAAGCACATAATTAACAGAATAATCAACAACTACAACACAACACTAACACATTCCAACATTACTAATAATACTACATTAAATATATCAAATACAAACAAATACAAAAATAATATTTCATCAAAAGTAATGACACATTACTTTTCAATGAATAAAACTCTACTTATCAAGCAAAAAATCTCGTTTATGGAAAGATATTGTGTAATTAATTAATCCAAAAATTATAATCCTTATTATTATACTTACTTAGCTGTGCAAACAAAGTTCAATGAAAGTATTTACACAGAAGACAAACACTTTGAGTGAGTAGAAATACTTTGATTCAATATATAAAAAAAATATATTTTGCAATGTATAAATTCACTTTTCCACATCCAAAATTTAATTGTAATATATAAACAATGTTTGTAAATCCCAGGCCCTGAAGATGATCTCAATAAAGTTCGAAACGTTGGCACGATAAAGAAAATGTTTTTCTGAAACCTACATCACACCAGATCGCATATCACGATTTCTAAATAAATATCGATTAACGGTCACTAATCACCACACATTATATATAATCTATATATTATTATTATATCAATTTCCCTTATTGTGGTTCCTTTACAGGTAAAATTCTTTCAGCATTTTACCCTTTTTACAATAAACAATGTACTAATCAAAATGGTATAAAAAAGGAATTTGTGTACTTATTGTATTTTAAACGAGAACAGTCTTACTGTCATATATAAAATTCATAACCAAAAAGTTAAATTTCAACAAAAACAGGAATATTTTATTCTCCACTTTAAATAAGCATAGCGAGTTCTTCTTCAAATGATTACAGCTACAATTTTATAGAAAATCTGTTACCTATTGGTAGCCAATGGTCATTTCATATGATCACTGTGTACAAAAACTCCAGAATTGATCATTATGGATAAAACCATTGTTCGAGAGACCTCCAATTACTCTCAGATTTTAATTTTTTAATTCCAAAGTGAACAGGCACTCCAATAACGAGTGTTAGGCGGAGTCGTTATTTCAAAGGGATTCAAATGCCATGGGATTTCGCTAACGAGTGAAAGTGAATGACCGAGAAAGACGGTGCCAATGGCAGAGGAAGAGCGGGATAGAACAATGGATAACGAGAAAGCACATTGTCCTCTCTCTCTCTTTGCGTCTCCCCTGTCTGGAACATCGATTATTCATATCCACGGTAAGCCGAGGGACTCTGAGTCTGACAAGCCATTTGTTATACTTCTGTACACTGTGTTCATTATTTCTTTACCCTTGTACAACGTCTCGTTGCGCATCTTCGGCCCTGCCTAATCACCGTTTTCTTCCATTTAGTCACATGTGCCTTGAACTTATCTTGATAGAAATTATTATCCTTAAGAAAGGATTTCATTGTTCCGTTTTCCCGGTTATTTACTATTCACCCGTGTATTTATATTACTCCAGAAACATAGAGGCAAGGAAAGGCATTATTTGGTGACAAGAAAATTTATTAAGACACTGAAAAATCAATGCTTCAATTTTTTTAAATGATAAAATCAAAAATTATTAATTCCATTGTATTTTGTGATCCGATTGACCAAATAACTTCTTTCAAACGCAAGAAACAAACCAAATTTATTACAAATTAAAAAGAGTGTTTGATTCAAGGTTAAAATTTAATTTATACAATTCTAGAAAATTTTAGATTATAAAAAATAAAAAAATGAATTTATACAATGAGAATTTCATTTCTACAATGATTTGAATCTACAATTTTTTAGAATTGCAGAAATTCATTTTTTTAAATGTAAAATTTTCTATCATTGTATAAATTCTTTTTTTAATCTAAAATTTTCTAGGATTGTATAAATTCATTTATTTCACATCCTAATTTATACAATGTTTATAAATCTCAGGCACTGAAGATGATCTCAATAAAGATCGAAACGTTGGTACGATAAATAAAATATTTTTCTAAAGTCACACCAGTCCGAATGTCATGATCTCCAAATAATAGGTAATTAACATTTTAGTTGTTTTAAATTAATAAATCCATTACAGTTTGTGGTCCGATTGACCAATTAACATTTCTCAGTTAATTACTATTTACGTAACGTATTGGTTGAAATGAAAAAGTTTAATGTAATTGTTTAGTGTAATTTAATGATGTTGATGATGATGATGTAGACCAAAATGTGTTACAGTGCTTTTTTAATGATTTGAATATTAATCTCTTTATGTAAGGTTTTGGTTGAAATGAAAATGCAAGTGCCACGAGTGGGATTCGACCCAACGACCTTCGGCTAAATTCGCCACTGCTCTTCCGCTTGAGCTATCGTGTCTTCGATCCATTCGGACATCAACTTCCCATCTCAACCCACCTTTGGAATTTTCTCTCCTTTTTGCCATTTTTCAAATGTCGTGTAATCAGGATTCGATTCTCGGCGACAAATGAAATGGCCACGGAGAGTTTTAGTGAAGATATACTTCGTTTCCTTATTAAATCCATTGTATTTCGTGGTCCGATTGACCAAATAACTCCTTTCAATTAATTAATCTTTATGTAATGTATTCGTTGAAATGAATGTGAAATTAGTGAATCGAAGTCATGACAGCTCAAGCGGTAGAGCAGCGGCGGATTTAGCCGAAGGTCGTGGGTTCGAATCCCGCTCGCGACGCTAACTTTTTCATTTCAAGAAATACCTTACATAAAGATTAAAAATTATGTTAATTTATTTAAGATTAGAATTGGGGTGAGTAATAGTTTATTTTGAAAGACCCCCCAATCGTTTACTCGACGGACTTATTTAGTTTTTGGGTAGTGTATATAAATTACCCATAAAATAATAATTATTTTAATTATTAATAATTAATTGCAATACTATTATTACTATACTATAATATTAATATTATGCATTAAAACAGGTATAGCATTTTCGATAAACACATATTTTAATATGTTATGTGTACAGGTGACTAAAGTTGTATCCCAATTATATGCCAACTTTGTTACTAATTAAACAAACTGTTGAAAAAGCGGAAAATACGTGTTCAATGCTTCTCAATTTAGTTTATTTTATAAGATCAATTGTCCCACAGTTTTTCCGTACGAAAAGTGTACAAATCTATCTTCTTTTTTTCTTTCAATTTTCGATTGGATCCCAATTTGAGCAAAATTTTTAAAAAGCCGTTCTAGTGATAGTAAAATACAATTAAAATCTTACGGTTAACAAAAAAGATTCAAATATTTATTTGTCCACTGTTCTCACAAGAAATTTTTTTTTTTAAATATTGCAATTGAAACTATAATATTTCACTCACAAATCGACTCAATTTAAAAAAGTGGTAAATGTAAGCAAAATAAGGTTCCGTGGACCAGGTTGTTACATAAATAGGTAAATTTTTTGATAGCTACTTCTAATCAGGAAACAAAAACAAAAAATTAATATTTTATAAAATATTGATTTATATATGTTTTATGTGAAGTATGGTCGAGATGAAAAATCAATCACACTTTACATGAAAATTAATGCTCTATTTAAATAATCACTTTCGTTACCTAGCACCAACTGTAAAAGCAAAGATTAATTTTATATAAAGGCAATTTTTACGTATAATATTATAATATTATATAATTTTTACACGTTAGTTTTGATAATTTATATATTTTTTTAAACCTGGAGAATGATGTGAAATAAAAAAATATTTCTTTCATAAGAATATTTCATTATACCTCTTTTTTTATCTTCTTTTTCTATTAGCAATAATAATTTTAAGAAGCTTTTATAATTTAAAGCCAACAGGGTAAAAGCAATCCATCGTTTGAAAGATTTTAAATAATCAGTAACACAACAGACGTATCTGCTATCGTTCCTTCAGCAATCTCAGAACATATAGGATATTATATTTTATTATATTATAACAATTATGAACTTATATTAACGCTTATAACTTATATTTCTTTTCTTAGAGGCATAATAAACAACTCCAGATAAAGATGAGAATTGTTACCGAACGTAAGAATATTATATCTAGCAAATGAACTTTACAATAAATGGTTCGAACCATGGTTTGAGAATTTACAAGCTACATTCTTTTTTCTTTTCCTTTTTTCAAAAAAAAAAAAATATTGGTTTTTTCATGGAAACTAATCGATAAATATCAAATAGTAGTTCTGATGTAAAGCTTAGCTTGCTAAAGTTAATTTTTGCGTAATTAGCAGATTATTTTCAGCACGAATGTGTGAAAAAGATGATTCAGTCTATGGTCTGTGGTCTGGTAGAACTTTCATTTCCTTTTGATTAAACCCGTTGCTAGCCAATATTTGCTTCATTCAGTAATGGGTCCTCCCAAGGGAATGTTCCAGTGGAAGAGTTTTAACTCGCTTAAATCCAACGAAATTAACCTTCTTTACAATAAAAGAATTTCAATGGGACTTTTTTCTTTTTTATTGCGTCTTAAGAAATTCAATAACGCTTACTGCGGATTTTCAGTTTTACAGCGTCTCCTTTCAAAGGGGTGGAAGGCGCATTAGAAAGATTTAAGCTATTAAACTATTCTTGCCCGTTTTACTACGGTTTTATTACGTTTTATATGGTTCATAATCGTTTGAAATGCCCGAGTTCAATTACTGTTCTTTATCACCATTTTTACAGTTTCAGAGTGCAGATTATGAAAGAACATTTATCGCCGTTTTAGACCTACTGAACCAGAAGAAAACAGTTCATTTTTCATCAATATAAAATAAAATTTCTATTCAACGCTTCTATAACGTCATTTGTTTATCTAGTGAATACTTTTTTAAACGAAATATTGAAAAACTCGTTTCTGAAAATAGGATTTAACAATGATTTTTATTAAATTCACCAATTTCGTGGTCCGCTTGACCAATTAATATATAACAATTAATTAAGGTTTTTAGTACTAATTCTTTCTAATAGGCAAGGTTTTTAGTTGAGATAAAAAAGTCAGTGTCACGAGCGGGATTCGAACCCACGATCTTAGGCTAGATACGTCGCTGCTCTACCGCTCGATCCACTCGGACACTAATCGAAGTCACGTGGCACTGACTTTTTTATCTCAACTAAAAACATTAATTAATTGAAATATATTAATTGGTCAAGCGGACCACGAAACTAGTGAATTTAAGAAGTTTAAAATGATGTATACCTTCACTAAAGCTCTCGTGGCCATTTCATTTGTCGCCGAGAATCAAATAGATTACACGACGTTTGAAAAATGGCAAAAAGGAGGGAAAATTCAAAATGTGGGGTTGAGATGGGAAGTTGGTGTCCGGGTGGATTGAGGTCATGATAGCTCAAGTGGTAGAGAAGCGGCGTATCTAGCCGAACATCGTGGGTTCGAATCCCGCTCGTTCCATTGACTTTTTTATCTCAACTAAAAACCTTAATTAATTGTAAATTATTTTTATTAATTTATTTGTTAAAGATTAAAAATAGTAATATTTTTTAAAGATGTGCGTATGTAGTCTCACGTAAATGCCATGCTAGCAATTTTGTGTTTAAATCTCTGCATACCCTTGAATTGTTTTTCTTTATATGTTGCAACAGATTATTGCACTCCAAAGGTTGTCGGAAAGTGTATCTAGTGAAAAATGATGAGGGTTGGGATAATGGTCCAGGGTTTTATAGAGCCGTCTGTGTCGACTTTTTACAGATTCGAAGATAATGGGATTTAAAGGTCTGTGAAGAGAGTGAATTTTGACACCAAGTAGGGAGCTTTGGCAATGGTTAGAGAGGTTTTTGGACTGGAGCGAATGGATTGTTTGAAGGTGGAACCTTTGGTTGAACCTCTCAATTCAATTCCGTACGGTTAGATTGGTTCAACCACACAAGTTGGGGCGAATGCCTCTTCGTACTTTTTCTTTCTATTATCATTACTTTTGTCCTCCAAGAGGCTTTAAGTCCAACAGGAACAATTCCATAACGCAAGTAGTTGTGGAATTATTAAATTTTTTATCTAGAAACGAATGTAAATTATGGTACAACCTATCTGATGATTGTGTTTTATTGTATTTTTCAATTGTCATCATTTTTTCTATATATTATAGCAGTAAACCCAATAACTTCTACAAAGTTGTTTTTTAAAATGCAATAAATATTTAAAAAATACGGCTATGCGAGGAATCGGATGGATTGAGTAAAGGTCGTGGACCCAATAATAAACAGAAACGAAAATCTAACTTTTCATGATATTCCTGACATGCTTGAGGCAGTGCAGAATAACTACCATGACAAATAAATAGTAAACTTTTATTTTTATTGATTTTTTATTTGATATAGGGCAATATATTTCCTTTTATTTCTGTTAAAAACAACATATTTGTATTTAGTATATTTTACTAATGCTTTGAATCTATAATTGATCGTCATGTGTATATATTGAAAAATAAAAATGAAATTTTCGCATTTCTGTTTTTATTGTTGTCAATGGTGACAGGTGATAGTATTAAAGAAGTAGAGAATTAACCGTTTAAGTGCTGAGAACCACTCTATTCATTACCTATTTTATTGGCAGCCCCAGATGGAACTGCAAAGTTTGTCTATCAAGACAACAAAATGTTATCTAAAAATAAAAAAAGTTTTTTTCATTCAGATATATTTATTAATACAATAAAAATTATTATGTGGACCAAACCTCATAAGAAAGGGGTAGGATCGGTTCCGACCGGACTGTACTTGTATTTCGCCTCAAACCATGGTACCGTTGGGATGGGCGGTAGGCGAAGAACTTTTGTTCTTTTAAAGTACAAAGTAGTGGAAGACATTGGTAGCATAGAACATAGAAACTTAGAAAGAACAAAATATAATAGATTGAAGAAAAGAAGAAACAGCGAAAGGTAAAGTTTATTTTCTGTGATTTTGTATATTTTCTTCTGATCCTGTATTTTTTGACACAGGAAAGACTGTCCTAGATATTTCTGAAAGCCACTACTACGACATGATGTGCTGAAAAAAATGACAGTACATATTTGATGAGGAGTACTGTATCTAGTTGGATCAAGATGTTTCCAATTGAGTGGAACCTGAAAAGAGAGTGGAACCAAAAACTCAGCCTTGTGTAACACCAGCTTCAACATAGTATTTAGAAACGATAATAATTTTAAAATTATTTTCAAGTGGCCTCACGTTAACGAAAAAACTGCTATGGTCCTAGTCCATCTCCTCATTTTCAATTGGAATTACATTAATTTACTTAAAATCAACTTTTGAAGATGATGAGAAGCCGAAGAAGAAATGACCAAATTTCAGGTTCATTAAAAACTCAAGAAATTTATTCTAAGTTAAAAATAACATAAATAAACAATAAGTATTTATCACCTTCTGCATGTTGTTCGGTTTCCACAAGATATTGAGTTCAGGGTTAAGACATTGAACTGTATGTTTGAATATCGTTTGTTTTATACTTACAAAATGTATATAAGTTTAAAACCAATAAGTACAAAAAGAATTTAAAAAATTAGCCATTGTTTTGAAATTTTGCAAACTAAATCAGCGGGATGAGATCGGGATTAGCAATTGAGTTCATTTTGTGTTCGAGTAATTAATTAGTTCATATCGGATTGAGTGTAAGGTTGAATAATTTGTACACAGGATCTGATTGATGGCTGACTGCCCCTTACCTCGCAATCTATTATTTATTGTTTAAAGGGGCTGGAGACTGTTTCGCCTCACTCCTCTAATCTATATGGAAATAGCCCGCGGATTTGCATTGATAGACTTGCCCGGAACTAGAATTAGAAGCGAAGACAAACGGGAGTAAGACACCTCGCCATCTGATGAAATCCCAGCTAGCCAATTGTTTAATTACCCATCATTACTTTTTTCTCTCTTGGAATCAGTTCACGGACATCGGCGAATTAGCATCTGATTTGATTAAACTTGTAAGGCAAAGAAGGGTGAATTTCAACAGGTCTCTGAGCAAGGATGTAACAACAATGTTTTTTATTCTGAAAACCTAAGAACAAATGTGCGCGTGTAATATATGAAGAAAATATTACAAGGTTTTGAATGTGTTGTACAATTAAAATCGTTTAACCCAAACTTTATCAACATTTTGTAAATGATGGTTCTACTCAGAGATTTTTGTTTATAGCCGACTTTGAGTATTGAAGGCTCATCGTCAGAGTGAATAAATTACAAACACCTCTCTCGAAGGTGATTTGTAAGGTGACACTTACCGATCAAATGGATGAAGGAAGCTGGTTTTTAAGCCGTTTTGAACATGCGTAAAAAATGAATTACAAAACAAATATTATTCTCATACACTTTTTTCCAAAATTAAAGATCCCACACCAGTAACAAATAAATCTGACGTAATTTGCAAAATCAATTGTTCAAATTGTCCGGCAACTTAAATCGGTTTTACATCCCAATATATCGATAAGAGAGTAAAGCAGCATATCTCTGAGTTAAAAAAAAAACCCCAAGCAAAATCCTACAGCATTCAATACCCACCATTTTGAACGCAAACACAATTTCGACTTCAACAATCCAAAAATATTACACACAGAACAAAACAAATATAAATGTAACTTTTTAGAAATGGTTTACATCAACAGAGATAAACACAGCATCAATTACATAACAGACACATGTAAACTCAGTTGCAGCTACGACAATATCATTAATCAAATTCAATATCGATAACATACATATCACATCACATCATCATCACATCACACAAAACATATAATATAACATATGAAACAATCATCACATTCTATACATAAAACATTTCTACATAGTTATTCAGAAATCGTGAGATGCGGTCCGGTGTGATGTAGGTTTCAGAAAAACATTTTCTTTATCGTGCCAACGTTTCGATCTTTATTCAGATATCGTGAGATGCGGTCGGGAGTGATGTAGGTTTCAGAAAAACATTTTCTTTATCGTGCCAACGTTTCGATCTTTTATTGAGATCATCTTCACTACATCACTCCCGACCGCATCTCACGATATCTGAATAACTATCGTTTAACGGTCACTAATCTCTACACGTTTCGATCTTTTATTGAGATCATCTTCAGGGCCTAGGATTTACAAAAATTGTTTAAATTTAACGAATACATGTAGGATGTGGAAAGAAGTATTTCTAAATACTTTGATTGTATATAAAAAATATTTTTTGTATTGTATAAATTAACATATATACGTTGGATTTTGAAGGGATGGGGAAGGATATCGGTATAGAAAATACATTTTGTCTTTCCTATACCGATATCCTTCCCCATCCCTTCAAAATCCAACGTATATAAACACAAAATAGCAAAATCTAACTGGCACTCTCGACACGACACGCAAGAATGGCACAATTACACAGAAGACAAACACTTTGAGTGAGTAGAAATACTTTGATTGAATATATAAAAAAATATATTTTGCATTGTGTAAATGCACTTTTCCACATCCAAAATGTAATTGTAATGTATAAACAATGTTTGTAAATCCAGGCCCTGAAGATGATCTCAATAAAGATCGAAACGTTGGCACGACAAAGAAAATGTTTTTCTGAAAAAAAAATTACACCAGACCGCATCTCACGATTTCTAAATAAATATCCATTAACGGTCACTAATCACAACACATTTCTGCATAGTCTAATTCTTCAACAATTTGTTTTTTTCCCTAATTATCCCCGTATGTATAATCTTGAAAGGATAATCAGGCCGAACCATTACCGACGTTTTTTTCCCATTGTCGGCTCCTTTCGCCTCAAATAAGCCGATTCCTTATATAAAAATGTCGTTCTATCCCGACTTCCTCACCCCCTTCAAAATCCAACATATATATATAAAACTGAATATCTCACTTGCGATCTTAACACGACTCATAAGGATCACAAAACTACAGGGAAAACAAACACTTTGAGTGAGTAAGAATACTTTGATTGAATCTAAATTTTTTTAGCATTGTATATTTAATCTGAAATATTGTATATGGTATGGTATGGTAGAAAAGGATACTAGGAAGCGGGGTTTGCACTCCCCGGGCACTGCAGCCTTCTGGCTTATTGTACCTTCCCAGTTCCCTAGTTTAGTCAATAGACTCAATCCTTCTTCTCAGAAGCATCAAGTCATTGACTGTTATTGCTGCAATTTGGTTCCCTGTGTCTTTTTCGTACGCTAGGTTAAACCTCCATTGAGCTGTTGCTTCGCATTCGAAGATGATATGAGTGGCTGTTTCCTTCTCCTCATTACATAATCTGCAAATGGGGTCATCGCTGTATATACCCATGTTGTGTAGATGTTTTCTCAGATACCAGTGACCGGTTGTATAAATATTGTATAAATAGCATTGTATAAATTCATTCTTTTTAATCTAAAATATTCTAGAATTGTATAAATTCATTCTTTTTTAAATCTAAAATAGGCTAGCATTGTGTAAATTCAAATATTTTTTAATCTAAAATTTTTTAGCGTTGTATAAATTCCTATTGTTTTTCCACATCCTACATATATTTGTAAAATTAAAACAATGTTTATAAACCCAAGGCCCTGAAGATGATCTCTAAAGATCGAAACGTTGGCACGATAAAGAAAATGTTTTTCTAAAACGTGTGGTGATTAGTGACTTTTAGTCGATGATTATTCGGAAACCGTGAGATGGTTAGAAATGGATATCAATCAGTTTTTGTTGATAGGTTGTTAGTAAAAAAATGTCAAAAATTAGCGGTGTATAGTTTTTTTAGAGGCCGCAATTTTTACGGGACACGGAGCTCATCACGGTAAGGTAACGTCCCGGATTCGAAACCAATGGTCCTGCATTCGAATCCGCCATACTTACGCCTTACAAACATAATTGAGCGGTAAATAAATTGAAACGAGCATTTAACAAAAAAACTTCCCTAAATCGAACAAAATTACTTGAATTGGAAGACTATCGAAATAAAACAAATCACAATTTTAATTTTAATTTAAATACAAATGGCCTCTTCTATTTGGACCACATGTCCGAATTGATTGTTATGTTGTTGATTTATCATTATAATGTTATATATGTAAATTAGTAGCGTAACAATGATTGTAATTAAATAGAGTCCTGTGGAAGGCGTTAAATACAGCCGAAAGCTCGACAGCGGAAAAAGGAGTGTTTTTGTTCACTTACATTGCTTCATCCCTGATATCTTTATTTAAATAAATACAATAGGGCTACACAGTTTCAGTAAAGAGAGAAAACTAGATTGGTATGAGAAAGTTGCAATAAAAAATGTAAAATTAAATATGGAAATAACTAAGTTTTTAACTAAACTAAGTTTTGCTCACGTTCAAAATTGAGGAGCATTAAAAATCAGCTCATTTGGAATGCGATTGATCCGCAAGTCACCATAACCTGACGATAAACATTTATTTCTCGAAATCAAAATCGTTAGAAACAAAAATCTGTGAAGAGAACCATCATTTTCAAAAAGTATAAAACTTTATCAATCCATTGTTTGCTAGAAAGAAGTACAAGTATGAAAAAAGACATGAGAAACATTGGTTGTAGTTATTTGTTATGCAGCTCAGTTCAAAATATTTTGCAACGTATCGATCGCTAATCATGAGATAACATTAACATGTGATAACGATTCGCCGATAATTATTCCCTTGATAATTTAAGGGAGGATATAATTTCTTCCGGGAGGGAAAAGCCGGATCGTATTTCCGTTAATTTGCATCGGACCCATCAAGCCCGCTCAGGCTGTTAGCAACATTCCCTATTACTAGAGATTAGAATATTAAAACCGTTATTATTAAAGGGGAGAATTATTAATTACCAAGTTTAAAGGCCACGACGAAACCGGACCGATGCGTAGTGGGATGATGATCAAAATTCGGGATTATAAGATAAATAATTTAATTTGTTAATTTTTATAAAAAGGTACAAATCTCCAATCAACGTATAAAATAGATTAAAAATCTCTAAATTTTAACTACCTTTATTACCTCGTGTTATTTCTCGTAGAATTGAACGATTCAGGTCATATAAAATAAAATTAAAATATTATTTGTTTGTACATAAAATTATAAGGCACATGGATGTTATTCAATTTACCTAAATGAAACATAAATTTCTCAACTAATGTGGTTCATCTGTGAAAATACCATTTTGATGTAAAATCTATAAAAACCGTATATTCGGTCGGCTTTATAAGAGATGGTGCACCTCAAATTAGCTGCATTGTATCATGTTTACATTAGATCTAAATATAATATTCTAATAATCATTATCATCATCTAATCATTAGCAAATCAGTATACCAAATCCTAATAGATAATCTCAAATAATGTTGGCGAGCCTTGATTGAGAGATTGACGGACAAATTTATCTCTTAATCCATCAAGTTTGCTCTAATAAGAAATATTACTAACTCAAAGATATATTTCGGCACTTAGGGCTCTGACATTCATGCGGCCCTTAGGCCATAACCTCATGTTAAGCAAAAAACGTATGGAATTTTATGGAAGCTCTTGCATAAGTCAGTGACATCAATGCTCTGGCCCTGGGCATTCGGCAGGCAATAAAAAAGTAGACATGTTGGCAAAAAAAGGAGCCAATATGAATCCTCTATGTCCCGAACCCTTCTGTGGCCTAGCATTCTGTCACAAAAAAGGACCAAACAAAACGGATTCTTATGAGTGCAAAACCTGGTGGAACAGTACAACAATTCATAGAAGGGCCATCCGCAAGCCTGTCATAGGAATTATTGGAGGGTAACCGCAACAGATCCAGGAATCTGTTTCGCCTCATGACAGGGCCCTGCCGCCCAAGATACACCGCCCTTATGCACCGGATAAGTGCATAAACTGAAGAAACACTGTGCAGATATTGTCTGGAAAAAGAGGAGGAATACGTTCTGCGTTTCGGTGTAAGTATATATACATACAGATACTTCCAACTAGGAGAAGAAAAGCCACAAGCAAATCTCTACACTAAGGAGCCGGTGGCAAGGCTATGGAGACATAAAACAACCTAAACCAGGCCAGGGAGTTATAAAACTAGAGAAGAACAATAGATCTACTCAGATCGAGGTGCAGAAGGCCTTGTGGCCGCCTCTATTATCCCTATCCCTTTCACTAGGGTGTACATACTTTCATACGATACGAGTAAACAGTTTCTCAAATGCCCCATTTCTAGTTTTATGTCTAAGTCTCCAACTTTTGGACATAACATGTAGATCTTCTATCATCCAAATATTCCAAATAATGCCTAGGACCAATCTTCTACACTCTCTACATCCCTGACATACCTACCCACCCAGCCATTCACATCATGACCTTCGCGGACGATATCACAATCCTCTCCTTACATCCCTACCTTCTATCTTTGCAGCAACAGCAATCAAATACCATCTAGACCAACTGGTGCACTCGGCGGCGCATCAAGCCAAATGTACAAAAAAGCCGGCACGTGACGTTCACACTTAGAAGGGCTGTGGCCCACCATTGTATTCACAGTAAGATAATCACCCCATCCGACAAATCCGCTTCCTTGGGTTCTAATTTGACAGCAGACTTAATGGAACATGATCGTAACACAAAAAAGACAAGAACTGAACTGAAGACTGACAACTCAGACGCTCACTTAGACCTAAATCCATAAAGAGTAATCACAACATACAAGGCATTAATTAGACCAATTGGATTTAAGGAGGCGAGCTGTGGGGTGCAGCTTCACTTCACTCAACATCCAAAGAATCCAATCCTTTCAATCAAAAGACCTCCGTCACATCCTCCGCGCACCAACCATACCATCCACAAAGACTTCGTCATCTCATTCCAAACACGTTTTCACAACTTCCACTCCAAGCTTTCTTCCCACACCAATCCACTAGCTCAGCCCTCTTTTCAACATCCCATCCTAACAATACTCACGCCGCCTAAAAAGACGGTGGCCTCGTGACCTCCTAACCCCAAATTAACATACAATCCACAACCTTGGGAGTTCTGGCAATGGCCTGCTCCTCTCCGCCAACCCCATCAACGCGGTCCGACAGATCTTTCAATAACAATATATCGTTAAATGTCTAATTTTGTTGTACAGGAAATAATAAAAAAATATAAAAAATGTTCCAAACAGTACGTCTTCCCCGATAATCTATATGGCGGAAATGTTAAACAATGTTCTATTAATAAACGTCCTATGACCAATCCATACTAAAATTATTCCAAGATAACGCCGGATTATTATTTCTGAAGAATTGAAGAGCTCTGATGAATATCAAGTTTCAATTCTTTTGTTATATTTTCATCATTATTATCAATTTTACATCTAATATTTTTGTAAATCAAAATTTTGAGCGTAAATTAATGAAAATAATAAATGAATCGAAACCGTTCTGTAAATAAAATAGAATTCTAACAATTTTTTGGCTGTTCAGTGTACAAGAATATCCACTTTTTCGAAGACAATGCAGATATTCTGTATTTAAAAGTAGGACTTAAACAATTTTGGAATTTGCACGAGATTTACATCAAGTTATTTCATATTAATTGTGATATTTAAAAGTAGTAGAAATTTATTCATATGCTCATCAAAAGTTAGCAAAAATTTTCCATCAAATTACAATGCACAAAGAATGGTAGCTTTCTGAATGAACATGACATGAAAAGAGATTGATGATAACCCATTAAAATATAATTTTATTATCCGTTTTATTATGTTTTAAAGAATCTACTTTTCATGCCAGATAACAAATTGCGAAGCGAAGTTTATCATTTGCGTCGAACGATTGAAGTTTCCCGGCGACGCTCAGCTTGACGTCGGCTCGTGTGAAAACATGTACATTTCGGTGACTCATGGATATGTCGAATCGCGTTTGATTGAAATGGACCTAACTCGGGGGAAGTTTCTCGTCGATCGATCATGCCTCGTTGTGATGGAAGAAATTTTACCTCTTGGTCCGCGACGTCTATTCTGAACCGTTCGCTGAACCACCTACACATTTCTTTTATTTTTATTTTTTACATTGTAGCAGTCGTGGGTGGGAAAGCAGTGCTTTTAAACTCATCAATTAATTCTACGCGAGAACTTAATTTTGGTGTGCTTGTCCAAATGCTTGGCTATTGTAAAAGTACGCACAAAATACAGTACTTGTGTAAATTGTTTTCAAGAAAATTGCAAAAGTGGGCATTGTCTGAACGTTTTAAATTTCGACTTTTTTATTGAAATTTGTTCTAGTGAAATATGCCCTTCACAAAATCCATTTTTTATTCATTGCCTGTTATTGATATCAAAATACAGTAGTAAAAAACCTGCAGATGCCACATTATTTTTACTACAATTTTGACTTTGTGAACGAACGATAACCTAAAAATCATTTTAAAGGTTAAAGGTAATTCAATAGATTTACAACTAAATGTTTTAAAAACATCGTTCATTCTGGTCTAATGAAGCAAAAAAAAATATGTTTACACACTTTATCATGATGACTCATTTTACTACAACCTTGCTTTGTCGCATCACCATATCACGCAAATATGGAACATTTGGCAAGTTTCACTGAAAAACCTGGGTGTGGACAAAATATATAAAAATATATTCTAGACTAAATAGAAAAGGACCATATCGATTTTTTTTATTTTAAAACTATAAATTCGAAATTTATCAAAATGAAGTCATACAAAACGTCTCTCAGAATTTCTTGATATTTTGATTTTTATAAAAATAAACTTGGCCGGGTTTTCAACTTTCTACAAACTATTTTGTTATGAATAAATATTGGTTCATATTGGCCGCTGAACTGAACTCTGAACGATTCCCTCAACCGACCCCAAGCTGCAATAAACGCCCTGATCGGGGGATTACCTTTTTGTGGGGTGAGCCACAGGTAAAACGGTTAACTCAGCCTCATTGGCCGTACCTCGGAATAGCAGATGAATAACACTGTAGCTTAAACTTCCTAATTTGCAAAAACCTGGTTTAAATTGTGATTTATTGTCATATAGGTGGTTGGAAATTGAAAAATTGGTGTTCCGGAAAACGTTCTTTGTGAAATGTTTTAAAAATAATATTTCTTATACCCACAAAAAATGTATTAACTGTAACGGGGTTTGAGTATTTAAAGGTAAACAATTTCATGCCAAGCATTAATCTACTAGAAAAAGGACAGAAACTAACAAACAGCTATAATTTATTTAATATCATGGCTTTAAAATCAACCAGAATTTTTTCCTTTTATTAAACGAGTTTAAATTTTGTAAACACAATTTTCCAGAGCCCAAATTATTATCCATTATTTAACTGATAAAAAAATGCATAATATACTTTTATTATTATAAAGTGTTGCCCTGCACCATTTATTTTTTAAAAGTTATAGTATCAAGTGACCACGAGGTTGTTTTTTAATTATATATTAAAATTTAAAAATACTATTTCTTTCGGTAATTATACTTCAATTAATTGTTAACTTGCTTAATCAATGAACGAAATTGAACTAGAATTCGTTTAGCACGGTAAATTTGATTGGTTGATTAACTTCCGAGTAGTATTTGCTGCGTCACCCGACAGGAAAATATTGATGAGGAAATATTGTATAATGCCTATTCTGGCCCGATTTTCCTTAGTTGAGTTGCTCGATCAAAGAAAAGATGCTTCGTTCTCAGGAAATTGCCCATTTAAAAAAAAATTCCAATCAAATGCTTGCCCAAATGTTTGGATAAATTGTATTTAAAATAGAATAATAATATTAATCAATAGTCCGTCTGCACGGTTGGTGGTTTCAACAAATAAATGAACATCAATCAAATGAATGCACGTCCATGAAGAAGAAAATGATAAATATTATTATAGTGATATATACAATTTGTAGATATACTTCATTTTTAACTAACAGATAAAATCATTAAAGTTTTAAAGTAATAAAAATTCTTTCCTCCAAACGAACATTTTTTTACTAACAATACGCTAACAGCATACTTGTAATGATAAAAAGACGTAAAGAAATGACACATCAAACATTAGATATGCAAGGGTAAGTGTTATTTTTGTTACAATTAATTAAGTTTTTTATTTGAGATAAAAAAGTCAATGGCACGAGCGGGATTCGAACCTACGATCTTCGGCTAGATACGCCGCTGCTCTACCAATTGAGCTATTGTGACCTCGATCCACTCAGACACTAACTTCTCATCTCAAAATTTGAAAAATTTCAAAAAGGAGGGAAAATTCAAAAGGTGGGGTTGAGATAGGAAGTTAGTGTCCGAGTGGATCGAGGTCACGGTAGCTCAAGTGGTAGAGCATCGGCGTATCTAGCCGAAGATCGTGGGTTCGAATCCCGCTCGTGCCATTGACTTTTTTATCTCAACTAAAAAACCTTAATTAATTGTAATATATTAATTGGTCAAACGGACCACGAAATTAGTGAAGTTATTTTTGTTATTTATACGTAGTTGAATTCTGTTACGAGATAGTTCATTTATTTTAATGCATTCATCAGATATTTAAACCGTATCAATCCTTACCATTCAAAATGTCAATAACACTCATTGAATAATTGTCTCAAGTCCCCATCAACCTTACACTCTTCCAACACCCTTCATTCGGCTAGGAACTGATAACGGTCTTCAGGTAAGTCTACGTTACACAGAGCATTTTATTTTTGAACACCAGGGTTGCAATTTAAGTTATTGCGCTCTCCTATCATTGGGAAGATCGTTCTAATAAAAAATATACCTTTTTTATTATCATGTATGTATGAACTTTGTCCTAACGCCCGAGTGTGCAGTTTGTATAATTCGTGTGAACGTGCTTGTGAAGCTTTTAGTGTTGTTTCTGTGCTGGAGACGTCTGGAGACAAAGTTGTTTCACGCGGGCGCTTTTCTTGAATGATCTTTGAATTTAATTTTTATATTTGGATTATTTAGTATACTTAGAAGTATCAGAGCTAAACATTGATCGCTCACTGTTTTATTGTATAATCCAGAATCGAGAAGGAAATAAAGTTATTACTTTTAAATTAATAAATACACTCACAAGATAGGATGCAATTAAACTACAGTTCTCGCCAGACATATACTTACAAAAACATCTCAATGTTTGATTATGTTTGAAATCTAAAATTAATATAATTTCTCAACCATTGTTTGTACATTGGTTTTATATCTTTACTGTAAAAATATATTGACTTACCTACTGGAAAAATAGGTTCCCTTCATTCCCCAGTCGGGTAGAGTGATTTCGTAATAAGTTTGAAAATCGTGCTCACCCTCCCTTTCCCTTTAAAGGCAAAACCGTTTCTCTATTGTTATATATTTTTTACAATATTTCTTTTGATTTCCTTTCGACTTTTTAGGCAATACGGACGTAATTACGGTCCAGAGTGGGGATGCACAACAATAGCACAGGGCACGGCCGAAGGATCACTTGAAATTGGGCACCGCCTTCGAAAAAAACAAAACGAGCCACGCAGTAATCGAGAAGCTTGCCTCATGTCCACCGCTAGTCTTCCTCAAGGTAACTCTTTGCAAGAAAACCAGCACGTTTTGATAACATACATAGAAGTATCGAGTGATTTCATTTCGTTTCATTTCATGTATTCTCTTCCAATAAATTTAATATGACGAACATTGTTTATTTGCTGAAGTTTCCAATATATCAAGGAAAATAAATTTTTAACAACTTTTCCAGTTCAGTTGGGGTTCAAACCATCCATCTTTAGGCACGCTTATACGACTAATAAAAAATGGTTGTAATAAAAAACAGCTAAAACAAAATCTGTATTTATCTCATAATGTTTAAACAACAAAGTTCTTTAGTAATTTCATTATTAATCTCGATCAAACTTAGCAATCTATAGGTCACATTGGAATAACCTGTCACTAGTACTAAAAATAAAGTTTCCATACTGTTCACATTTTAATTTTGAACAGAGAAATTCTGGATAACTGGAAACAATGCATTTCAATATAATGTTGACTCTATTATATATTGTATTAAACAAAACCATAAAGCGAGGAGGGTGTTTATCGACCAATATATATTTCCCTTCCTACATCCATTATTCTGCCTGGAAACATCAGTGAAAGTCATCGCAGACGCTTCCACATTCACTATTGGAAAAGTTTCATGATAGTTGTTGAAATATGATATTGTGTCGTTTCAAAATTAATATATGTACGTGCTTCATACAACAACGTTAGAAATGATAGTTTCGTGCCATTTAAAAATTATTGATTGTAGTTGGTCCAGAGTATCGTCCATATACAGATTGTATAAATATAACAATAAAAAAAATAATATTTATTTAAGGAAATAAGTTGATATAAAATATATAAGTACAATGTAAATCTTTGGGGCAATAATTTTGTTATCCACCCTCTTTCGGTTAAACGTAATGGTATGTGAAAACAGACAGAAAACGGTAAATCTGCACCCAAATTGACAGTGATGTTCAACTGCAAAATCGTCTGATTTAATATGTCACTTTTTAATAAATAATGTTTTGGACAAATGTTAGAATAAATCCAAAAATAGAGCTGTCTCAACTATCCGAAAATAAATGATTTCTTTCACTTGTTGTTTAAATAATACATGCTTATGGCATAGTGTTCGATAATAATACAGAATGTGTTTAAATTCTATTTCAACCCCTATCTTTTTTATTGGGCCGTTGGCTAAAAAAGAAAACTTTAATTTGTTCGCGCTTCAGCTTGGAGCAAATTATGTTTCACACATACCAACTTAAAGCAAATATTTCGCACATAAATAATTGTACGTAAATACAAATTGATTCTTAGACTTTTGGTGCTTACAAATAATCCAAAAAGAAAACGAAAGTATTTAACACGTTTTAACACTCATAGAAAAAACCATCATACTATATAATGTTTAGTTTGCACTTTCTTGGACTTAGTGTGGAAGTAGAAAGTATGATACATTACAGGAAAAATTGAACATGATACTGCAGTTAGGAAAAGTGGACAAAAATTTGCACCAGATTGAATTGCGCTCTAATGATCCACAAAAGCGACCTGTTAATCGATTTAGTTTGAAAGTTGTTGCGAAATTTTTCTTTCAGTACCATAAGCAAGTAATTAAATTTCGATCACAATGATATATAAATAAATTGATGGGTGGTTGAATAACTTGGAAAAAACTTTATATAGAAAAACAGGGTTGAAAAAATTTTTTGCGATTAACACGAGAACGGTTGCTCAAAATCTAAAAACGTTTGGACTGTTGAATCCAGCGTCAAATATCCTTTCACGAAATTTATTGTACGATGATGAATATTTGCCATTTCAGATACATGAGTTCTTATCAGCATCCCGTTGATCTGTTGAGTTATATGAAAACAAGACAAGGAACAAAAATGTACGTATCTCGGGTTTTTTTCACAAAAAGCAACGCCCCAATAAAAAATATAGGGGTGCAGCAGAAGATAAACTTACCCTGTATACTATAATCAATGTATAATGTAATGAATGAGTTACACACATTCACATTAGCAAACGTTTGAAGTGTGTATGAGAATGTAGGTATTTTTGAAAATCTGGCAAACTTTCGTTGTATTAAGGAATAATTTTAACAAAATCGTGTGAAAATACATTTCGTAAATATTATTGGTCAGACTTATGGACTGAAGTTTCGACACCAACGATGCTGATCTCAGCACACTTTTTAAATTTTACCCGAAATTGGAATTACACACTTATTCACTTTTCAATAAAAGTTTTCTCAAAAATTCAACCAATCCAAAATCTAATCCAATTTTTTAAGCTGAACTCTACTTTTTAACATTGAAATAATTACAAATAAATAAATAAAATTTTAAAAAAGATATTATACTGAACTTATTTTTTAATAGTAAACTACTACTTCATTACCAAAAATTGATGAATTTGTGCCCCAAAAACAAAACCAATATTTCTTTCATTATCTAACGTTTCTCTGAATCAATTTTTAACTTGTTTATCGCATTTTTATTATAAAATCGAATGTACGTAAAGAATTTATATATAATTGTATAGGTTTGAACAAAAAAGGTTTAAATTAGTAATATTCAATTAATATCTCATAGCGAACCGCTTCTAGCTTCAATATAAAATATGTGTGATTCTGTTAGGAATTATCGCAAATAAAACCCTAAAAAGAAACTTGATTTTTTCTGTCGTTTCATTTTTATTTATGAAGTCAATTATTATTATTTTTTGGAGATAATAATGAATTGATGACAGTACACTTCCATGGAGGGAGTTTTCTACCAAACTAACAAAGATACCGTTTAGCATACATGATTTTTTATGTTTAATTATTTCATTATAAACAATTACTAGATGATTCTTGAGAAATTAGATTTACATGACAAAAATTGAAATATTTTTATCTAATGTAAATATAAAAAGTTCAATTTTAATAACGGACAAACTACTTGGATGTTTTGATCATCAGTGAAATGATACATTTTATTTGTTAAATTCTTTTTGGAAAATTTCATTTGTTCACAATCCTTGTTCAAGTATAATGGAATATTTTTGATTTTATCTATTGTTTTAATTTCCAATCAGATCCAGCGGCTATGACTAAAGGAGGCGGAAGCGATAGCGAAAGCGAGGCGTCGGTCGAAGGCTACTTTTTGACAAGGGGTGCTTTCCTCCTCACCCCCAGCCACGATCTAAACATGGACAAAGCGGCCACCATCCTGGATAAGATGAACTTCAAGGGGCCTTTCTCCCTCACAAAGACGGCCACCGGGATCCTCTTCAAGTTCGCCGACCCAGAAGATTACCAGGCCACCTACAAGAAGGGATTCCACAAAGTTACAGGAGCGAGGTTCTACAAAAAGGTGAGCCCGGTTACTTTTTTTCTCGCTTCGATATTAGTCTCTTTGCAGAACGTTATTGCCGATAAAAAAAGTTTTAATTACAGGATAAGAATTGTTTTACCGCTGAAATCATTACGATGATTTTTTAACTGCTCATATAAATGAGTAAAACATTTTTTAAATTAAAAACATAATATCTAAAATAATTCGTGACTTGTGAAGAAATAGATTTAGCTATAACAATTTTATCTCAGCCAGTTCATTAAAAATGACCACACTACACACAGCCTGGATTTTTATTTATCGTACTTTTTCACTTTATAATTAAAGTTTAATTAAAAACAACCAGCTTATTGTATTTTTATTATTTAAACCGTCAAATACAGCTAGTAATAGGGAGCAATATTGATAAGTACTTTACGTCCTGCTCAAAAAATAAAACAAGCGAGTACGTTTTATACTTGAATGTTACTAATTACCTCAGGCAGTTTGATATATTTCATTAAAAGAGCAAGACAAATGTACGCGCATTTAAATTTTAAAAAGTTCTAAAAGCCTCGACATCATTAGATAAATCAATGAATGGAAAGTTGAAGGTAAAGTTAAACCAGCTAAGTCGGCATCTATCAACAGGTGGTTTGATCCCCTCAGAACTACTTATTCTTCTGTGATAATTCTATTAGAAATCCGCAGTCGGTTAGAATCAATGTTAAACTAAACCATTAAAAATCCTTATTTATAATAAAATATTTCTCTTTGCCAATTTCTTTAAATAATATTGACAAGAGAAGAATTCGAATAATGCTTAATTTATTATCTTTATTTTCTTCATAAAAAGGCAAATTAATTTCATTTTATGTACAAATAACTCTACGAAATATAAATAAATATTATTACCTGAGCAGGACACGTTTTAACGAAGTCATGATTGTAAATAAATTATTTCAATTAATTAATCTTAATGTAAGGTATTGGTTAAGATAAAACTGTTAGTGTCACGGGCGGGATTCGAACCCGTGACTTCGATCCACCCGGAAACTAACTTTCCATCTCAACCCACCATTCGAATTTTCCCTCCTTTTTACCATTTTTCAAATGTCGTGAAATCTATTCATTTCTCGGAAATAAAAAAGACAACAGACAAATAAACGTATTTTCCAGTACTTCGTCAATCTCTGCACGTTTGCCTGCATATAACTCGTTCAACCCGCTTCTTATTCTAGCGCTACATTTCTATTTTTCTGTATTTATCACTGTCTTTCTATTAATTTCATTTCAGTAATTACTGAGCCCAAATCGAACACGATCAATTAGCAAAATATAAAATGTTTGTTCATTCTCTCTCTCTCTTTTTCTTTCTTTTTCTCTCTTCTCTATCTCTCTTGGATATATATTTTTCTCCCGTTTCCATTTTCTTCATTTTTCTTTATTTTTCGTCTTTTACCTTTCTTCATTTTCTTTTCTTTCATCGCCTATATTTTACTTTTTTTATCTTCTTTTTTTATGTTTTTTCATTCTCTCTATAGCTCCCCTGGTTGCCCGTTCAAGTTCAGTTTCAGTTATTTTACACATAAGTCTGTTGACTCATACTCCCACCTACCACTAGCATTAATTGTACAAGTTAGAGAGGAACTGTCCGAAACAGATATCTGCGTCTTTTGCACCTGAGCCCCATTAAATGTGATGTAGCTGTCAACCCGTCCCCTTCCTCGTTTCCGACAATAATCCTAAATCTGAAAATGCCTCCATCTGGGAGTGATTTAACTGGATAAAAATCTGCGCAGGGGTGGAGGTGCTATCACCCCACAACAAGTGGTGAATCACGTTCAGGGGAGCAAAATTAAAACCTTTTAGTATTGTTCTTTTTTGACGTACCGGCTCTATTTTAAACACCTTTTTCTAACATGTTTTTTTCAAATTACTATATGGTAAAATATATAACATTATATTGATGATAACAATAACGGAGCTGAGGTGAACGCGAATTAGATAATTAAAACGTATAATAATTTTGTAGCTATTTATTTACAATGAGAAAGACCCAGTGCGGACAAACTCAAAAAGTACCTAAAATCCATTATAATGCCCTGTAAATAACAAGTGCGTACTTTTCATAACGGTTTCTGTTCGACGTTCCAGCAACAATTACCGTGGATTGCGTTGAATTGTTGTATTTTTTCTTTGTATGTAAATGGCAATTTAAACCGCTTAAAGTCATAATGCATGCTTTGATGTTATATTGGATTGAAGATTTGTGATGTTTCTTCTGTTATTTAAGCTGATTGTCGGACCAATAATTCATTTTTTTATGTCCAGTTAATAGTATTTCAGTTATATTATTTCATTATCAAGCACGTTTACAGATTGCCTCTGTGTCGAAATTGTAATAATCTCCATTAAAAGAAAAGAAAAAAAACGACAGCTTTTTTGGTAAAATTTACAAACCTTATTTGCTACTATTCTCAAAAGTTGGGATGCAAATGGGCCAACCTATTAGTTGACGTTGGATTTAATTAGTTGCATAACTCTTACTAACTGCTACTTTATTGTTTCTGAAGTGTCTCATAGGCGGTAGTGCGTGGAGTAACCCTGAACGCTGAAACTGTACTACAGAAATTTACAAAAGATAGAACGAACAATAGTTTGAAAGAAGAAGAAGTAGAAGTAGAGAGAGAGTGAGAGAGAGAGAGAGAGAGAGAGTGAGAGAGAGTGAGAGAAAGAGGGAGACAGACAGATAAAGAGACAGACAGGCAAACAGACAGACAGACTGACAGTCAGAAAGTGAACAAGAAAGAAAGAGTGAGATAGAGAAATCTCGAGAAAGGAGTAGAAATGTTGAAAGATAGGGGGGAAAAGTGCCATAGAGGGTGAGAGCGAAAAAGAAAGGTAAAGACAATGGACAGCGATAGATCAATGGAGGGTGTGAAAAAAAGTGAGAGAGATAAAGTGATAACTATTGATGTATTATAAGCGGGAGTGAGATAAGTAATGATCATTAGTTGAATTGCGTAGAATGAAAGAGCAAGAGAAAGAGAAAGATGAAGAAAGAAATCGTGAGAGAGAGGATAAAAGCAGAAAAGAAAGACATCTAACGATTGATTAGAAAAATTTGAGAAAAAAAGTGAAAGAGCTGCTCCCACGTTTTGCCCTTAAAATATATGGCAGATGTGGTTTTCATAAGTAAAAAAAGTCATTTTCTGTAATTAATAAGTCACTAATATGGTATAGTACAATAATTTGCGAGAATCTTATATGTAATATAATGATAATTTATTTTTTCAAACAAAAGAACACGATTTCTCTTTTGTTTAGACCTCTTTTCAACAACAAAAAGTAGAAGAAAGTATTTAATTCATTGTGAAAGGCCAACATCCAATGCACGGGCGTTGTGTTTTATTGCCTTAAAACGTTTCATTTAGCTTTCAGCTCGAGAAATAAAAACTAATGATCCCCAGAGGATTGCCGCCCCGAGTAATGACCCCATCATTGCCGTCCAAACAGAAAAGCAAGTATGAGTCAGTGGTGTGGCGCATCCCAGACTCATGATGGTTAATCACCCGAGACCCAATAGGCAACCCTTCTCCATCTGAACAATTGTTCCCTCGTCTGACGACATCCGACCATTTAAAGTCAAAATGAGAAGGAACAAAGGCTCTCTTAAAGTAAGTCATTTGCCAGAGAAACTTGACTACCATGTTATAACATCCTTTGAAGTTTATACAACAAAGTTCTTGTAATACGTGCAAAAGTAACAAAGAATAATTCAGAACACGGCTTTTGTCACTGCTTTGTTTTTCATGAGTATCGAAATATTCAAGGGGCGTGTCTTTTAATGACTTGCTTATTAGAATCACTTGTTCAGATAGCGCTTATATGTCACAAAGTCATATAAATCCATCTAAATTCGTTTTACGTTGCTTGTACTTAACGAAAAATTTATTACTAAGTTTTATAGATTTACCATTTGTATTTATGATCAAATGCGGGATTTAGTACTTTCTTAAATACAACTCATCAATACACATTTATATACAAATAATTTTGCTAATTAAGCTTAAATTGTTATTTCTATTATTTAATGTAAATAATTACACAATTACAGTACTTTCGCAAGCTTCATTGCACGCTTTAATTTAACAATTATTGGCTAATTCGTAGGATAAGGGTTAACATTTTTGCATCCTATAAGAGCGCATTTTCATAAAAGTACGTAATACATTCCGTTAGGTGTCTGGAAAGACAAAAAAATCCATTATCGTTACGCACATTGTCAACTGTCGTCGTTGTACAAGCGATCAATCTTCTTACTTTCCGAATCCTTATGGAAGGAGGCGACCGACGGATTGACGTCAATGATATCGACATGGCTTAGTCTGTTGCTAGCTGGGTAGATTCAGCAGAGCAGCTGCAAAATAGAATCATTCCATTTTAGAACGAATTTTCATTTTTTTTATTACGAACACCAAATCAATTTAAAGTAAAATTATATTAATTTTGAATTATTACTGCGTTTAACAGGTGTATTAATTGATTTCAATTTATTTTATTAAAATCATAAAAATTCCAAATGTTCTAGCCTTAGTACATTATTTTTTAGCAATGAAAGTATTATAACCAAAGTATTTTAATTTGCATCATCATTATGTGTATGTAATATAATTTAAAGAAAAGTGTGGTGATTAGTGACCGTTATTCGATGATTATTCGGAAATCGTGAGATGTGGTCTGGTGTGATGTAGGTTTCAGAAAAACATTTTCTTTATCGTGCCAACGTTTTGATCTTTATTGAGATCATCTTCAGGGCCTTGGATTGACAAACATTGTTTAAATTTAACAAATACACGTAGGATGTGGAAAAAAGTGAATTTATACAATGCAAAAAATATTTTTTATATTCAATCAAAGTATTTCTAGTCACATGGCTAATATGCATAGTTCATAACGCAAAAAAAAAAAAAAAAAAAAAAAAAAAAAAAAAAAAAAAAAAAAAAAAAAAAAAAAAAAAAAAAAAGTATTTCTACTCACGTAAAATGCACTTACTTTGAAATACTTTGATTGAATATAAAAATATTTTTGGCATTGTATAAATTCACTTTTTTCCACATCCTACCTGTATTTGTTATATTTAAACTATGTTTCTAAATCCCAGGACCTGAAGATGACTTCAATAAAGATCGAAACGTTGACACGATAAAGAAAGTATTTATTTTATTGTTTATTATTAAAGTATTTCTACTCAGTCAAAATGTACTTACTTTGAAATACTTTCATTGAATATAAAAAATATTTTTTGCATTGTATAAATTCACTTTTTTCCACATTTGTTAAATTTAAACAATGTTTGTAAATCCAATGCCCTGAAGATGACCTCAATAAAGATCGAAACGTTGGCACGATAACGACCGCATTTCACGATTTACGAATAATTTTAAGAATTAAATTTTCTTATCTTAATGGCGTTGTGCACATACAATAAATAATATTTCATCAAAAGTAATGACACAGTACTTTTCAACGAATAAAAACTCTACTCATTAAGCAAAAAATCATCGTGAGGCCTATCTCGTTTATGGAAAGATATTGTGTAATTAATTAATCCAAAAATTGTAATCATTATTATTATACTTATTTAGCTGTGAAAACAAAGTTTGGAAATATTGTCAGCAATTTGAGCAAAATTGGTACTCTCTGGTCGGACAAAACTCGTCGTTAAACTTTAGCGAATTACATTTTCAATCAATTCCCATTTGCATTATATCGAATAGTCGATTTCTATCAGCTCTTTTTAAGGCCTTATGAACATACTTGTTTATCAGAGTTTTTACCAAACTCAAATCTAAATTTTTTATATATAGATTTACATATTTTATTGTCGCTTGCGTACATCAATTTATAATTTCCGTGGTTTCCTCTATTTTAGACTCAATTTTAGACTCAATTTTAGAATTCATCGATACAGTTTAATGTCGTTGCATTTGTAATTGTATAACTTAACATATTTTAAAAATTTTTTTTTTTTAAGGTGCCGATACCATGCAGACCACAAAAGACATTCGTTGTTTTAGTCCTAGACGTGCCGGAGGACTTGCCAGAGGAAGATATAAGGCATTCTTTGTACAAGTTCCAGTCTGTGGTCGAAGTTTCTCGAGTCCACAGTGTGCCTGTGACCAACACAACTGACAAATGCGCCCCTCCTACTCCAGGTGGGTAATCCTAAAACTTTTTATAAATTATAATCCTCCCAGTTTAAGCTGGGATAATACAGGCCAAATCCCCGGTTGCCGGTGGACCGACGCGATTTTCCTTACAAAAGGGTTGACAGAGGGTATGAGGCTCGGGTATTAACCCAGGTTCCTTTATGCAGGATGGGGCCATTTGGCCCATTTAGGATGTGAACGTGACATGCATCACTTACAATCACGTAATATTCTCCAATACTTTCTACGTCTCTCCAGTAATTTAAATCCGTCTCCAAACGATAAGCTATAAAATTATTTTTTTTTAAATCAAAAAATAATACTGCTAAAATTCAAATTAATATGGAAATTCATTAAGATCGCATAATTATATATCAATCTATTGCTGTTTTTTTAAATAAAAACTACCATATTTAAAAGAAATTTACTCTAATTTTAATATTTTCAGTTTATTTTTGTTTATTTAATGAATTCTGTGTAAGTTGAATTGTTTTTGTTTAAAAATATTAAGATATATTTTCGTGCAAAAAAGATTATTTTTAACACGATAAATATTCATACAATTCGTTAACATCAATTAGTAAAGTTTTATCTTACAATTAGTCGTGTACAATGTACAAAGTACATTTCATAAAACAAATTCGTAACATCGTTTATGAGTATTAAAATTAAGTTTCGGTTAATCACTTCATCCAGCTGTAATAAGACTATTTATAAGGACTGCAGGATAGAATGCAGTAATTAATACAAGTGAACAACAGCTCACGAGTACGAGGGATGTTTGCAGACAAGGCTATCTATTATTATGATGGGCTTGAGGAAGATGGTAATTAAGGTGATTGGAGGGACTTGACCGTCGCCGCAACTTGCCCTCATTCGAAAACTTAGTCTTCCTCAACGCTAAATGGTATTTCAAACTTTGACAGAGACCCCATTACCTTGCAAACTGAATATTAAAGCTCAGGCGAGGGTGAATTCTTCTGGGATGGCATTAACATAATGGTCCTATGTTTCCGCACGATTTAGAAACCAACGAATAATTAAAAACTTTCAGAACGAAAGCAGTTAATAATTACGAAAGCGACAATTTTTCTTTATTTGGAAAATTCACACAATTCTGATTTTTCTATTCTGAAAAAGTTATGGTCTATTTCGAAACAACTCAATATTAATTTAACACCGATTTGAATTTGATTGTATTGGGTTGTCCGGAAAATAATGCAGGATTTTGGTATTAAACAAAAAAAAAAGAAACTAGTTACTTTAAAGCAATGTTCTTTAATCAAAATAATTTCCCATACTCTCAATACATTTCTCCCAACGTGTTGGTAACTTATTAATTCCGTCTGAGTAGAATTCAGAATTTTTAGAATTGATAAAGTCAATAAATGCATTTTCCAGTTCCGTATGATTTTTGAATATTATGTGTTGTAAGTAGTGGTCCAGGTGTCTAAAAAAATGGTAGTCAGTAGGCGAGAGGTCCGGAGAGTAGGGTGGGTGAGGCAAAGTTTCATAGCCAAGCTCCAATAATTTTTGTGACGTTACACGTGACACATGTGGTCGAGCGTTGTCATGCAACAAAATGGGCCCTTTCCGATTGACCAAAGAGGGCTTCATTACTGCCAATTTCTGATGCATGGTATTAATTTGGTTACAGTATGATTCAGCATTGATGGTTTCGACAGGATTTAAGAAGCTGTAGTGTATTAAACCAAATGAAGCCCACCATACCGTAACCATTACCTTTTTTTGATGAGTTGGGGGCTTTGGAGCTTCTCCTTTGTCGAGCCACTGTCCAGAACGTCTAGTGTTATCGTAGAGAATCCACTTTTCGTCACATGTAACAATTCTGGCCAGAAATGGGTCATTTTTGTTTCGACAAAGAAGTGATGCACAAACATCAAAGCGCTGATTTTTTGGCGATCGTTTAATGAGTGTGGAACCCAATTTTCGAGTTTTTTCACTTTTCCAATCGCCTTGAGGTGGTCAGCGACGGTCGTTTTACTGACTTTGAGTTGCTCTGCAAGTTCTCGAACAGTTGTTTTGGGGTTTTCTTCCACCACTGATCGCAGAACATCATCATTAAGAGAGGAAGGCCTTCCACGACCTTCTTCATCTTCAAGGCTGAAATCTCCCTCCCGAAATTTTTTAAACCACCTTTGCACAGTGCACTCATTAACACAACCCTCGCCCCAGACTTGGTTAATGTTTCTAGCCGTTTGGGCTCCGCTTCGGCCGAGTTTAAACTCGTAAAAGAAAATCGTACGAAATTCTCGCTTTGACATTATAAGGATGACTGAATTATTTCCAAGTAGCGGAATGCTACAGAGGTAAACAAACAATATCATTTAATCCTGTAAACGTAAACAGAATATTTTATATAGATTTTTTTTAATGAAAACTTAAAATCCTGCATTATTTTCCGGACAACCCGATATTTCTTTGATATATAAAAAATCCTTTCAATGTATACTAATAATTTAAAATAACGTCACACGAACTTAGTCATCTCAACCAAGTCCTTAAATAAAAAGTGTAATTAATTTAAACACGCACTAACTTCCCATCTCAAGCCCGAGGGGATCGAAGTCAAGATAGCTCAAGCGGTAGAGTAGTGGCGTATCAAGCCGAAGGTCGTGGGTTCGCATCCCGCTCTTGACGCTGACTTTTTTTTTATCTCAACTTAAAACCTTAATTAATTGAATGATATTAATAGCTCAAGCGGACCACGAACGCTAGTGAATTTAATAAGTTAAAATGAAGTATACCTTCACTAAAGCTTTCCGTGGCCATTTCACTTGTCGCCCAGAATCAAATAGATTACACGACATTTGAAAAATGGCAAAAAGGTGGGAAAATTCAAAAGGTGCGTTTGAGATGTGGAGTTGTGCTCGAGGGGATCGAAGTCACGATAGCTCAAGTGGTAGAGTAGCGGCGTATCAAGCCGAAGGTCGTGGGTTCGAATCCCCCTCGTGAAGCTGACTTTTTTTATCTCAACTTAAAACCTTAATTAATTGAATGATATTAATAGGTCAAGCGGACCACGAAAAATAGTGAGTTTTTCGTGCATTTTTTTTTTTTTTTTTTTTTTTTTACTGGGGCTTCCGACATCTGGGTCATTTCAGCCCCAAGCTAAGTCAAGTCAATATTCTATTTACACTTCTATTTACAAACACTACATTCATACAGATAAATACATTCATACACATAAATACATCCATACAATACACTCATTCCGTTTGGTCGGTGGAGTACTTGATATTCCTCCACCGACCTATACTCGAACTAAACTAGATTGGGGTCGATGGAGTACTTTTATAAATATTCCGCCATCGACCCCGAACACATACTCATACGCTCTCATCGTTCGAGGGGCGATGATGATGTTATATTTCACCTCACCCCTCGCCATTCACGCTAATAAATACATGCACTCAGACAAACATATAGACACACAACACATGAGACATACTATATACAATAAAAAACCCCAATTTCCCGCAAAAATCGGAACAGGGGACCCTGAAACCCGCTGCAGTGCTCGAGTACCTTCTTCAGATTGGATGGCATGCCTACGCGCTCCCTGTAGGGAGCCAAGGCATGGCATGTTTCCAGTATGTGGGACACATCGAGCAACCTTTCTCTGCATAAGGGACACCTGCGCGGGCTTTGGCCCAAGAGCAGGTGGCCGTGTGTCAACCGTGTATGGCGTATTCTTAATCGCGTTGGATTGCATATTAGCCACGTACTTCTGTGATTTTAGATTGTACATATTTTCTTCAGAACGTCCTTAATAAAGTTCAATCCAAAAAAAAAAAATTTTAAAACAATTCCCTCACCGTATTATTCTAAATATTGTCCGATATTAAAACACCCCACTCTTGGCAAAAAATTTATTCCGAATCTTTGATGAATACCGACCCTAAAACCACCGTTCCCCACATTAGGGTTAATTAGAACCTGAAATAATAACACGAAGAGATACGGCAGGTGCATAATTTTACACCGTTTTAATCGGTCCAACGATGTAAACCGATATGATTCGAAACGTATGAAAACTAATGATTTAAATTGGTGCGACGTATCGTCATTGGCAAATTGCACCAAACTAATGGCCCTCCAAGCGATTAAAAATAATTGGATAAATGTTGTTATAACGCCAACGCCGAAAACGATTTGCTTCATTAAAGCTAATTACCCATAAACGAATTAGGATCAATGTGGACACCTACGGAAAACGAAAATTCTTTCATCCTTTTGATGATTTCATTTCTCCTTTGATCATTTAATAAACCTGTTTTATCTTTTTGATTAACGTTAAGCTCTATTTCTAGCCTACTATATTTTTGACGAGAAAAAATAATGAAAAGAATAATTAATTATTAATACAAACTGCCAACGGATAATATAGGTTTAAGTTCGAAACAAATGGTTCAAATTTATTTAGGAGGCAAACCGAGCAAAATTTATAATATGGGAAGTATTGAAATTAATAAAGTAGCTGAAAAATAAATTTAGGTAATGTTAAAAAAATTAAATAATTGTTTACGTGTACACAAAGTGTCTTTTTGCGATGTTTTTTCGATTGGTGATCGAACCTCAACCCTTCCAAACCTCAATTATTATTAATTGTCGATTTTTGTTTGTTAAATAGGTCAAGAGATAATACTTTAGTTTTTATTTAAATTTTTCTGACCCTCCATTTTGTAAATGTAGTAGAAGAGTTCAAAAAACTGAAATAACTTAATTTGTCGTTAGAGAAAGTTTATCCTTTTGTATGATAGAAATATAAAAATGAAAAAAAAAATCAAAACCATTATATTTAGTGGTCTATTGACCAAATTCGTTCTTTCAATTAATTAATCTTTTTATGTAAAATTTTGGTTAAAATGAAAAACGCTCGTGGCACTAGCTTTTTCACTTCAACCGAAACCTTACATAAAAAGATTAATTAATTGAAAGAAGTAATTGGGTCAATAGACCACTAAATATATGGATTTAATAAGGAAAACGAAGTATAACTTCACTAACAGCTCCCCTGGCCTCTTCATATGTTGCCGAGAATCGAATCCTGATTAAACGACATTTGAAAAATGGCAAAAACTACGGAAAATTCGAAAGGTTGTAGGTTGAGATGGGGAGTTGGTGTCCGAGTGGATCGCAGTCACGATAGCTCAAGTGGTAGAGCAGCTGCGTATTGTGCCGAAGGTCGTGGGTTCGAATCCAGTCCGTGGCACTAAGATTTTAATTTCAACCAAAAACTTACATAAAAATATTAATATTCAAAACATAAAAATTACAATGTAATACATTTTGGTCTACATCATAATCATCATAACATTCTCCTAAATCTGATGGGTTCTAAATTATGTGGATAACTCATTCGGACCACTCAATCCCATCTACTGGGTAGGAATATACTAGACTCTTAAAAAACAAATAAACGTATAAATAAGTACATCAATAAATTTTAATTAATAGTAGTTCTGAACTACATACAAACTAGGTCTAAAAGAACTACACAATAAGGATAGGCATACAAAAATTGTCGGTACTGACCTAATTACATATTTATCACCCGGAAATCTAAGACTTCAAATTACTATTTTAAAAAATGTAAACAAATTAGAGTCAATGAATAAGCATAAGAACTGAAATCGTTCCACGATCCTACTGTTACCCCAGGGCAATGGCAAATATACAAGGTGGTCAACACTGTGTGATGTGTTAAAAAGATTTCCATAACAGTACATCTAAAGTGGAGTAGAATATCATAAACCTAATGGTTTTATCCCAATCCGTTCATAAGTTACGATTTTTTTAGTGTTCATTTATGTTAGGGTTTATTTACGTTTCTTTACATAAAACCTGAATTTTTTCCACTCTATCTAACATTTTTCAACTTGTGAAGACATTTTGAGATTTAGCACCAAATTTCCTTTTATTTTGGTTTAATTTTGTTCTCTAAAATAACTGCACAAACGTCATAAAATGTGCTTAATTCTAATTTTGTATCATTTTCTTCAAACCGTAGCTCCATTAAATTCCGTTTTTAAAAATGTCAAATCGGATAAAAACTTCAACGTTTTATGACCTTTAGAACTTAAACTTAGATTATTTTGATGTTTTGAAGGGCAATTTTAGTTGAAAATTGAGCAAACGTGATCCGGGACTAATATTGGGAATTAAATGCATAGTTCAAGAATTGATCTAGTGAAGAACAGTTTGTTTTGTACTAATAAATTATTTCAGAATGTTTTCAACGCTTTTGCCATTCATTTAAGTTCCACGACGGGCTGACCACCTATATATTTCAAAAGCTGTTATTCATACCTATAAATGGGATTTGTACCTTAAGGTGGAAACAAAATTAATTTTCATTCGGTCTTCTTTACAACACGGCTAGAAAGTGAACAAAAACCGGAAATAAACAAAAGATATTGAAAAGGTTTCCTTAAATGATAAGACTGCCTTACCCTTATCAAGGAATGTTGCCCGACAGTTTAAATACTTTTTTTTAATACGTCCAAATTAGGAATATACCCAGGTCTCTTAAAGTTGTTACCCCAGGGCAACAATAGGGCGGAAAATAAGAATGCTAAATTTTTCAATTTGATTTTATAACTTATTTTTTGCTAAAGCGAATTCTTTAAGACTGAAGAAACCACGATGACAGCTTGTTTAGTGCGTCCGACTCTTTAGTTACGCTACCAGTGGTGGCACAGGCTGTAAATTTTCATTTGTAATAATTTGTAAAAGGTATCCCGAAGTGTTTTAACCCCTAGTACGCGACACCCAACGGGTAGTGCGCGACAACCCGCCTGTGCAACAGTAATTACTTTACTTTTAGTTTCAGACTTTCGCAACAATGTCAAACAAGGCCAAAATAATAGTTTAAAAAAATCTCTTTTTTCTTTCCTTTTTATCTATTTGAATAGGTTGTCATTATCGGATTGATTGAAATTCAATCTAATCATTTTGATCGACCTTTAAGTTCACTTACTTCCGTCCGTAAGCTTATCTTAAGTTAGCAACATAGCTTATGGTAAATATCAAATGTTATTGTTTCAGAAATTACGCTTTTTTTATGCTAAGATATTAAATATTTTTACCACCTCAACTATTCATCAAAGATTTGGAAGAAAGTCAAACTAAATAGTTTCTTGGTTCAATAAAGTACATAAAACTAAAAAACTTTTGCTGTAGAAATATTCCGATAATTGCTGAAATTTGTTTTACAGGCTGGCATGACAAAACTGCCCAAAAAAAGATGAATGAATAGATTTATCATGTTACAAATGATTAAAGTTACCTAATATGTTTTGAAAGAAATGTTACAACCTACTATAGATGAATATCAAATATTTCTTAGGTAAAAACATCTCTTCAGTACATTTATTTTTCAGATACAAATTAGTTTTTATTCATGAGTAAATAGCTTAAATTTAAATTGTTGCCACTAAAGGCTATCAGCTGAACAAGATTAACACAAATTTTTTTACTATTCCTAACAAAATAACATTTCATTAAACTGTGTGGTGATTAGTGACCGTTAATCGATGATTATTCAGAAATCGTGAGATGTGGTCTGGTGTGACATAGGTTTTAGAAAAACATTTTCTTTATCGTGCCAACGTTTCGATCTTTATTGAGATCATCTTCAGGGCTCAAAGTTTTTGTTTTCTGTTTTTGTTTCTCAACACGACACGCAAAATTGGCACAATTACACACAAAACAAACATGTTGAGCACTGAAGATGATCTCAATAAAGATCAAAACGTTGGCAAGACAAAGAAAATATTTTTCTGAAACCTACATCACACTAGACCGCATCTCGCGATTTCTGAATAATCATTTCATTATACTATTTTATTACTTATATAAAAGGTTTGTTTATCACACAAAAAGAACTATACGTTTAAGTTTATTCGGTTTGTAAAACGCATCAGGAATTCTAGAAATCAAACCTTTACTTGAACTTATATACAATTTACGACATTTAAAATGATTATGGATTATTATTTATTAAATGACATGGAAATATAGAATTTTGATTTTTAAAACAATTTCAATGTATATGGTCTCAATTATATAGCGGTCTTGGACTGGAAATGAATAAAAGAAAATAATCGTTTTATGTCTATGAAAGGTTTAATTTTTTGAAGGACAAAATAAACCAAGCCTTGTAAATCACCTTTTAAAAATGATTATTTCCCCTAAGACATTAAAAATTAGACTTTTGTGTTGATAAAATGAAATGATGCAGTGATTGTACTGAGCCCAGAGCCCTTAAGAATCTCATTTTGAAATAATTGTGTCCTTTACTCCGGGCGGTATTTTTTCTCTAAGATTAGAGAAAATAAACGCTTTGTACACACTTTCCGCAAGGCGACGAATCGTTAAAAATAACGAACGCTCTTTAAAGCCATTATGGAGTGAAATGTCCTATTCTTCCATTCCAGGGATCGTTTTAGGGTAAATAGAGTAAGCGTGGGAAAAAAGAAGATCCATTGGATGGACCAATACTTTTTGCAGGAAAACTCCTAATATTTGTTTCTTTTTTTAACAACATCTAGTACAAATTATAAAACAATGTACCATTCTTAGAAATATTAAATGTGGGATGGGTATGCAGATTTACTTTTTGTAAATGACTGATCCATTCCATTTCCATCACGATTGAAACCAGCGTAGCGTTATTTTTAGCAATGAGAAAACATTAGTAAGTAAAGTTTGAGATGAAGAAAAGTGAAATTTATATTGATCCACGAATTTTTTTTTAGTTTCAGTTTAACCATTGTTTTGTTCAACTAAATTAGAATTATTTAGAAAATTCTAATTTTCTATCTTTTATCTTTAATCACTAAATTATAATTAATTTCTTACAGTATTTACTACTATAATATTTATTTGTGTTATAATTCCCGCTTTTCGCACGTTCAAATTGAGCGCCATTAAAAAACTTTTGCAATTCATGTCGAGAGACGTGGTTGTAGAAGTCCATCAACCTGATGATGAGCTAAAGGGCTCGAAATCCGGATCGTTGCAAAACAACTTACTGTGAGTAGGAACTATCTTTTTAAAAAGGATTGAACACCACACTCACTCCATCATTTATCATTTCTATTTATCATTTCTATCATTTTCATAATGGTTTATTTTTTAACTTTAAAAACAAAAGTTGGTTTGTTAAAAATAATCAGGAAGATTATCTGATAATTTATAGATATTAAAAAAATATTAAATAATATATTAATAAAGGTGCGATTAAAACAGCGTTACAGAAACACAATGTTATTGGGAGATTTTTTTCCAATTTATTAGTATTGAAATTATAGCAGAAATGGTTTGAGGTGGAGTGAGAGCATTTCAATTCACGTTTCGGAAAAGATAGTTCTACTTACATAAGTTTCAGGCAGCTTTTCGGACAGTTGTTAAAAACTTTTTATACTTAAAACTATCTATGATAATTTAATAGAAATAGAGTTATATAAAAAACAAACTCCATGAATCCAGGAGTTTCTTATCATCCATGGGCGCATAAAGCTGCTGGATTCATTTGGCTCATAGCCATTATATTGACTCCGTTGATTATAATGTTATATTAACTATATTATTATAAATAATTATCAATAATTATTTATCAATAGGTTGTTAGTAAAAATTACAAAACAATTAACTTTAAAAAAGCAATAATGAGACCATTCACCCGATCATAAATGAATCATAAGGTTCTCTTGCTTATCATTCATTTAGAAACTTTTAGATGTGCGTATTCACTTAGAAACATACTCTCTAAACCTAAAAACAAGGTGGACAACTGATCAAAAAGCAAGTTTTACGAATTTTCATCTTACAAACGTCAAATATAGATCGGCAGGGAAATTACCAAAGTTAAGGAACCCTTGTCTAAATTGAACAAATTTTCTGAATTTAAAGACCATTGAAACGAAACAAAGCACAATTTCAATTTCAATTTAAATATAACAGGGCTACACAGTATCAACAAAGGGAGGAAACTAGACTGGTTTAAAATATTTAAAATAAAAATTGTAAAATTATCACCCGACCGCATCTCACGATATCTGAATGACTATCGATTAACGGTCACTAATCTCTACACATGTAAAATTAAACATGGAGGTAAATGCACAATAGATTTTGATTTTCTCCAATTTTAATGTTGTACTTAAATAATAATCAACATCCAAATAATTCTTAAATTAAACTTATTTGAATCTTATCTTTAGCCTGATAATTAATACTTAGTACTCAAAAGATGTATAGCTGCCTCAAACTTTTGTGAATAGAAATATATTTTCCAAAAGTAAAAATAAAATCATTAGGTTAATTAATAGTTAAATAAAATTAAATGAAAACACTTTCTTTTCTTTTTGATGATCACAATGATCATTCTTTTAACCTGAAAGCCGAAAGAATATTTTATTTTCTTCAAAATATTTTTTTGCTTCGCATTTAAATCAAGCAAATAGAATAGAGGGAGAACTTTTTTATTAATATTCCAAATCATAGATCATTCTTTTTACCTGAAAGCCTAAAGAATATTTATTTTTTTCAAAACATTTTTTTCTGCGGATTTAAATCAAGAAAACAGAATAGAGGGAGAATTTTTCTATTAAAATTTCAAACAGTATATCATTGTTTTAATCTGAAAGTCTAAAGAATTTTTTTTTAAGCATTTTTTTCCTTCGCCTGTGAATCAGTCAAATAGAATAGAGCGAGATCTTTTCTGTTAATATTCCAAACCGTATATCATTCTTTTAATCCGAAAGCCTAAAGAATATTTTACTGTTTTCAAAACATTTTTTGCTTCGTCTTTAAATCAAGAAAATAGAATAGAGGGAGAATTTAGAAATTAATATTCCAAATCATAGATCATTCTTTTAACCTGAAAGCCTGAAGAATATTTTATTGTTTTCAAAACATTTTTTGCTTCGCCTTTAAATCAAGAAAATAGAATAGAGGGAGAACTTTTCTATTAATATTCTGAACCGTAGATATTTCTTTTAACGTCAAAGCCTAAAGAATATTTTATTGTTTTCAATACTTATTTTTGTTTCTAAATCAAGAAAATATAATAGAGCGAGGTCTTTTCTATTAAGATTCCAAACCGTAAATTGACAATTTATTGTTTATTTTTAGCCTCTTGGCCATCAACAATTTCAATTAAGGTGTATTTCGGCTCCTGTCTAATAAAGTAATTTAAGAGCGCGTGGCAAGTCGATAGGTTGAATTAAGTTATGTCGGTCAAATGAGGAGGGAGGAGGGTGAAAGAGTTATCGGCCAATACCACCGGGGTGCTTCTAAAAGAATTGTCCTCTTATTAAGTGAAGGACCGCTATAAATTGGCTTAGATGTCCCTGGAAGCCAATATTAGTAGAGACATAATTAAATACTCCAAGCCTTGCGCTTAAAATACTATCTACTTTTGCGAAAGAATGCTACTTACAGCCGAATAACGCCGTTGTTACTTTAAACTGGAAAATCAAAATTGTTTAAAAGTACAGCACACTTTTGGTTATGTTAATATAGATAATGCTTTTACACTGGTATTACCTCAAATTTTTTTAAAGTTTAAAAACTTATTAAGTATTTTTGAGTATGCATAATGAGAAGACCCGTTTTGCTGATGATATCGGTCAAATATAAATAAATTTATGTACAATTACTGATTGTTAAAATGGAAAATATGTAATTAATGAATGTATATAGATACTTTTTCTCTAGTTAAAAGGCTAATACAAAGGCTAAACAACAAAATTATTACAAATGTAAGACAACTGAACAGATTTTTGCCCACTAAAGGAAGAGTAATTATAAAATGACAATAATTTTAAAAAAATTGGAATTTAAAGAAATGCCCGATTTAAAAAAAAAATGCTCCACGTTTTTATCTGGATGTATAAATGCCGCTTACCGCACGTCTCCATTTGTTTTCATTCTTGGCTGAAGGATGCGACGCCGTTAGCGAGTTTAATTCACCAGGGAGTGGAAATTTTTCCCCACTGCGAGAGAAACCACCCGGCCGAGGGAATAAGGTTTAATCTAATTTAATCATGCGAAACTGTTTCCAGGAAGTAAACAAGACAAGGCGGCTGATGGATATAGCCCGCCTTTAGTCCGGATCACGCTAGCTTCAATGGACGAATGCCACACCCTTTTACAAAATGGGCTGGACTTTTATGGGGCAACCTATTTTCCTACGGAGCCGGGTCCAAACAACGCACTTCTTAAAGTAGTGAGAAAGACTTCTACTCCAGTGTATACAAGGTATTACATAAATAATTCATAATATTATTCCTAATGTGTGGTTCGGTATTAATTTGAAAACTTCAACTTAGGTAAGATCGCGCGAGCGTGCGTGCGTGTGTTTGTGCATGATTGTGTAACATTTAATGACGGTTAATTAACGATTATTTAAAGATAGGAAGATGCGGTCGGGTGTGATATAGGTTTAAAAAAACATTTTCTTTATGGTGCCAACGTTTCGACCTTTAATGAGATCATCTTCAGGGCCTGGGACCTGGGATTTGTATATATGAAGAATGTTCGGCTACTCGTGTTACAAACTTTGCCAGTAGAATCTACATTCAAAAAATCCTAATTAACTATGGTCCTAATTTCAACCGTTTCGGAGTTATTTCACTTTTTCTGATTTTTAAAGATTTCACGACCTTCCTTCAAATAAACAATGATAACTCCGAAACTAAAAGGTGTTGGACAATTTCGTCGACCATTGAAAACTACGTTAAAATTCCAATTGGACGTGATCAATACGAATCTAGTAAACGTTCGGAAAATAAGGGACTTAGTAGCGAGAACTTTGAAAAATAATTGTCTCTTTTTCAATGTTGAAAAACATACTATGATGATTCTAAACTACTATTTCCATACCTAGAGACCAGCAAATATCAGTAAACGTACTCCATTTAATATCTTTTTCAGTGATGCCATTGCTTTTTTAATTACTTTTTTCACAGGTGGTGAAGGAAACGAAAAAACCGTGGTTGAAGGATTGGTAAGGTGGAAAGATTAATAATAATAAAAAATAAAAAATTTCTCTAAGTTTCTTGGTTTGGTAATGCAGTTTAGAATCACCATAGTAAGTTTTTCTTTGAAAAAAATATTTTTCAAATTTCTCGCTACTCAAACACTTACTTCCCGAATGTTTAAAAGTTTAGTATTGATCAAATCTTATTGGAAATTTAACTTAGTTTTCAGTAATATCAACGGATTTGTCGTCTAAAACGTTTTCATTTTGGAGTTATAATTGTTTACTTGAAGCAAGGTCGTGAAATTCTAAAAAAATCAGAAAAAGTGGAATAACTCCGACACTGCTGAGATTCGGACCTAAATTATTTAGGACTTTTTTATATCTATCAAAAACACGTTTATAACAATGGTTCGACACTGCTGCATTAACGGATACTTAACTAACAACTATTAGGCATAGCCATGGGTAGTAACATATGCCACCTATTTTGTAGACATAATTATGACTAATTATCTTTTAAAAACAGTTATACCACAACTTCCTTTCACATTACCCTTCCTCACCCTCACTAAATACATACATAACATATTGTCAGCAATTCCCACTGACATCCAAAATGGAGATTGATATCAAAAACTAAGAAATACAGTCCCTACCTCAACTTACATCACACCATTCCCTTCATCCAATAATAAACCGGCCAAATTATTACTCCATAAAATTATTACCTTTGGTCATGAATCGTTTCACCCCAAGATATACAAATATATCTAACATAACAATCACTACCCTACAAACATAATCAACAGAATAATCAACAACTACTAATCAACACTAACATCATCTACTATCACTAATAACACTACATCACTTCTACCAAAACAGACAAACTAACAAACATATCCATTCCATTCGTTCACGGCCTATTACATAAAATAAACAATTTTCTCTCTTTTGATAACCTTAAAGTTACATTCAAAAACTATAAAACTATTCATACTCTTTTTTCAAAAATTAAATATCTCACACCAGTAATAAATAAGTCTGATGTAATTTACAAAATCAATTATATTAATTGTCCGGCAACTTACATCGGAATTATCCCAATATGTAGATAAGTAGGTAAAATAACATAACTATGATTGCAAAAAACCTAAATAAAATCCTACAGCACTTGCTACCCACCCACATCTTTTGAACACCAACACAATTTCGACTTTAACAATCCAAAAATATTACACACAGAACAAAACAAACATAAACGTAACTTTTTAGAAATGGTTTACGTCAACAGGGATAACAATTACAGAACAGACACATGTAAAATCAATCGCAGCTACGCTAGTATCATTAATCAAATTCAATATCATACATATATCATCATCACATCACACAAAGCGTATAACATATAAAACAATCGTTACATTCCACACATAAAACATTTCTACATAGTTTAAATCTTCGAAAATTTATCTCTTCTTTCCCTAATAAACACGGCTATAACAATCCTGAAGTACTAACCAGGCCCGAACGACAAATCATTACCTTTTTTCCATTCTCGGTCTTTTGCATCACAAAAAGTTCCTCATAGGAAAATGAATTTCTATCCCTACCTCCTTCTTTACTAACACGACACACAACAGTGACACAACACAGAAAACACACACTTTGAGTGGGCACAAATAATTTAATTAAACCTAAAATTTCTATATTGTGTACATAATTGTATAAATTGATACTAATATCTTATACGTATTTGTACTATTTAAACAATATTTTTAAATCCCAAGTCTTTATCTCAATAAAGATCGAAACTTTGGCGCCGGAAAGAAAATGTTTTTCTAACCTACATCACACTTGACCTCGTCTCTCGATCTTTAATAACTATTAGTTAAGAACAATAAAAAATAGAGAATGCTTTTGATACAAGTAGGTAAGAGCATAAGTGTGAATGTTACTATATTATTAAATTCACTAATTTCGTGGTCCGCTTGACCAATTAACTTACTATTATTATTACAGCTTTTTACAGAAAATTATATATTTATTAGAAGAACAATTAATTTTGTCCATCAAAACTATGGGATCCAAATACAACAATATTTGTAACTTTCTTCACGTTTTCTACAGATTATCCCTTGACAGGACTTCAATTTTCAGGACTTTTTTCTGTAAAAACATAAACGAATAAAATGAATTGTATAAAATAAATTGTACTACAACGTCCTTATTGTTCTAAGTATGATTTTAAATTTTTCTATATATTTAACTATTCAAGTATCGTACTTCAACCTTTCAAACATTATTTCATAAACATACTGTATCTCATACAATGTTAATCCTAACGTAAATTTCATTACTCCAATGGAAAAAGTATTAAAAACCACATGAGATTAATTTTTTAAACCTTTGCCAACAATATACAAAATCACTTAGAAGGGAAACTAAAAGATTTTTAAAATTATTGTTTAAAGTTTTTTATAACGTTTATTTTTTACGTACAGCTCCAAATATTGTATTACATAAATATTTTCGATTTATTTACTGATTGTGTCGTTTGAGACAGCCGTAGGAGGATTGCCCAGTGACAACATTTCTTCACACTGAAACCTCGTCATTAATCACTCACTGAGACGGTATCGAAGCCACATTCGCTTCAATCGTCTTGGAAAATTTTCTGATAAGGTGGGAAGTGTTAGTTGTCGTACTAGTCAATAATTGTTTAAGATTAAATTTTTTATAATGGGTTTTGATGAGGTCATGTACAAATGGGATGTGAAATACGAATAGTATGATTTGTTACAAAAAAAACGAGCATTTATAATTTGACGAAGAATTTTTGATTAGAGAGAAATGGGGAATTGGAATTCTAGGTTGTCAACGCCAAAAGTAGTCTTATCATTGTAAATTAAACGTTTCTTTTCAATTTATAATGTTGATCGTGAAACAATTAGTCTTTTTAATAATTTCTAACGTCTGTTTGTTTTTTGACTTATCAGTATTGCGTGGGGGATTCCAGCTCAGTCGTTAATATGTGAAAAATCAGTGTGGTAAGAATGGGATTCCATTTAGGCTAACGGGAACAGAAACTTTTCACAAGATTAAATTTATCTGATTTTCGCTATATTTATTTTCAGTATTAATTTTGGAAACCTTACTACAAAACTTAGGAGGGGTCTGAAATACATGTTATAATCGCCATATCATTAGCGAATGCAGTATGCATTGAAAATAGAAATGGGCCAAATATGTTTCCCTGAGGAACACCAGCCCTAAGGTTTGTACAAAGTGACAATTCAGCACCATGACAGATAAGATAAGATCTCAATGTGAGATACTGCTTATTAAAGACACCCCAGCAATGCTGTTTTTGTTAAAAAAAAAAAAGGCGATATTGTCAGAAACGCGAAATTGCGCGGCGAGTGAATGTGCGGAATCCAAACTGACGATAATTTTTATTTATAGACAATAAAATTTGAAAATAAGATTAGAAGTTTTAGTTTAAAAGTTTATTGGGACAATAACCTTCTACAAATTAAGTTTAATGATCAAAATGTCCATTTTTAAGTATGAAATCCTTATATCTTTTTTTATAAATGATTTTTTTTAGATTTAGATTTTTTCTTAGTTTCTCGTATGTAGTCTTTTAAACCGGACGATATTTTGTCTTTATTTTATATTACTATAATAATTTTTTTGCAAGTTAAATATTAATAACTTTTTTTTGTTGAAAATCCGTCCGAAAAAATCAATTGTTTAGCAATTAAACGCTAAATTTTTTATTGGTGATGATGACCTTTGTAAAATTAAGTAGATTTGTTTACTCCTCACAAGTGAGAGCAAATTGTTTGTATATATGCTATATGTACACATCCAAGGATATCTTAATGAAACTTTAGAAACGCTTAAAATTATATTTTCTACGTGAATATGTAGATTGTTTGTTTAAGGTTAAAATAAATAAAAAAATAAACACTTTTTGTTTCAGTGTTATTTCCATTAGTCTAATGTTAGTAGTTAGATTAACATTTTAGGAAATACGGGAGAATTTATTGAATAAAGTTGGGTAAGATTTAATTAAACTGAATAGTGAAACATCTCAAATACAATTGAGAGTGAAATTTTGAATAATAGAGACTTTATAGATTAATTTGTCATGTACAATAACCATCGTAAATGTTGACGTTTGTATGCGGCTCACCATGTATAATATACATTTAAGCAGTTAACAACATATTGGTGAGATTGAATATATGATAGAAGTTGGTATATATATTTCTAATGTTTGAAATTAAGAAAATGCCAAAACTAAGATGACAACGAAAAATTTACCATTAACCATTATGATTAATTCATTGCTCTTACTTTGTTCAACAATAATTTGTAATTTGGTCGTTATCGATCATTTTGCCTTAGTATTCACGCAGACCACAAGGAGATATTTGGCAAATTGCGCCAAAATTAATTAAATCTAAATAAGACAATTAACTCGAAGTAATTACACTAATTGGATAATTAAGATTCATAATAATTAAAATTATAATAAAACAACATGTTTTTATTTAGAAACAAAAATACTAACATCATATTGGCATATGTTTATAATAATAAAGTGCTAATATCATTACAATAAATTTTTGTTTATAATTATATTGAAATGCAATGTTTAAACATGAAAAAGGTTAATTATAATCAGTTTGATTTTAATAGCATCTCAATCAACAATAAATAGTTATTCTATAGCTGTTATCTAATTCATGTGCCAAATTTCTCAGCAGGTTAATTTTTTCTATATAAAGAAATACAGATATCCTCTAAATCCAGCATTCTTACTTCTTAGTTAAAACTAGATTTTATAAATATAAATTTTTATAAACATTTACACTTAAAAGCATTGCAAAATATATGAGTATAAATTGAATGTAATGTAACGTATGGGAAATTTAACATACAGTCTTTAAAGTTAGATGTATCGACCACTTTATTTTACTCAAGAATAATCACGATCCCGCTATGGTCTGGATGAACGAATAAAGTTCAATTCTTATCTGCCAAGCTTTCGACCTATTTGAAGGTCATCATCAGACAAATCATTGAAGATGTCTACAAATTTATATAATTAAGTTTTTAATATATTTCTTTTAAAAAAACTCATTCCACCATTGCCTGAATACCCGGCTTTATAAATTTAGGAGTTTATATACCATTTAATTATATTATATTGTATTATATATATATATATATATATATATACTCAGGAGTGTATGTAAACGCTGTAAATATTGAATATTCCAATTTTCAAATTATTTCCAATCCTAATTTAAAATCGACGATAGGAGACGAGAAATCGAAAGCGATAGTATCAGCACCAACCAGGAGCGGACAATCGTTTTTAATTATACCATAATTCACGTTGGGCCCTGAGCAAGCAATAAAATTCTCAATTCAGGTCATGTATTTCCATCCGACACGTTAATTAGAAAATCGTGATTAAATAAATTGTAAAATTCTTTTAATATGCACGTAAAAGATTTAAATATGCATTCGAAACTCTTTGATTGGAGAAGAGATTGTTAAAAATATTTTTACAACTTTTGTGTAGTATTATTATTTATTTATTTTGTTTTTTGGGCATCCGACAGCTTGGTCATTTCAGCCCCTAGCGCATGAAAAATATTACAACACGCATCCAATTCACACAAATAAATACATTCACACCTTTATACATTGCATTAATTCTATCTAAAAGATGGTGGATCAATATTCCTCCATCAACCTGCATACAATAGCAAACCAATCTAATTGGGGTCGATGGGGTACTTTTATAAGTTTTCTGACATCGACCACAGCACGAGGAGCGAGGGGGTGCTATTTCACCATCACCCCCTACACATTCTATCGGCTATAAACAATAAAAAAATTCCCAATTCCCCTAAAAAGCGGAACCCTGAAACTCTCCATCGTGTTTGAGTTCCAATCTTAAATCCGGCGGCATGCCGACACGCTCTCTATATGGAGCCAAGATATGACACCCCTCTTTTATGTGGGTCACATCGAGCAACTTTTTTCTGCATAATTGGCATCTGTGTTATTATTTCTTTTTTTTACGAGGATTCACAACAGCAGAAGCCATATCAACCATCGGGGTGCCGGTGTTTTTGAAAAAAAAAGTCCATTTGTAAGTCAGTCGGGTTCGAATGCAAGGCCGCTGGATTCGAACCCGGACCTTTACCTTACAGTGATGAGCGCTGTATCAACGCCTAAACAGTTGCGGCTAGCGACTCTCCTATTATTATTTATTATTATTATTACTATAATAATGGAAGGAACCTACTTGAAATATGGTTCCAGAAAAAAACGACAGCCCTCTTTTATGACCCTTGGCATAGGTGAAGGAATTTATTTGATATACCGTTGTTATGCGGAGGTCAGAAAAATAACATTATTATTACTATCATGACAGAAAATCTAAGAAAATCTATTCTACATATCACTGTAATTGTAAAACAAAAAATTCCCGATTGATATATAACAAATTTAAGAAAAATAACTTAAGCATGCACAATCTTATATTATTTATAAGTTAGTTGTAAATACACAAAATTTGTTTTGAACAAGCAAAATATAAAAGTATTTAGAGCTTAACAACTAAAAAAATATTTATTTTTAAACGTTAAAAAAATAAATTATTATTTTCAATTATTATTTTGTAAAACAATTGTATAGAGGAATTATAAAAAACACCCATGAAATGAAAAATTATTGTATTTATTGAGAAATAGACGCTCAAAAGGTTTATGTTTTTGGAGAAAACGTTTTGAAATGGGTCAATAGTTTGGGGTAAGTAGAGGGAAGATATGACGTGGGTAGTTGGGGCGCCAGTTTGTGTTTACCCATCGGCGCCCAGGATCTGGGCCCTCTCAAGGTCTATCATTAGCTCCCATCAACAGTCGGTTAACTAATGGAACCAGATTAACTTTCCAATACCTCCCCGCCAAACCATCCACAAACATATTGGCCTGATTAGCGCGTTTTACTTGTTTGAACGGCCATGGTGCCGGGTTTACTGCCGGCGCTGGAACCGACTTGAAATATGGTTCCTAAAAAAAAAAAAAGACAGTCCACTTTTACGACCCTTGGCATTGGTGAGGGAATTTATTTGATCTACCCTTGTTAGGCGGAGATCAGTAAAAAAAATAAATGAGGCATCAATCAAAGAAATCACTATTATGTTATAAAGTCGGTTTATTTGAAAAATAATACCATTATTATTATTATTATGTACAGTTGAGATCAATAAAAGATCCAGCCACACAGTTAAATTACAATAATCTAAGAGGTAACTTTCCTTATTTTGTGCTAAAAAGTATTTTTTAATACACACAATTATTACAAAGATAAAAAATAATGTTTGTTTTGTTCTTATTACCCGTCCTTCTTGTTTATTCTATCATTTAACTGTTCAACGCTTTACATATGAAAGTATTATAAACTGCCCCAAATTAACCAAGCCTTGTGATCTGAACATAAAAATGCGTGAAAAGACCGCATGATTTACCATTAGAAGTACTGGACAAAAAAAAACACAATATTGTTAATAAATATTATATGATTATGAGCTATATAACGATGGCCTTATTTATTTTGGTGTGTTAAATTATTAAAGCCAAATAAGCTTAATTTTCGTTTTTTGAATAAACCTTTTATTTTGTAAATATGACATAAAAAATTAAGAAAATATTACCTTTTTTTATTTAATGATGTACAATTTTTCAGTAAAAATTATTCATTGATTATAAAACTGAAAATATAGTCAATTTAAAGATGTGCCGCTGTTATTTCTAGCAGTGAAATATATAATTAAATTATTAATTAATACCTAATTGTCAAGTCTATCAAATTAGGACATAAATTGTGTTGGTGACTTAATTACCTCGTTTGTTTCTGTAAAACGTTTGTAATTTATTCATTTGTTAGGCTACATTTCAATTCAAGATCAATATATCTAATAAACGCAAATCAAAAAAATAAAAGGGAGAATAATGTGGGAAATAATTGTGATAGCTGCAGTGTCCTTAGTATATTTTTTTGTATTCAATTGTTGACGTTAGACAGTCTCGGAATCAACGTTGATTACCCAATCCAAATACTGACTGAAAATCGCGTGGTGCTGGAACGCGTATGAGTGAATCGGAAGCAAGCGAGGAAAGACGGACCCAGAAAAATGATAAGTATCCGTCAGTTCAACATGAAAATTCCAGAACCAGTGATGGTGATGAATAAGGATAATTTAAGGTCAACAAACTGTACAAATTAAAGTTATCTTCAAGCTTTCGACATGGATAATGTTGTCAACCGCCTGAAATGTTTATATAGAATTATAATTTTTTTTTGTAAATTTGTTCAACAATTTATATACCATCTTATCGTCTTCATCATCATCATCGTCTTTATGCTATGGGTCGATTATTCATTATCCAAAGTTTCGGAAACAGTTTTTGTTTCCTAGGTATTTGTATACTGTGGTCGATCTTCTCGCCAAAATTGAGTTGCTGTTTTTATTTCCCTGCGTAATACTTAAGTTTCTTTATTTTATTTGTTAACCTTTAGCTTTAATTTGTTAAATTAACTTTATATTAGTTAACTTTTTTATATTTCATATTATTTAATCAGAAAATATATGTCTTTAATAACTTTATATATTGTATACGTAATAAACTAACTGTAATTTTTTCTGAAACTTTTTGTGTCTAATTAAACGATATCGAACAGCCTTTATATGGTGGCTATAATAAATTTCAATTGTTGCAGTCGACTTTGGGAGACTGGTGGGAAAGTTAGAGATTTACTACCTGTTTTTGATGCTGCCGGTTTCACCAAGATCCCTCCCCCACCAAGTAAGACAATTAAGCCGAGAAATTAGCCACAACTCTGCCGACTGAGAATGTGAACTTTCCCCTGGATTAAGAAAGTATAAGATTAATATCAGGCTCCGACAGCCTTCCAACTAACATTTTTTCAGCTTGTGTTTAGGGGTTCCTTGGATTAACTACCCCTCACTTTTTACATCTTTAATTAAATAATTGTGTTCAAAAGGATTTAACTTGAATAAAATATATATCACGATAATAAATTTGTTAACGTAATAACCTACTAAAAGGCAACCTCTTATTACATTATGCATTCAACGTTCCTAATATTTATAATAATAAAAATTATTTTTATAAATACTGTAACTAATTTGTTAATTAAAAAATAAATTATTAGAAGTTCAATTTTGGTGTTTTTGTTATTCCTATAACACAAATATCTTAAAAACATAGAGAATATATTATTTTTCTTTGACTTTAATCGTACGCTTTTAACTTACAGGACTGTTGCTTGTTCTCACAACGACAAACACAATAGTAAACTAATCCTGCGTGTAAAGCAATTCACATGAAATGTTTGAAGTGAAAAATTTCTATGGACAATTTTCCAGGGAAAAAATTCTCCAATTATTTAGGAATGTTGAAAATAAAAAAACAATGGATTGATTATGATATATTCCGAACATTACATTTGTTGTCTTATACTACATAAAATAATATCACCAAACATAAAATAATATACAGTGTGAGTTTTTTTTATAAAACACACGGTCATTTATTTTATGATGGCTCATTTATTGTACAACTTTCTAAGCTTTCCAAAGTAATGTTTTACGTCAAATTTGATGGCACTATTAGAATTTTAAGAAGATTGTGGGTTAAGCTGACCTGCTGATCAACTTTGTTTTTCAAATGTATTGCTATATTATTACCACAGTTATTTATTGTCTGTTGCATAATAAAAAAAATATATAAAAAGCTCTAAATTCAACCATTTTTTGTGGAGATATTGAAATTTTCTTTTGGAACTCGATAATTTCAACTTACTGTGTAACTAATTAAATAGATGAAAATAGAAATTTAATTTAAAAAAGTGTGAAAATTTAACATGAGTTGACATTTTTACAACCTACCTTAAACAACAACATTCGCGGATACAATGAATTAAAAGTATCGAGGTCTGAAGATAAACTTCTATATCTCTAGAAAAATGGATATAGTTTTGAAATTACGGTATCATTTTTGTAGAATGCAAGAAACGTTAAACATTTGCAGAAAAAAATTAATTATTTATTAACAAAAATTGTCCTGAAGAGAAATGTTCTAATTGGATTCTAATGTAAGGATTTTTTTTTCACATAAAATTAAAATATTTTGCATTCTAAAAAATTACCAGCAACTCAAAATTTTCTCATTTGTTCTCAGACGTTAAAGTTTTTCTTCGGAACTCAATCAACTATGGTGAAATTGGTTAAGCAAAAAGAGAAAGTGTGGTGATTAGTGGCCGTTACTCGGAAATCGTGAGATCCTGTCTTGTGTGATGTAGGTTTCAGAAAAACATTTTCTTTATCATTACAATTAATTAAGGTTTTTAGTTGAGATGAAAAAAAGGCAAAAAATTGAAAAATGGCAAAAAGGAGGGAAAACTCACAAGGTGGGGTTGAGATAGGAAGTTGATGTCCGAGTGGATCGAGGTCACGATAGCTCAAGTGGTAGAGCAGCGGCGTATCTATCCGAAGATCGTGGGTTCGAATCCCGCTCGTGCCATTAACTTTTTTTCATCTCAACTAAAAACCTTAATTAATTGTAATGATTTAATTGGTCAAGCGGACCACGAAATTAGTGAATTTTCTTTATCGTGACAAAGTTTCGATCTTTATTAAGATCATCCTCAGGGCCTGGGATTTACAAACATTGTACAAATTTAACAAATCCATGTAGGATGTGGTTAAAAGTTAATTTATACAATGCAAAAAATATTTTTTATATTCAATCAAAAGATTTAGAAATACTTCTTTCCACATCCTACATGTATTCGTTAAATTTAAACAACGTTGGTAAATCCCAGGCCGTGAAGATGATCTCATTAAAGATCGAAACGTTTTCACGATAAAGAAAATGTTTTTTCGAAACCTACATCACACTATATCTCATCTCCCGATTTCCGAATAATCAAATGGAGAATAATGAACATTTATTTACAGAAAATACGGAATTTTAATTTGTAAGTTTTTTAAATAAATATGAATAATTGAATTGAATAATTTTGAGTTTTATAATGGAAGGGATTTTCAAAGTTAGTGAAAAATAATGTATTACATTTTTTTTAAATTGATTAGTTTGATAAGGACGATTAATTGCCAACTTATTACAGTTTTAATAGTACCGGTCGATTCTTCATGAAAAATTATATTTGGAAACATGATAAGTGTTAAAATAAAATAGGGACTGTACAAGCAAAAGGCCATATCTTTCATAAAAACTCACGTTGTATATTGAAGCAATGTACAAACCTGATCTATACATATTTTCAATGTGAAAGCATAACAGAAGAACACATCTAGTTTTTTAAAATATTTTATAGATTTATCGTACCTATTTACAATATAAAAAGTAATGATAAAAAATCTTTGCCTACGGTAAGTTCTAATTAAAAGAAGAAAGTTCATTTCAAAAGGTTAGTTATATAAATAATAATTAATAAAACTAATTCTCTTTCTCCAATGGATTCAATCATCCCAGGGGTAATTGCAATGTAAATTAGAGTAGTAAATGTGATTGTGGCCATCGGTTAAATCGCATTAACCAAATGAGAGCCTGGTGTTTTGGTGAGAGAAAGAGCAAGACCCTAGCGTGCCTCCTCTAATTGAGAAGGGAACAGCACGCAGAGGAGCGTTAATATCGTTATTACTTATCCTTAAATTAATGTCCTTTAATTGAAGAAACGCGCTTCTATTTTCATCGGGATCCATTTCCTTTAATAATTGTTCAGTGAAAATCTGTGGAATTTTCCTCAAAAGAACATAATGGGTTGTTCGAATGAAAAATTGATATGCTGAATAATTATAAAAATACTTTTGATTTTTTTTAATAAAAAGTATATTTTATAAATAAAACCTTTTTTTTTCTTTTAATACTTCTAACATGATAAATTCTTGAATCGTGCGAGGGGGAATAAAAAGGCCTTTAGATGGAATAAAAAGTTTTTTTCGTCGGGGTGAAACGAGTGCTAGATGTAAATGGGTCAAGTCGCACTTTCCTTCGACTCGTTGCATTAAAGTTGTTACTCGCTGAATATTCATCATTTGAAGGGGGAGCGGCTTTATCTTTACCATTATTTCTCTTCATTCGATATTCTCAACTTCTTGCATGTGTGATTTTGATATTTTATTCATAACCTGCCAGTTCTCCTTTTATTTTAAACAAATAAAAAGACACTTGACTGCTTTCGGTGTTTTCCATTGTTCAATACACCTGCGAAATTGTTTACATCGGTCCGGTCCGCCTCGATACCAATTTATTTCGATACTTTTTGCTTTTTTTTTATAAAATTAAAAAGAGCAAGTGTTTTCGTATACACCATGTACACTGTACTTAAATTTAAATTATATTTTAATAAATTAACAATTTGTTTTATTAGTATTTTACATAATGTTATTATTGTAACATGGTAACATCGCTTAGAACGATGATTCATAAAAGTGATTTGTGTTTTCAAAGTTTTACTTGATTCTTGTTTTCGCAGAAATAATTCGTCCGGAGGTCGAAAGTTCTTTCGAAAAAAAAGCTTATGTTACGACCGCCAAGGCGTCGGTCGACTTGCTTTTGGAGACGGTGTTGTAAATTGTCGGACCTTTTTCATCGTAACTTTTAAAAGAAAATTTAGAAAGCAACTAGCAAGATTAGGCCTGAAATGCTGAAAATCTATAGTAGCGAGAAAACTGCAATCAGTGAAAACAGCTCGCTAGGGATTTTCGTAGGTACATGTCGTCAAGAATAAATTATTAGTTACAATTCAATTGATTCATAAATGATTTTCTTGAGTTTTGGTGCATTTTCTTTCAAACCATCATAATTAAATATTTTTTGCTAAAACTGATGAATTTCTGATGTTGTTCAATTTTATTTACATTAAAATAAGTATGTTGTAACTAACAAAAGAATAAAAATATACAGGGTGACTGGCGATAAGTGACCAAAATTTCAAAGGGTGTTTCTATTCACTATATGCAACAAAAAACTTTTTACAAACCCCTGTCCAAATCTCAACGGTAAAGAAGTAATTTCAGGTTTAGGGTATTTTTTAATTTTTCGACTTAGGTTCACTAAATTGCTTATAAACTTTAGAATTACTTAGTGTATCAAAATCTGGTTTGTGCCCCCTGATAGAACATTAAATTTGCTGTTAAAATGGAAACCTATTTACATTGCAGAATTGTTGAAAAAAAATCGACTCACTGCTGGTAGTCATTTCGTTCCAAACTTTGCACCCTCGTAAAAGAGTAAAAGAACCAGTTTTCCGTGCGATTTGCTGGAACATCTCAATGTGGAGAACGAGCTTGGTGTTCTCCCATTGGAGCAGTAGCATTACCGTTGCAGTAACCGTAAATGAAATGCATATCAGCAAGACGTGCATTAGGAAACAAGGACATAATTTAAATCATCAACCTGAAGAAGTTGTCAGCTGATAACATAAAGCAAACTGATTGAATTGAACATTAAAGAACTTACACGAAACTCAAGAGCCAGACGGATTTTCCTGAAAAAATTGAACGTGCCTCCCTTCATCGACACCAGTTTGTTTCAACAAAATACAAAAGTTTTGGGCCTGACAGACTTGCAATCCAAAAAGTTGGGTGTACCGCTGGAAGGTAATTGAATGAAGAACTTTTGAGGAAATTTGCAAAGCTCCAAGAGTTTATAGTTGTTAAAAATTTCCAATCCTACATTTAAAAAAAATTCAAATTTCAACATTTTTGTTTTTCCTGGATTTTTCCTGCAGAATATTATTTCATCAATTCTTCAATGGAAATTGGTTTCCCTACAGCAAATATAACGTTCTGCCTGGTGACACAAACCAGATTTTTCTACAATCAGTAAATCTGAAGTTTATAAGCAATTTAGTGGACCAAAGTCGAAAAATTAAAACCACCCAAAACCTGAAATTACCTCTTTACCCTTGAGATTTGAACAGGGGTTTATAGGAAGTTTTTTGTTCCATACAGTGAATAGAAAGACCTGAACTTTTCGACACTTATCGCCAGTCACCCCATATTGTTTTTTCCTAATCTTCTTTTCAGTAATAACACTTCATACAAGAGTGAAATATCACATAATTATGTTCAATAATATTTTTCAACCGGCTGTCATTAAATTATATTTCTGGAAAATAAAGTTACAATTCAATCATTTTGGAATATTATTTGATTGTTGTTTATGGCAGAAGAACATCATTCAGGAAAAAATAATGCTTGGGGTTGATCTCATTATTTCTTCAAGCATTAACTATTTTTATAATTTATATTAATAATGTAATGTAATTAATATAGTTATATATAACTATATTTGTAATTTATCCTCATCTTCCTCATCTTGCAACAACGATCTCATGCACCATTTCAAGTGACCAATTTTTTTTTTAAATTTTTCCTCAGACCCCATTATACTGGTTATTTTCAGAAAAAATTGGTATGAGTTTTGCACTTACAGCTTACATTTTCACTATTTGCTACATATTTATGTTATTTATCTCCAAGAACATGATAGAAGAACATAGAAAAATTTTTGTATTTTCAATTTGCTTAATTCAAATTGCAAGACTAAGTAACAGTTTTCCTATTTTCAATGCTATTTTCTTTTTCCTTTTTTACTTATAGTTCACAACATCTTATCTATACAGTCCAGCCTAATAAAATTTAACGGTGGAATAATCGTACGATACTATACAAAAAGTATGAAAAACCTCGGAAAATTTTCCATGTCGTTAAATTAATCGTAAGGTATCGCAATTAATGACCGTCCGAATCACAGGTTTGGATTTTCATTTCCTCCTGTTATCCACGTTCAAGTTTATGTTCATGCATCTCAACAAATGAAGTAATTGTATAATAAATAACAACAAATAAATATTTTATTTTAACGGTTCTTAACTCTCTAAAAACAAATCAAGTTTTTACAGGTTGGTCTTTTTAATATTTAAAATGAAAAGCAATTTTTATTTGAATAAATTATATTTTTATGTAGCATTTTGTGAGTTTCTGTAGTCGTTATATTTATTCAACGGTTCTACGCACAATAAAATAGGTGCAATAGCGCCTATAAATATTATTTGTGAAAAAGAATAAACGGCATTTTCACCGAAATTCAATAACATATAATTTCTGGGAGACAAACGAAACCCAAAACAAACGAATTCTCCGATAACATCTGGTACCAACAAAGACGGTGTTGCGCCTAGTTTGAGCAGTTTGGTTTGCAAATGGACCCTTGATGTGCAAGTTTGGGTAATGTGGATTGCCGGTTACATTAGTAGGGAGAGGTTCCTAATTTTTTAGACTTACTTACCTTTTCTTAAATACGATAAGCTATCATAAAATTGTAATATCAACACTGATTTTATTCTAAATATCGTAATATTTATTTTATTAAAATTTATGTTTTCTATTCACAGCTTTTGAATAGAGAAGAGTGGAGAATAAAAAATATAGAAATAAGTTACTATAGGTAACTTGCTAACAGCTTTAGTAGAAAACAATAAAAATAGATCAAATCTTTCTCCACAAATTAATTTTATTACAAACCAACCAATGAATCAAATAACACGTATAATAAACAAATAAAAAACAAATAAGGAAAACGAAATAATAAAATAAATAACATATTACAATATATGTTATAAAACAAATACAATAAAATATTTTATAATTCATAAAAACAATTACATTAAACAAAACGTATATAATATAACATAATAAATTAAAAATATAAAACTAATAGAATAAATATATTGTGGATAGATACAGAACAGCAGTATTTAACAAAAATTTCAAAATTAGGGATGTCAAAAAATATTACTTACTTTTTCAACCATAAAACTGATTAACTGAAGAAAATAATTATTCATTTTTGTCGTTAGTAACTGCATTTGTGGTAAATTCGAAAACAGTGTTTCAAACAGAACCAGGCTTTCCTGGACGTTCTGGGCATTAATAGTAGAACTATTAGGAAATCTTTCCTTATATTATTTTTTGCATTCTCTTCACTTTTTCCGTTTTAGTCGACTGTTTCCTATTTCTTTCACATATTCCCATAGATGGATATGGATGGTGGAAGTTTTTGTTAGACCTTCTGGAGGTGGCCGTACTATTTTTTTTTAATTTGGTAATCACGTGTATCCAAATTTTTTGACATTAGGATACGTATTGTACAAAATCAATGAATTTATTAAAATTATATGATAAATATTTATTCCCAGTTTTTTTATCCTAGTTCTTGTGGCTGGAAGGATAATAGGAAAGCATTTGATCCTGTCGATGAATTTCCATTATCTACTTGTTGCATTTATGTATTAATTTGAACTTTTTTTGATTCCTCCTATCTATTTCAAAAATTATACCCTACCATGCACTGGAGATACATAAAATATCTTTTCTTTCTCGCCATTTGTGTACACTTAACTTTATTGGTACATAGGGAGACACTCTCCCCTTCTAATAATTTTTTTTTTCATTTAGTTCGGGAGGGTTGTCCCTCAGCGTTCCAGTGGAGTATAGCTTTTTCTCAAGCATTTTATTTGAAAGTCACTGTTACAGAAGTTGTCCATATACAATGCATGCCCTTGCCTTTCTTTCCCTTCCATTAATTTATGAAGAACTTTCCAACAATGATCTACACCACCTTCGTCTACGTCCGATATACCGCTACAAAATATTATTTTTTGAACCATCCCAAAAGGTTCTACTAAAAGTTCAACTTAATACCGATCTTGTGCTATTTTCCTTACACGAATTGTTTCATAAAAAGCTGTACTTTCCACAAAACCATACTCTCATTTAATGGCAGTTCTTTGTTACGATAATACTCGTCCTCCATTAAAAATTATTAAAATATTTGATTATAGGACTAATTTTTTTAAGTATATTATTACGGTTGTTGTTGTTGTTTACAAAATGCATGGCACGTGATATTAATAAAAATCTTTTTATTCCATAAATGTGTCAAATGGCAACTTAAATAAATAATCTTTCCTCCAGATGTCGGCAAATCGGTTAAGTCAGGTTACACCCATTAAAATAATTATGATTAATTTTTTAAGTTCTGTTATTGTTTTAAATTTATCAAGATATTCTATAAACTTTTTCATTTGCCCTAGCGCGTAATTATTGGATTTTTCCGCTATGTCCTCTAATACGGAACACAAAAGTTGGAAGAAATCCAAAGGGGTGGCTCCATCAGGTGAAATTTTTAAGCCAGGCTTGCCAGTAAAAGGAATTTTATCTACCTTAGGCTGAAAAAGACTTCATTCAGTCGATGTATCACTGATGTCCGCTAAGGGTGGCATTGGGTGTAATGAGTTTGACGAATTTTATTCTTCCTCGGGTGTGCTATTGTTGAAGAGTAGAAAAGTTCCAGAAGCGTTGTCAGTAGTTGAGATAGTTTTATTTTCTGAGCATCATCTTGCTTGTCATCGACATCATCTTCTAAATCACTACGCGTTCAAACTCATCGTCAGAATCAAGGAAATCTAACATAGCACGAATTTCCTAATCAGTCATATTTTTCAAATCATACATTTTTTAATTTTATTTTTGCTACGTGGTTTTTTCTTTCTAAAAATCAAAAGACAACAAGGAGAAACAAAAATTGAATATGAAAAAGTATTTACCATGCTGTTTTTCAATTCTTTGCGAGCACTCAGAATGCGAAGGCACCTCCTCTAATACGGAACACAAAAGTTGGAAGAAATCCAAAGGGGTGGCTCCATCAGGTAAAATTTTATGCGAGGTTTGCCATCTGCCAGCTCAAAATCCTACATACATACATAGTTATATATGTATGATTTGTCACTAATGAAAATAATGGCGACGATTGCTTATTCCCAAGACAAACTTTAAAATAGCACATCACAGCTCGCCACGTTCTTGCGCTTGCACTACCAAGCTCCAAATGGCGCTCATCTGCCCGAAAGTGTGAAAAACGAAATCGAAAAACTGGTGGAGAAACAAGGACACGAGATTGAATTCAGCCCACATGCTCGCACACTAGCAAAAATAGGAGCTGCCATCAAACCCATTGTACTACAACATGATGCTAATAATAGAACTGAATAAATGGAAAATAAATACCCAAACCCTGGATAAATTGAGCAGGAATAAAACATGCAAAGAAATTCATCAACACTCCAATCAGGAAAAGAAAAACGCATTTCCCACTCACTTACTCCCTCTCCCTCTCTCTCCCTCTCTCTCTCTCTCTCTCTCACTCTCTCTCTCTCTCTCTCTCTCTCTCTCTCTCTCTCTGAAATAGAATTAATCTATATTATAGACACTTAAACTTGTCATTTGCCAATTCAACTGCGCCCTTAAAACGTAGGAAAAAAACTGAGACGTATATCTCCGACTTTCTTATCAAAAAGCACCGTCATCACAGTATGTCTTATGTGACTGCAAAGCATAAGCCCGGAAAGTTACAGCCTCATTGCAAAAACGATATTAAAGCCTAGGGAATTCTGCATAAATACACACTACTTTTATTATATTGCTCATTTCGGGGTTCTAAAAAGAAAGGAATGTCAATTCCACAAAAGATCTATTGGATCGCAGTAAAACAATAAAATACTGTAATCATCAGAGGCCCCGAAAGAAACATATATATAAATTCGTAATTACAGTAATTGTAATTAATGAAAAATTATGACTTAACAAATATTGGTTGTAAGTGGGTATAAACAATTAATGATTAGGGGAATGGTCTTAATGCAATAGTAATGTTTAATCATTGTCAATAAATACATTATGTTTTAACGATATGTTTTAAAACATAACTTTGATGTAAAACCAGCACAAATATATTAGAAATGATTCTCGCTTTACGGAAATTTAACCTTTTCAGAATCTTGTCATACATACAAATTCCTATTGCTTGTACCTTTAATAGTCGTAGGTCAATCAAGCGATTATTTTGTGCTAAATTAACTTTATACAAGTATTAAGTCAAAATTTCCAGAAATAACTCAAGGAAATTCACAAACATTACCTCAAAAATTTCCTTCATACCATAATTTAGAATCGCTGTTTATTCCTTTATTATTCACGGAACGGCCATAAAGGATATTATGTAAATTCCTCTTTAAACTTTCCTTAATTACTCCGCTCTAGACAGCGAGAGGTATTAAAAGACGTCTTCTTGGAATTTACCAACTGTTATAACTTCTCTTTATATATTTGCATTGAAAATATTTGTGCTCAACTGTATTTACCATAAGAAAAAAAGCACGGTAACAAATTTGCTATAAAAACCGCAATATTTAGAATGAAAATCTTTAGTTTCTTATCATAACATATAATATAAACATGTTTAAGAATTGTTTTGAACATAAAGTAATCATTAGTACATTTGGAAATAAACAAGGTTTGTATTCAGGATTAAAAGGATTACAAAATTAAATTTAAATTAAATTATTTTTTCTTTAGCGAATTTTTAATTGTAAAAACAAAATTTAACATAATTTTCAAATTCAAGCTTATAAGTATAAGTTAAGTGTGTAAATGGGCAAAAGACTTAATAAAAGGAATATAGGCGGTGCGGACTGAGGAAGGATCAGCCTTCCTCGTATGCACCGACTCTCTGAGCGCTGTCTGGGCCCTGCGGGACGGGTTCTCTTTGGACCCTCTCGTCGTGCTGTTGTTGGAAAAAATCGCCGAGTTGAAGCGCTTCGGAAAAACGGTGGTTGTTGTCTGGATCCCCGGACACGTCGGGCTGGAGGGTAATGAACGTGCGGACGAGGCGGCAAAGGCCGGAACGTCCAACCCTCCAGACCGGACCATCGCGACCAGGCCCTCTGACGCCAAGCTAGCAGTAAAGACCATGATAAAAGAAAGATGGCAGCGTCAGTGGGCCGGGTCGTCCGAGAGGCTTTTGCGCGTCAAGAGCACGATTCGTAGATGGCCCCCCGAGAACCTGAGCCGGAAACAAGGAATCGTCCTAACGCGATTAAGAATAGGCCATACACGGTTGACACACGGCCACCTGCTCTTGGGCCAAAGCCCGCGCAGGTGTCCCTTATGCAGAGAAAGGTTGCTCGATGTGTCCCACATACTGGAAACATGCCATGCCTTGGCTCCCTACAGGGAGCGCGTAGGCATGCCATCCAATCTGAAGAAGGTGCTCGAGCACTGCAGCGGGTTTCAGGGTCCCCTGTTCCGATTTTTACGGGAAATTGGGGTTTTTTATTGTATATAGTATGTCTCATGTGTTGTGTGTCTATATGTTTGTCTGAGTGCATGTATTTATTAGCGTGAATGGCGAGGGGTGAGGGTGAAATATAACATCATCATCGCCCCTCGAACGATGAGAGCGTATGAGTATGTGTTCGGGGTCGATGGCGGAATATTTATAAAAGTACTCCATCGACCCCAATCTAGTTTAGTTCGAGTATAGGTCGGTGGAGGAATATCAAGTACTCCACCGACCAAACGGAATGAGTGTATTGTATGGATGTATTTATGTGTATGAATGTATTTATCTGTATGAATATAGTGTTTGTAAATAGAAGTGTAAATAGAATATTGACTTGACTTAGCTTGGGGCTGAAATGACCCAGATGTCGGAAGCCCCAGTAAAAAAAAAAAAAAAAAAAAAAAAGGAATATATTTGAAATCTAGACAATTATTATTGAGAACATCTTCCTGTTAGCGGTTAGAATTATTTTGATTGTGATTTCTCAGGCAGTGTGTGAAAAGCGAACTGAGAAGGATTTCAAGTTGTACAAGTATTTATAAGAAATTGAGCAATAAATATGTTTATGTGTGCTGAGACCATAGATTGAGCTGTCGTAAGTTATATGTGTCGTGAAAGTTTTTACTTTTTCAAGTAAGATGATCAAGGAAACACAGTTTTTAATCAAATAGTAATATTAATAGTAAATAAACAAATCCTTCTATTTTTGACATTAATTTCCAAGTACATAACGTAAATTCAACCTTTAAAATAATTAAAATTAACCAGATCCTCGGTTCCAAAAGAAATTGATCAAAAAATATGCAAATTCGTTCGTTGCACCGTGAAAATTGGTATTTTTGTTCTACAAGTAGGGTAAACAAAAATCAAATAGTTTACAATTGTCAAACATAATTTTATTAAAAATATTTTAAACCGCTAAATTTTTCAATGCTATATGGTTAAAGTCAATGTTTTTCAAGTTTCACCTTTTTGATTATCAACTGATATAATTGTGTGTACATATCTACCCACGTATTTAATTATCTGTTTGTCCTAATTCAAGAAAATTGTATAATGAATAATGCAATCAAAGATCTGCGAATATTGTTAATTTTTAGAGAATATTTTGAATTTTGTGTAGAGATTAGTGACCGTTATTCGATAGTTATTCTGATATCGTGAGATGCGGTCTGGTGTGATGTAGGTTTCAGAAAAACATTTTCTTTATGTCCTAAATCCTAAATTATCCTAAATGTATTTGTTAAATGTAAACATAGTTTGTAAATCCCAGGCCCTGAAGATGATCTCAATAAAAGATCGAAACGTTGGCACGATAAAGAAAATGTTTTTCTGAAACCTACTTCACACCCGACCGCATTTCACGATATCTGAATAACCATTTTGAATTTTTTTGAAAATCGGCAATCTTAATGAAGTTTTTCCACTACGTATTGGATTGTTGAAATTCTTTAAATATTAACCCAGTTTAAATCTATAGATTTTTTAAAACGGCTATCCGTTAGAAAGTTTCGAAAATTTTTTTGAAAATAGGTTTAAACAAGTTGAAAAACGCAAAAATGACACGACAAATTAGAGGCTGCCAAAATACATCGCCCTTATTTTTACGTAACAAATGAATTTCTTTAACTTTTAGTTTTGAAATTGTATTTTACCTAAAAATTGCCTCATTTTTAATATTTTTCTTAAATTAAATACAAACCTGTAATTATTTTAAAGTTAAAAAGTAGAGCTTGTCTACATTTTTTACGAGATTGAGTATTTTTTGAGACAAACCTTGTGTTGAAATGTGAATAAGTGTGAAAGTCAAATTGAGCGTGAAACTGAATAAGCATGCTGAGATCATCACCCTTAGTGTTAATACGTTCGTCCATACCCATAATATTAAAACTGTTTACAAAGGAACTTGGTTTAGATATTCAATAATAAAAGCAATATAATTGCTGGTTATCTGGAACGACGTACATTCTCATATACATTTAAAACATTTGCGTATGTAAGATCCCACACATGACAGTATACAGAGTGAGTTTAATTTCTGTTCTCCTCATTTTTTATTGATAAGCTTTTTAAGAAAACACGAAAAATCGTAAACTGTAATTTTTTGTCTAGTTTAATTCTTTGATAGAAAAAGTTTTGATTTACCTCTTCTTCATAGCAAGATCCATTATCCGCAAAACGATTTCCAAAAATTGTTTTACGGAAAAACGAAATCCCAAATTATTCAACCAAAGGTCAATTTATTTATTCTTTGTTTTAATAGATAATAAATGAATTGTTTCACATGTTCCAAAGCTTTGAAATTTCTCAAATAACTTTAACGTTCCGAATGTAGGTCATTAAAGCCCGATTCAGATTTGCGAAATTTTTTTACCTTTTTACGATATTCGTTGCAATTCAAACCACGAAACAACTAAATTTGGTTTAATTGGTTTTAAATTAAGTGGTAAAAATGGATTAAACCAGTCAATCAATTTGGGATTACTCAAATAAATTTTATTTGTATTTTTTATTTGTAAATCATTAATTTTTTTTAAACACCAGACCGCGTATCACGATCTCCAAATAATCATTGGCTAACGGTCACTAAACAACAAATTTTTTTAAAAATTTGTGTTTGTAGTGTTATCCTCGGTTCGTTTAAACATTTTTGTAAAAATCAATAAATGAATTTATTACCCTCTTACTTTTGAGGCCATGATCAATTAATTTACTATCAATTCAAAGGATTAAAATGGTTATTAGTTGAAGTAGGAGGAAGATTTCGTTTTTCCCAAAATACAAGTAGTAGTTTTTTGTGAAGAACTTGGGAACTTTTGTTAGAAATTAAAAATCGTTTGCACCGTTGAATTTAGCATCAAAGAAACATTAAATGTATCGATAAAATATCTAACTTTTTATACAAATTAATCTGTTATTTGCGTCCTGCTTCCATGGAGAATAAAGTCAAACCTTTTTGGTTTATGCAATAATAGATATAAAAGTTTAAGTGACACATGTATTTCCTTAAAACGCAGCAATAGAAATAAGGGAAAAGATAGAAATTATATTCAGTCAGGTCAAGTGGGTGCATGCCCACATTTTTGTAACATGTCGTAAGTTTGATTTATTTTTCTTAATTAATTTGGACGTTCTAAAATTTTTTCTTAATAGTGTACATCTATAAAGTTTACTTATTGAATTAAATTAATGCCATTCATATTCTTAGGAAATAAATAACTTGTAAAGATTCAATTCGTTAAAAAATGGTCTCTCTCAATATACACGCAAATTTATAATCGTAATAACTTAAAACATTCGGACAGACAATGTTAGAATTAAATAATGGGGATGTAACAGGACTTATTCCATTTTCCCTGTAACGTGTGAAAAAAGATGAGAAATGGCCTGGTCTTATCGGAGGCGGAGAGAACCGTCGGGGTACAGGTCTGGCAGTGGCCGGGGGTGGAAAACCGGAGCGAGAGGGTGAGGGAAAGTTTAATTTCCTGAGCGGGCCCAACCGGGATTAATAGAGGACGACAGTAAGAGATGAAGAGTAATGGTCCATCTTCATTATGCAACGTTCACCTTGTTTCACCCCCTCTCGGGCTATTGGATCCGTCCGAAAAACTTTAATCGATTCCAACCCCGTTGAATATAATAACTTTCCCTTCTTACAATCCTTTCAAAGTTTAACAAGTCGGGGAAATGTAATTCGGACCCCGGCCCCGTCAGGGAAACATTTAATCTCCACCTGGAATACTTTCTGGTTTTATCTCATAAAACAAATTGGCGAATCATTTTGAGGGCTAATATTTTTTTATAAAGACATTTTAACTTTAGGGGAGAAATCTTTGATGCTGGTATTCTTAACATTACCTTGTTTTTTGTTTGAAGACACGCAAATGAACTAATTTCTAGTTCCTCTTCAAAGTATGATGTGGGTTTTTAATCAAATCAATAAATACGTGCTAATCTATTTTGATAATTTAAAAAAACGTGTTATTTACATGTTAGAAAACTGAAATCCTCCACACTATTTTTTCAGTGTTTTTAGAAGAACTAAAGGAAAAGCATAAAATTGACGTTGGTATATGATCGTTTTTGGTCATTGTGGTATTTACATCCTCACTTTTTGGGTTGATTACAACCCGGTTAATTAAACCTAATTGGTGCTTTCTTTATTACTTTGATTTCTAACATGTTCAATAGGAAAAACAATATATATTTTCATCGAATAGTTCATCAATTGAAAATATAAATTAATTTTTCTTTTTATGTAAGGTTTTGGTTGAGATGAAAACGTCAGTGCCACGAATGGGATTCGAACCCACGACATTTGGCTCATTACCTGTTCTAACCACCTGAGCTATCGCGACTTCGATCCACTTTTTCATTTCAGTCAAGACCTTACATAAAGAGAATTATTAATTTAAATAATTAATATGGTCAATCAGACTACTAAACATAAATGGATAAATATAATGTTTTAGGTGCTTATGTCCATTTATTTCTATCCTATCGTTAAATCCTATCCGCTTCAGATACTTTAAAGTAACCGAATCTTCCTTCTGAATCATTCAACATCCCGATGCGGCTGTCCCGTAAGGTCCCATTTATTATTCTCTATACATTTCAGACAATTGCAGTCACTTTTCAGCTATGGTCTCAGCAATGGTTTAATAAATAGAGGATCAGACTCAAACTATATCACCTCACCATTAATGTACTACTACTTTGTTACTACCCTAGCTATCTCCTCCCCTCTTGGTATAACACCTAATAACACCTCGGTCTTTCAGGCGTAGGTCTGGGCCATCAATGTTTGTTGCAGAACACTCATTTATAACAAGATTAAGGGAAAAGATATAAGAATCTTTTCAGACAGTCAGGCCAGTCTTAAGTCTTTACAAAAAGAGTTATCAACATCTAGGCTGGTGGAGGAAACCGTTCAACTTATTAACAGGATTACTACCAAGGACGAGAAAAGGGTAACCCTCATATGGATACCAGCTCATAAGGGACACTATGGCTGTTACGGCCGTACGCTTTCGGGCCGAGCCGCGGTGATCAGCATGTTGACAACAATGGAATTAACTCGCCGATAACAGGATTGTTGACATGACTCGGAGTTTTACTTTTACTTACGCTCGAGGCTTGGTCGGAACTTTTTTTTGTTCCCGCTTACTCTTCGTCAACAAGACAAGAGGATCTTTAACGTCCGCACCTGGCCTATTCGGCCTTATCGGACGTTTTGATTGTCAAGATGAGAGCTGACGCACTTCTGCATACGACGGAAGGTGTTACCGCCGCAGCATTGGTGTAGTGGTGTCCCGGCCCCTAAGGGTCAGTAGCCACGCTCTCCGCTTGTCCACTCCGAATGGTCGGGCCCGCATTGTGCGTCAGGTCGTACGCCGCACGCAAGGGGCTAACGGGCCGAAATACATCAGCCCGTCCCCCCCCTCGCGTACTCCCTAGATAGAGAAGGCAACTCTATCCCTCTGAGTGTAGAGGCTCCCCCAACGTAGAAACTTTCGGGAACACCCCGACAGCGGTTTCGGATTAAAAAGTGAGATTACTACCCACCCCCTAGATGAGTACCGCCTACGGACAAAGGTCTCTTATCAAGCTCAGCCTACACCTGCTGCACGTAATCGAGGGACGCCATAGGTCTAGCCTAGGTGGTCCGATCCTTCGCTTCCCCGAGGGTACCACGCCGGTCATACGCACAACAATGCAAAGCATGCNTATAGCTCTTTATGACTTTACATTATACAACTGAACAGACCATAAACTAATCAATAGATTACGTGACAACAGTTCAAAATTCTCACCGCAAAATAAACGCCTCATCCACAAGTCAAACTGCAAGTACGTAATTGAACTGTAGGGTTCGGGGCACTCGGCCTTTCAACGCATCCAGTCGAAGCTAAAATTCTTGGGGGCATTGCCTCTCTGCTTCGTGTCCAAACTTACTATCCACTGAGACCATCAAATCCTATTAACTCTTGAACCGCAAGAAGTCAATTTAAACACTGGAGCCTTAGCCCAACCCTTTCATCCCAACTCGTTCCGAAAATCCTATAAAATACCTAAATCGTCCATGAACTCCTAATAACCCCCCCTAATGAGTAACGTAAATGGGTTTCTTTATGATATTAATAAACTTCTTCACTTTTATAACATAAAATCCAGAAATATAAAATAGTGTTTCTTGTAGTGCTCTAGTGGTTTTGTAACAGAATAATAAGAAAATAAATAAACAAAATAGATTTAATTATTGTAAAACTTATTAATACTAATAGCATACCAAAAATTCTTACAATCATTCAAATTTATTTTGTGAAAATGATCCTATACTATATACAACTAAATCTTAACTTAAAAAGACCAATATAATCGGGAACGAACAACCTATTGTTTATCAGCCTCAAGATAAATAGAATATTTATATATATTTCCTTGAACATTTCAAGCTTTTCACCTACTTCCACGAGCACCAAGACTTCGATATATTCTTTTGTTTATTATTACAAATAAATCAGTAAATGAAAAGTCAATGTAAATTAAATAATTGCAAATCTTGGCCAAAAACAGCAACCAAAAAGCGTTTGAATTAATTAAAATAAATAAATTAATTAATTAATAAGTATATTCATTTTAATATTATTTCATACATCATTTAGCTTATTGTATTAAATTATGTGTGGTGATTAGTGACCGTTAGTTGATGATTATTCGGAAATCGTGAGATGGGGTCTGGTGTGACGGAGGTTTCAGAAAATCATTTTTTTTATCGTGCCAACGTTTCGATCTTTATTGAGATCATTCTCAGGGCCTGGGATTTACAAACATTGTTTAAATTTAAAAAATACATGTAGGATGTGGAAAAAAGTGAATTTATACAATGCGTAGAGATTAGTGACCGTTAATCGATAGTTATTCAGACATCGTGAGATGCGGTCGGGTGTGATGTAGGTTTCAGAAAAACATTTTCTTTATTGTGCCAACGTTTCGATCTTTTATTTAGATCATCTTCATGGCACTCTCAACGCGCAAGGATGTCACAATTACACAGAAGACAAACACTTTGAGCCCTGAAGATGATCTCAATAAACGATCGAAACGTTGGCACGACAAAGAAAATGTTTTTCTGAAACCGACAATTTTCACACCCGACCGCATCTCACGATTTCTTTATACAATGCAAAAAATTATTTTTTATATTCAATCAAAGTATTAAATTATATTCAAACATAATTTATATTTCTCTGTAAAACAATTTCTCAAAATTAGCATTTAAATTAATTTAGCATTAATACATATTACATTACTAAACATTTATTAATGCTAATCTATTTAAAATAACATGCTGTGCATAGTATCTTCTCCGTTTTCCATTAACGTACGACAGTAAATAATGCCCTGCTGTTGGTGGCTTTTGTTTAAAAAATTCATACCTTAAACCTATTAAAAGCTTAAGCGACGAAAGTGGTAGAGATTCACCGCCACAAATGAGCCATTAGACATAATCCTTTCCAAGTGTTTTTTGACATTTTTTTTATCAACCAGTGAATTAAAACTTCACATACAAATCGTGTTTATTGTTTAACTTTGAATTAAATATGGTTAAAGTAGGAAGATGTTTTGATTCATGTTAAAATTATTTTTAATTTTTAAATATACAAAATATAAAACGACCTGTGGCGGTTGAAGGAAATTAAAAGGTACAAAAATATACAAAAATCTTTATTACTTCTATTTTTGAAAACAAGTATTATCCATTATATCTTTAAACAAGTACCCTTTTTCGTTAAACCATTAAGTTTGTCTTTAGGAAAATATAACCTTGGAGAGAACGATAGATTTTTCGTGTTTAATTTCTGTCGAGTTTTGAAGTTTTGTTGCAACTTAACTTTACGATGGCCAAGATTACAATACTTTTTTGACTTTTATGTGCTCATGATTATGGTCATTAGTAAGTGGGAGTTTTGGTTCCCCAAGCACTGCACGCTTCTGGTTTATTGCAATTTCCTGGTGCTTTATTGCAGTGCAATCAACTCAATCCCTCTCCTAAGAATTATTGGTCAATGATTGTCGTTGATACAATTCCTTTCGCTGGGTTTTATTTGTCACCCAGGTTATGCCTCAATTCAGTGGTTGCTTTCCACTCGAAGATGATATGGGTGGCTGTCTCTTCCTGCTTAGTGCATAACCTACAAATGGGGGTGATTGCTGAATACACCTACGTTATGTTGGTGTCTTTTCAGATGCCAGTGACAGCAAATCGTATAGAAATTATAGTATCCTATCACTCCCCTAAGTTTACACCTCTCTAACTGTACCATTTCTGCGTCTAAGTTGAAACACTTCTCCTTTTGCGATTTTGGATCCATCCTGTGCTTGAGGATTGGCTTTTTAACATTAACATGGATACATTTCCTAAACTAACCGGGTGATGACAGTTTTACACCAACATATAGAAAATGTATGAGATCCTTGTTCACTGCAGGGTGATAACCTGAATTTGATTGTACAGATAATTTTGGTTCACCTATACTCGATGGATTGGTCTGTATTCTTGTCTTCAGCGGTTGATCAAAGTTAATAAATAGTGTGAACAAGATTGAAACGTCTAGCCGAAAACAGCCCAAGACGATCAGTAGCCAAATTTCTTATAAATTTATTTTTAGATTTTCTTAGGTTTTGTATGGTGATTTGAACAACAAATTAAATTTTAAGTAAAATAATTTGGGGAAAATAAAATTAACTCAAATAACTCATTCATTTATTATTCTTAATAAAACAATTTTATTATTCTTAATGTGCAGTTTCAAATAAATAAAATTTAAAAAAATAAGAAATCCTGATTAAACTTAATATACTTAATATAAAATGTAATTAATGAAAAGTTAATGTACACCTAGGTAAAAATCAATGTATTTCTTTAAACTTAATAAATGGACTACACTCAGTAACAATGCGCAATCCAAACGGAATAAGTTTAAATGAAAATTCCAACTAGGACATTGGTTGTAAATTATAGTTCTATTCACAAACTGAGTTGTTTTTTTTGTTTTTTGTTTTTTAACGAGGATTTGCAACAGCAGAGGTTATATCAACCCCCGGGGTGCCGGTGTTTTTTTTCTTTTCTTTTTTGGAAAAAAGCCCATTTGTAAGCATGTCGGGTTCGAATGCAGGTCCGCTGGATTCGAACCCGGGACCTTTACCTTACAGTGATGAGCGCCGTGTCAACGCCTAAACCGTTGCGGCGCCACCGATGCCCCTCACAAACTGAGTTCTAACGCATAAAAATCTCAAAAGAAGTTTTTGAATAGAACTATCCACGTACAACCTTTGAATTGACCACTCACTCTACCGTAAATGTTTCGATTAATTTGATAGGCCAAGCAATCAATTATAAAACCATTTACTCCACTAGAAGTAATTCCTTACCGTTGATTTTTCGTCAAAATCACTTCCATAAAAAATAGTTGCTGTAGTTTATCCTAGGCGATTTCTAGATGGAATTGGCTCCTTGCTGAAAGTGTTACAATCCGTAATTGTTTTTTGTTTGCTATGGTTTAGTTGCTTTATACTCTTTAACACCACAAATCCGCAGATTTGTCTTTCTTTTCGGGTGGAATGACAATAATTTTGGAAGTGGCGATATGTTTTCAAATCGATTTTCGTTCCTAGAAAGAGGTGTGATTATGAGGTCAAAATCATTCGTTCATCTGAGAATATAATCATTTACGTAAATAAAAATAACATTATAACATAATAACTAGTTAATAATGTAAGTAAATAAAAATAAATAAATATATCATGAAAAAATGAAACATCCATCTTTTGTTTGTTGTGCGATCATGTTGATTGGGATTCGGGTTGTGGTCTTAAAACATACAATGTTATTATATCAACGCCCAAGCTTTCGACAAGTTTTATTGCCTTCTTCAGGGGATCTACAGAGACATAGGGATATAATCATTTAGACAGTTATACATTGTATAAATAGTTATAAAATATTAGTTTTTTGTTACTTACAGATACAAAGTCAAATCGTAAACACATTGCACATTCCACGATATGTATACAAACAAACTATATACATATATAATAAATAAATAAATAAAAACCTCTTCTTAACAGCCTCTTACATATATAGGCATTTTTTAAAACCAGTAACAATTACTTAATAAATAATATTCTTTTGGTACATAAATATCACTTATGTACCAAAAGAATATTATTTATTAAGTAATTGTTACTGGTTTTTAAAAATGCCTATATATGTAAGAGGCTGTTAAGAAGAGGTTTTTATTTATCTATTTATTATATATGTATATAGTTTGTTTGTATACATATCGTGGAATGTGCAATGTGTTCACGATTTGACTTTGTATCTGTAAGTAACAAAAAACTGATAATTTATAACTATTTATACAATTTACAACTGTCTAAATGATTATGTCCCTATGTCTGTAGATCCCCTGAAGAAGGCAATAAAACTTGTCGAAAGCTTGGGCGTTGATATAATAACATTGTATGTTTGAAGATCACAACCCTAATCCCAATCAACATCCATCTTTTATAAAGATTGTATTTATGCATAAAGCTAAATAGTACCATAAATACTAAAAAGATTCATTGTTATTTTTTAATTAGGTGCATTGTTAGTGTTATTTAAAGTGTTTAATTTTTAATTAAGTAAAAACAAGTTTTCGTTTCATCCGTTACAATTTTTAATTTATTTCAACGAAAAAATTCATTATGGATTTTTAAAACAATTGCCAAAAACCCTCAGATTTTTTGCATAATAGGTCATTTTCATGGAAGTTCACTTGTATTTGACTGCAAAATTAGTCACCGGCTCTTCAATCGTCGTTGGCGTTGAGGGTTGTGTTATGCAAAACCAGGAACACGCTTGTGTCAGCCTGGTGGGGTTGGCTCAGCGATAAATACTTGCTATGTGAATTATTTATTAAAGAGACGATGTTACTTATTCGTACGACACAGTTCACAATGATATAAATAATATTTCATAATAAATCTTCCTTCAAACGATTGTTTTTAAAAGTTAAAACCACTTTTGCCACTTAAACATATCATATTGTAATAAACAAAGAAAACGCTACAACAATAATCAGTATTAAAAAAAAATTAATTGTCATTAAAAAATCAGAGAGTCAGTAACCAGATGGACACGCTCAAATGGCTGCAGTTTAAAACAAAATATGCGCGAAAGAAAAGAAAAAGAAGGAAAACACGCAGAGGACCGGCGATGACCTCTGCTGTTTGTCGGCCCATAAATATCCCACTTATATATATAACTGTCATTAAAAATCAATATTTCATTATCTTCATACAGACGAGAACAGGTGAAATTAAATCCTTGTTACATTTTTTTATTAATCACACGAACTATTCAACGTTGTTCGTTTCTTGTATTGTTTACCGATTTAACGGTGTTTGAACCTATTTGAAAATAAATTATTAAGACACATTTCATGACTACAAATATCTACATATATTACTTTATCATAATATTATACTATAATCATTACTATCATAATATTATATAATAATCATTACCTTAATCGGTCAGGTTCTTTGTGTTATTTTAACTTGCCTATAAAATTTTTGTAGTGTAAATAAATGTATAAGTTTAAATTATACAATTTAAGTGGTAAATTTAAAAAAATTTAAGACATTTACTAATTTTGTATTAAGCGCCTACACATGCCTTTCACCTTCTTGCTACTGATTTTGTGTGCAGGATATTATTTTTCTAAACAGAAAAAGCAAAATTTTCGTGATTTACGAAAATTCATTTAATGTAAGTCAAGACCCGTACCGACGGACGCCTCATGGAGCCAGGTCAAGTCAACGAGTCGAAAAGGGTCGGGACGCAGGTACTTCAGGGCCGATCGGCCTCCGTGTTGAAAGTGTTCAAAGTGCTGGAAAAATGTGTCAGAACGTGTAAAAGCAAAGAGTATTCTGAAAAATAAAAACAAAAAAAAATACACAGAAAATAAACACTTTGATTGCGTACAAATATTTTGATTGAGTCTAAAATTTCTACCATTGAATAATTCTACTTTCACTTCTTCTTTCACTTCCTACAAGTATTTGTATAATTTAAACAATGCTTATAGCTACCATGCCCTGATGATGATCTCAATATGGATCGAAACGTATGCACTATAAAGAAAATGTTTGTCTAAACCTACGCCACACTATATCGCATCTCACGATCTCCAAATAATTATTATTTATAATTTTTGCAGAGAGATATATTGCATGGATTTCAGCTTGGAAACTTGCTGGTATAGGGTTTTCGGGGTCAAAATATGGGAGTTTTGACTCTTCTTAATAATACCCTCTATTAGTACTTATAATATTAAATATAAAATTACGATTTAAATAGATTTATATGTAATTATACACCTACTAAAATGACAAACTACATGGCACGTTTTATGTAATGGTTATTACGTTACTCTTTAGATTTTTATTTACAGCTGTGCCAATATTACCCTTTTATTTAAAATGTTACACCGCTGGATTTACTGCATTGGCTTCAAAATACAAAGCCCAACAAACCAATCGGGCCTTTTATGGCAAAGTCCCTTGATACAACGCAGCACAGGCACGGCGGGATTTGCACATGCCCTTTAAAGGGTGAGGTAATGTACAGGAAGACGAAACGACGGAAGCAGGTCATGCGTTCATGAATAGGTGAAAGGTTCTTTGAAGAGAAAAAAAAAAGGTCTGAAAAGAAATTCTTAATTTTTTATAGATTTTTCTTACTCCATATAATTAAATTAATATTAGTTGTGAAAGGATAGCCGACAAATTTTCCCAATGGTTATCAACGGGTTGAACAATTTTCCAATATTTACGAAATCTTATGCGAGTTGCCGTTTATAATAGAGAAGAGTACCGTTTCCAGGTACGATAAAGCTCAAATAATTTGCAACCCTCAACTTTTTCATTAAAAGCCAGGCGGAACGCGATGAGGAGGGGACAAAACTTACAAAGGTGAAGGCTCCATATTAATTAAGAAACAGAGAATCCTGTAGAGAGGCGCAAACTGAAACTTTTACCACCCCTCTTTTCCATGGAAAAAGATAAGATAAGATGCGCGCGGGGGAAATTAGGTAGTATCTTTTACTGTCCCTTGTTATAATAATTAAAATACTAAAGAGGCTATCTACACTTTCAGGAACGTAAGGTGAATTAACAGAACGAAACAGCCCTTGGACAAAACAAACACAATTGTAAGCTGAAGATATTTTTATTTATAATATTTGTTTCCTTTTGCTTATTAAAGTTTTTTTCAGCCATAATTGTCTGATTTGTCTAATAGTGTTAATGAGAATTAACAAAATGAAACAGTCCTTGGATAAAACGAGCACAACTGTAGCGCTAAATAATTTTTGTTTAATCTTTTTTAATTAATTTATTTTTCAGCCGTAATGGTTTGATTTTTAAAATGTAAGATGAATTAAGTGAACGAATTAATTTAGACAAAATGATTACAATTATAACGTAGCAGAACATTTAAGAATTTTCGTGCATAGAATTCATTTATTCTGTGCACTGCTATTTATTAGCTTTTCAACTGATTACACACCGCTTTATAAAAAAAAATCCGCAAATTTTTCTAAAGTTTTGTTAATAAATAGTTAATCATTTTGATCATTTTTTAAGCAAAGGCAAACTGCATTGGCCATCGCCAGCCGTCTCTTCCTTAAGTTTGCATTTCTTTTCTACTCTGTCTCACTTATTAAATAAAATTTATTTTAATGGTACTCCAGCCAAGTTATGATGTTTTATGACATAACAATAGCCAACTTTTTTTTATCTTATTGCTAGCCTCTCTGTACCTCTGGGCCTCGTCAATTGAGAGTAAAATAACCAAAGTACACAGAAACAAGAGAAAAAACATGATAGTATAGTCAGCAGTCACTATACCCCAGAGTAGTCGATATTCCTCGGTGTAATAGGAATATATCTCTTATATATCATACATAAAAATCATTCAAACTAGCCCAGAGCACTCAATATTACTGCGGGTATTGGGGGATAAATACATTCCTTCCAATAAATTACACTTATCCACATACTTGAAGGTACAAAAATCTGTATACAATAAAAATACTTAAGGCCCTGGAGATGCCCTATCTCTGTCTGCTACCGAGGCTTAAGGCCATGTATAGGGGTCATTCGGGATGGTTTATCTTTCTTTGCTGACTTAGTTCTTTGCAGGCTTTTATTATATAATCAACCGTGAAAAGCTCTCCAAAAGACAGATACCTACGTGGTCTCTCCCAAATAGAAAGTACCCGTGTGGGAATTTTGCATGATCTATGTGCAACTTGGTTGTTAGTGGACTGTTATAATACATCAAAAGCAGGAACTGATATACTAGGTTTCTTAAAATTAAACAAATTTTTAAGACTTGTTCTATTTTTTTTTTTTTTTTTTTTAATAGGCTAATAATTGATTTTTTATTCTGGCAACTAAAAAAACGCCGCTTTTATCGACAAAGCAAATTGTCAATGTTCGTTTTACTTAAACGATTAGGTCCCTGGGCACTTGCGGCTTAGCGGCAACGAAAAGGATGACATGTTGACCAAAGAGGGCGCCAATATGGACACTCTGGGTCCTGAACTTGTAACTTAGCATCCTCCCACAAAAGAGGTTATATCTTAAAATGGATCGTTAATGAGTCCAAAACCTATTGGAACAATACCACAGATATGAAGTACGAGAAGAGATTCATAGAAGGGCCATCCACAAAATCTATAAAAGAATTATGGAACCGCAATCGAACCAGGATTCTGGTTTGGCTCCTGATAGGACATTGCCGCTTAAGAAAGCACATGCACCGGATAGGAGTACAATTACAAGAAACACTGTGCAGATACTGCTAGGAAAAGGAGGAGAGGGCAGAACACATTCTATGATTCCGTGAGTGTATATATGTGCAGGTTCTTGCAACTAGGACAAGAAAAACGCAACCAAAATCCTACAGCAAGAAACGGCTGGCAAATCTATGGAGGCTGAATAACAACCTGATGATGGCCAGTGAGTTATAAAAAATGGAAGAGCCCAACCTATACAGGTCGAGGGGCAGGCCTTGTGGTCGCCTCTTTTACCCCTATCTTTAACTTTTTAAAACTTTTAAAGTGTTTAAAGTTGAGTTTAAAAACCTAAGATAATAACGGAGGAAAAATTCCTATTAAGTTTAATAAATTCAGTCAGTAAGTGAAGTGCAGACGTTATTATTTGTAAAAATAATATCAATTTATGTGCATAAATATAACACGGAGAGAATAAAACTCCTTGTCCTGTTAGCAAACTCATTCTGGCCATTTTTCACACATGGTTAATAAGCTGAAAAATAAGGAATTTCCATGTCAGAAGACGCAATTTGCGCTAAAGTGTAATGGCCTCTCTTTTTGAGATAAGCCTCGTTTGAGGAGAAAAAAATCGTACTGGGTTGGTGGTGGTGGTAGTGGATAACATATCCTCCGGCCCGGGATGGGAGCTGTAGCATGTCTACATTAGACACGCGGTATTAAGCCCAAGTCGGTTCACCATGGAAATGGGGGAGAGGGACTGAACAAAACAGGCACCCTCGTTCTCCTTTATATTCATCTAACCTTCTAAAAGTATTATCAGCAAGATTTAATAACCTCTCCCTTAATTCCCTATTTTATAAATTATTCACGACGCGATATTGGTCGTCTTTTTCAAATGGCTCTGTTTTTACCGGTTTTTACCCAAGTTAACAAACTCCCTTTACCTTGGCGTTTATAAAAATGAAAAAAGGACATTGACTCCCTTTAAAACTTAGAACAAACATACTGTAAATAATAATACTAGCACAATCAAACAATACAGTTAAAATTTCTAATAATCGCCCACGGTTAATGTCTCTTCATTTAATAATTAATAATACGAGGTTTTGAACAAAAAAACTTTATTCAATTACATTTTCTGCATGGATAGCTTTCTAAATACAGTATAATCAGAAATCAGAATTTCTCAAGTTTGAAATTAAGTTAGGATATTGGCTGCTTTACAACAAACGTCGGTCAGTACTCGCTTTAGTCTGTTGTAACAATCGATTGGAACTATTATCCCTTTGTCCATAGAACATTGCTGAATTTCAAAATTATTCCCTTAAATATTCAACAATCAGATGAAATAGCTAACGAGTTTCAACGAGATTGAACATTTATGTTTATGATTTGATTAAATCATAAATCCTTAATTCTGTTAGAACTGCTTTTAATGTTTCAAAACAAAAATATGGTTGATTTAAAAAAAATTTTTAAATTGAAATTCCCATTAAAGACCCCCGCAAACACAAATGCTGCGTTGTGTTATGAAAAAAATTAATGGATAATGATAATGCTGATTATTCGCCTGCTGATTAGTGAACTCATGCTGAACCTTGGGACACTTATTTGGTCCTCACAACTTGGGGGTTTGTTGAACTACTTTAATCCGTTCCGGCATTGCGCCATCATCAGGGAGGAACTCATGACGTACATTTTTATCAAATAAGTTTTGTCGGTTTAAATTTATTTCTAACGCAGTTCTGAACAGAAATAATCTATTCAATCTATTAACATACTGTTTGACCTATGATTTATATATTTAAGGAAGATCCGGTACGGAGGCAAAAAAAAAAAACAACCTTTTATCAACTTTTTGAGGAATCCTTTTGTTAGATTTTCGTCTGTAATTTGATCCTTACTCTTCCTAGGGTTGGTCCATAAAAACTGGTTCTTTTCGGCATATCGCCCTCTTCAGTATGAATTATATCAGCACTGAAAATTGCGAACATAATCGGAAAGCTACTAACACAAAACATTGAAAAAAGAAACTCACATGAGAAAAATTAGATTTACGCCATAACATCAGACAGACAGGGCGAAAATTAAAAGTCATATACAAGAAACATCCGTGATCATTTAGGGACAATGACGGAAAATCAAACTAGGAAACTCTCCTCAAGGTAAACTATGAGGTACCCTCAACACTAAAGTTAATCATGAAACTACTTCAAGAGTTACTAAGAGCAAAAAACATGAACATACTGTAAAACATAGCAGTAAGCAAATATAACACATTTAACATTTGCAAACTAACAGATGCACAAATTAACAAAAATTCACATACATATGATCCATTAAAAACACTATACGAAATAAAAAAAAATAAGGACTGACGATCACAAACACCGATAGGAACAAGACAAAACCTTATTCACAAACGGTACTGACAAGTAAAGATAACGCCAACAAAGATAAAAGAGACTTGGTGTCAAAAATCACATAGACCAAACTCTGTTCAGACAAATGGCATATGCAGACGACTCAGCGAGGATAGGAAGCCAATTACATTGTAACAATGGAATTGATAAAAGGAGAACCAACATTACCATATCATGAACATGTGAACTATGTGAACATGCTACGCGAATGCGTTTTCAATTAATGGTAGAAAGGCGACCCTGTGGTTTGCGGTGACATGGCCGAATGGCAGCAAGTACGTCAGGCATGTACAGATGAAACAGGTTCAAAACGTATGTAAAGAGAAAACAATTAATTTTAATTTACAAAATGATTTTTGCTTAATGGTGCTGTATATTTTTATTCGTGGATATTATGCCAGATGGTTAACTTTTCAAGGAGCACTGACTAAGTTTGAAATTGTTTCTAATACAACAATTCAATATTATGAACAATTAGGAGCAAAATTAATTTTAATTTAAACACATTAATATTACCACCATGTGCTTCTACCATTTCATATTTTTGAAATAAAATTTATCACAATTAACTTTTTAATTTAAGAAACAAATAAAATTATGGTTCCAGGATGTCTAGGTAAATGATGTTGCCAAGGGTGGAACATTTTCCTCTGTCTTAGCTGACATGATTATGAATGAGTTGTTGGATTGAAACAAGCCGAGTTATAATTTTGCATTAAAAATAATACAGAAATATGTAGTCGATCTGTTCACGGTGGTTAGGAAAATTATATTGATAAAATTATTGCGGCATTTCACCTGTCCTTACAGTTCGCCTTTGAAATTGAAGTTGAAGAACAATAGCCTTTTTCCGATGTAATGGGCATTAGAGACTGAAAAACATTGAGCACCAATTAGTACCAAAAACCTACTACCACTGACAAATTACTCTACTTTTTTATCAAGTCATTCGGTCCAAATTAAAAGTAATGTAACCTGAAACCTTATTGACTTTGCGATTAAATTAAATGACACTCATTTCCATAAAAATAAAACAAATCCTAAAGGCACCCGGTTTTCGTAATTAACAGGCTCCTTTATATATTATACTTGGTTGTATCATGAGGATTCAATTTTGAATATCAACACTAAATTTGACGTCATTACATATGTAAATGGTGTATTCAAAAACGCTTAATTGAAATTAAACGTGATAATAGATAAATAGTTTTTAAATTCAACAATAAATTTGGAAGAATAATGATTTCGAGGAGAAAAATCAGTGACCCGAAGCACAACAGATAAGAAGTGTACCTTACACCCGAAGTAGAGCCTAGTACCCTGAACAATGCGCAAACATTGCCAAAATGTATATTCTGGCTAAACCAAATAATATTTGGGTGAGTGGATGACAGCACAAATATATTTACAAAGACAAGGGAAACAGACCTGATACTGCATTCTCAAAATTTTGCCCCGAACCGCTTTGTCTGCTTCTTCATTCTCGATTATCCCTATATGGCCAGGAGTCCAGGTCAGCACGACCTTCTTCCCATCAGCATTGATCTCTTTTAATTATACACACATTTTATTTATTAGTGGTGGCTATAGGCATGGAGGCATTTCTCTTGAGTTGTGAGACCCCACTGATCGTGCATATCATAAAAGTTTTTTCCTGTTTTCAAGGTATCATCACATTGAAATGTACATGACAATCAATTCTGCAGTGTACACGTTCGCTGTGGGGGGAAGAGATATCCCTTCGATCCGCCCTTCAATGTACGCAGCGTAGCTCACATCCTCTGTTGTCTTTGACCCAGCTGTGAAGATGGGTTTAGCGTTACAGTACTTCGTCATCAGGGCGTGAAACTCGCACTTATCCACTTGTACACATACGGTGGTGTATCACGTTTCTTGCTATGCCCTACTGTACGGATCCTTTCCGGTTTTACGCGGTTCAATTCGATCCTCTCCCCCAGTCGTTTCTTAGTTCTTATGGATAGTCATCTCTTACGGGTTTCCCTTAAAACAGATACCGGGTCGGAAAGTGGTACATGTCAGTAAAATTTCTGCTTTGCCCATCGGCTTGCATAATATTTTAAAGACACCTCTTCCCTCTTTAAAGCAGGGGAGGACTCTTGATTTGATGCAAATAATGGGCTCGTTTCAAACGCGCCTGTTACCAATCTCAACTCTTGCATATAAATCGTATCTAATATTTTCAGGGGCGTTCTCCTTGCCGAACCGAGTATTGTGCTCCTTCCTCATCCTACAGAAAAGAACAGCCCTCGTCTTTCCTGTAGAGGAATCGAATCCTATTTTCTCGGCACTGGCCACCATCAATTTGAGTAGTACAAAAATAATGGAATGGAAATTTCCATTTGCAGGAGATGATTTAAAGAAATTTGGTGTATATAAAAAATGATAAAAATGTATGTCCACTGTAATCTAATCTAAATGCCCTAAATGTCACATACAGTGGGATCCGTGATGTTGGGTTCAATTGTTTTATTTTATATACGTTTTATGATTTATTACTGTTTAATCATTTTGCATACTGAATTCTTCTCTAAACAACTAATTACTGTAAAGAAATATGGTTGAGTGAACTAAGTACCTTCCCTCATTACATCCGAAAAACCGAATTGCAAATTATATTGATTTAATTATTCCTGTATTTATTTATTTAATTGTTAAGAGGCAAGTGTTAGTGAGAAGAATGTCTATATCAAAAAAATTAACATTATAATATATTCACTAGTTTTCTTGGTCCGCTTGACCAATTAATATCTTTCAATTAATTAAGGTTTTGAGTTGAGACAAAAAAGTCACTGTCACGAGCGGGATTCGAACCCACGACCTTCGGCTAAATACGCCGCTGCTCTACCACTTGAGCTATCGTGACTTCGATCTACTCGGACACTAACTTCCCATCTGAACCTCATTTTTTTGAATTTTCTTTCCTCTTTGTCATTTTTCAAATGTCGTGTAATCTATTTCATTTGTCGCCGAGAATCAAATAGATTCAGAATCAAATAGATGCAGCAGCCTCTCTATCCGAACATCGTGGGTTCGAATCCAGCTCGTGACAATGACTTTTTTATCTCAACTAAAAACCTTAATTAATTGTAATATATACACTTTTAATATAAGATTTCGCACTCTAGAAAATAAATAACACGTGAAATTAAACATAATTATAATTAAAACATTATAAGTAAACTATAAGAAGTTTAATGATAAATTGATAATATAATATGAATGTAGCGCCTTGAAGAAAACATAATAAATGTTGAAAGTTTGGCAGTAGTGCAAATCTCTATGACTTTTGGACCAAATCCCGGTGCTATAACAACCGCATTATAATGCTGGTCGATTATCACTTTTAGAATATAATATATATTCATATTGATGTATTGGATATTCTTGAGGTCATTTGACTAAAATGACCTCAAGAAGATCCAATACATCAATTTAAACTACGGAGGTCGATCAATATCAACTAGAATATATTCATATATTCCACTGGATCCGTAACTCGTTCAAATGATACATACATATTATTTGTACATTTCTTAAATCTAAAAGGAAAACAACAGAAAATTCGTTTGTTGATCAGACGTATTATTACGTAAGTGATTGATGAATATTCCTGCCAGAAAATTGTATGTTCTTTCTGGCATTGATTCATCGCATCGTCATATTTCCTCGCCTGTGTTCAGCTGACAGAAGGCAGATTTTAGTTTTATCCTGTCAGAGAAATTGTTTGAAGAAAAAGAGGCCGAATGCGCCAATTATCCGTTGTCTGCCAAAGACAATATGCCGGGTGGTGTAACCATCGGCTTTGTAAATTACAGCCGCGGTCTCCTTGATATCGAGATGCTTCGCTCCTGCCTCTCTAGTTTGAGGTTGCGATAAGGCACGGCCTACTTCTAATCAATAGGAACTCCTCCTCCGACAGACCATGCAAATCTCTCGCAGCCAACCCTTCCCCCTTTTCCAACCTGGCACTTCAACCTCTCCCTTTCACCGTTCCCACTTCCCGCAACCGCCTCACCCCCACAGAACACCCCCACCGGCACGACATGAATTGAATTCTGGACCATCAAAGAATTACATAACCCTGTGCTGTGATATTCCATTACAAATAAAAAACTGGATTGTGCAATAAATTGATATTAAATTTATTACATTAATCCCATTAATTAATAATTGCCATAAAATTAATAGAGTAAATATCAAGGCATCATCACTTTTTCTAGCTCTGTGTGTGTTACTACAATCCGATAAAGAATAATATTTTATATTCGTAATGATAACGTTATAGATTCGTTATGATTAAATTAGTTAACAAATTTTACGATTATTTTTTTTTGTGCAATAACAATCACAATCAGTCCAATTACAATAACCGCTTACTTATTTTTTTTTTAATTTACGTTGTTTCATGCCTTATAATTGTTTTATTATTTGTATAAAACAGTAGCCAAAGTAGGAACACTATATAATTTACTGTATTGGCCTGCGCATTCTATGGAAGTTAAAAGTCGACTGAGTAAGTACCAAATATACAATTTTTTATTCCCACTTCATATCACAATTGACCATCACAATTTCTTCCTAAGAAAGGAGATCGCTGTGCCATTTTCTCTTGAGAGGCTTTATACATTCTACGAAGGGAACCGCGCAAGACTGTTTGGGTGTTGAGAGTGTGTATTGAGGACTTTGCAAGGAAGTAACTTTTGATTAAATAGGATTTTAGGAACTTTGTGGATTTTAAGATTTTTCTTTACTTTTGCAGACATAATAATAAAAATTGTGAAAACTGATAACCGAACTTGCAAAAAAATTGCAATAGGTCGTAGCACAAAAAATTCGAATGATTGGAGATATTGGATATTGGACAGTACGTTATAGTTCTACACAGTACGTCCAAATATGTTGTAGTGGCGTTTTGTAGAATGTTAGTTTGTTTTTAGATTAAATTGGTATTCTGTAATTATGTGGCTGGTTAGGTCTGGTAGGTTTTAGTCGCATTTGCTGATTCCATGTTACCTACTCGAGCAAGGTAACGAACGTAGTCAAATCTGTCCATTGAAAAATTGTTTTCCTTGATTGTTAGATTTTGCTTTATACGATTACACTAATCGGCTATACATGAGTTGTCACTGCAAATCTACCGAATCAAGGGTCAAAATCGAACAAGGAGCCATGCGCGAAGACTGCATGGTTTAAATGGTTCGTGTAGTCCGGATATCTGCTGCATAAAGGTAATAGAGAATTGGTCCACAATATGGAGCAGTAGCTAGTAATTAATTGTAAAGCAGTAGTCGGTGTAATATGAACATCGGGGCAGAAAGAAGCACTGGTAAATAAGAGCAAAAGATTAAGAATATTCTATAGAACACGGTTTACTTTGACACAGGAAACTCTGGAGCCATATAATGAAGTGTTAAAGGGAGATAAAAATGAAATAAAACTCGAAAGCCTTGCTGGACTATGGAACAGGAGAGCCTAAAAACTAAACTGATGATCATCGCTAGGTGTTCAGCTATGAACCTGACAAAAAAGGTAACAGGTTGACAGTATTATACAGTATTGTATAATGTGATGTGATAATTTCCCTAAATTCTCTCTCTCTCTCTCTCTCTCTCTCTCTCTCTCTCTCTCTTTATCTCTCTAAAAAAAAAGAAGATAATAATAATTTTTGTTTATCATAAATTTGGATGGGTTTAAAAAGCAATGGATTGATATGTAATAATGCAAAAATGTTAATATTTTTCTCCATTAAATTCAATAATTTCGTGGTCCGCTTGACCAATAAATATATTACAATTAATTAAGGTTTTTAGTTGAGATGAAAAATGACAAAAAGGAGGGAAAATTCAAAAGGTGCGTATGAGATGGGAAGTTGGAGTCCGAGTAGATCGATAGCTCAAATGGGAGAGCAGCGGCGTATCAAGCCGAAGATCGCGGGTTCGAATCCCGCTCGTGCCATTGACTTTTTTATCTCGACTAAAAACCTTAATTAATTGTAATATATTAATTGGTCAAGCGGACCACGAAATTAAGGAATTTAATGATTTAAAATGAAGTATACTTCACTAAAGCTCTCCGTGGCCATTTCATTTGTCGTCGAGAATCCAATCTGATTACACGACATTTGAAAAATGGCAAAAAGGAGGGAAAATTCAAAAGGTGTAGTTGAAATGGGAAGTTGTGCCCGAGGGGATCGAAGTCAGATAGCTCAAGTGGTAGAGCAGCGGCGTATCAAGCCGAAGATCGTGGGTTCGAATCCCGCTAGTGCCATTGACTAACTAAATTAACTAACCTCAACTAAAAACATTAATTAATGGTAATATTTTTATTCACTAGAGAAATGTATTTTACAGTATTTATTTATGTACTCAATTATACCATGGTATATAATATATTATGGTAGTCCAGCACAAACCCGAAAAAATTGTGTTACAGTAAACGCTAAAATACAACTATTCTCTTGTTCTATCTCAATCCGGTCGGAAGTTATGAATTTTTACGTTTTTTTTTTTAAATCTCGACCTTATGCCCTAAATTGGCATTTGTTCAAGATCTAGAGTAGTCGGTCCAATTTTGAACTACATTTCTAAATTTTGCATTAAATTTTGTTTCAGAAGGAGATATTTTTAATCGCACATTTCGCTTCTTTTCTGAATAACCCAATCTGGCTTATGCTGGACCTCCATGTATAAATAATGGAATGATATTATAATTATAATTAAATTTTTTTTAAATATCTCCTTGATTAAGTAGTAGTCATAAGATTAAAAATTTATTTAAAAAGGAAACAAGGGTTATGTTAAAAATTACAATAAATTTTAATTAAGAAAGTAGAGGCATTTTTCAACAATTGAATGTTCTTGAAAATATTACATAGGGTGAGGTTTAATAAAGTGTGCTTTTGTTCAGGCGATCCGTTGTACGGAGGTGTTACAGGCTTCTCGAAAGCACATAACACGGTTTACCACTTAAGCCTGCACACAACTATTACCAAATATCCTAATAGCTTTGTGAAAGGAGAGTCTCATATTTATCACGACGACATTGCTTATTAGATTTGTAAAAAATATAATTCCAAACCGATTTTAGTCCTTGGGTTTGCATATTAAAACGCCACTGGGGATGACGGCCGTCTATTTACACCGAGTTTCCGCCATTTCCCTCCTGTCCCACCGGCCTGGATATCATTAACTCCAACGTCAAAAGAACAAATTGCCTGGTTCCCGATATTCAAATAGAACCTTTTTTTTCCCCAACCCGACCCGCGTCGACAGCCAATTTGTCCGCTGTGGTTCACCTATTCTCAAATCGTCAAATCCTCGGGGCTGATATTAAAAGTAGTCAATGATAAATAATGGTTTTGGGGGTTGTGGGTAAAGGGTCGGTGGGTACGGGGCGGGGGACAATGATAAATGCTCTGCACCCCTCCACGTTCTATGAGGAGAGATTAAGATTAATTACATCTCTCAGGCCGACCTGCCTTCAACGGCCTCACCTATGTTTCTTCCCTTCAAAACGTATTTAATTTGTCTAGATTTACTTTAAAGTTTAACGCTTTTAAAATATAGTTTATTTTTTTATAAGCTAACACCAAAGATACAATAATAAAAATTCTCAAATTAGAAACCGCTTGAAAAATAATTTACAAATATTTTCAATAATAAAACGTGAAGTTTTAAGCTAAATTTACAAATATATTTAAGTTAAATTTACCTTGCACGTATAGTAAAATCTTTAATTTATAAAAATTTTTTATCCTAGATACAATATTAGCATTAAGCAAAATAAAAATTAAAAAAAGAGATAAAATGTGTGTTTTCAATTGTCTATTTTGTGTAATAACGTTCATATATGCAAAAATTAAATTGTTAATTAAACTTAAAGTTCATGAATAATTTATACAGCATTTCAACCAACTAGCCATACTGTTCTTTAAAGAGCATGTAAATTCGAAAGTGAAATCAATGTTTTCTTTTCTTTGATTTGTATAATGATTATGTACAGAATTTCATAATATATTTATTTATTTAGAAATCGTGAGATGTGGTCTGGTGTGATGTAGGTTTCAGAAAAACATTTTCTTTATCGTGCCAACGTTTCGATCTTTACTGAGATCATCTTCAGGGCCTGGGATTTACAAACATTGTTTACATATAACAATTACATTTTAGATGTGGAAAATTGTATTTGTGTATACAATGCAAAATATATTTTTTATATATTCAATCAAAGTATTTCTACTCACTCGAAGTGTTTGTCTTCTGTGTAATTGTGTCATTCTTGCGTGTCGTGTCGAGAGTGCCAGTGAGATTTTGCTATTTTGTATTTATATACGTTGGATTTTGAAGGGGTGGGGAAGGATAGGAAATATATTTTTTATACTTTTTATTATTTTTTTTTTCCAACTGCATTGTTCGACTCAACAAGTAAAACATATAATATTTACATTATTTACATAATTTACGTATAAACATATTGACATGAAAGCTTGAACAGCTATGATCCAGTGACGGTAGCCATTAGTACAACAATACGATAGCGAGATGTACTCCATCCTAGGAGACAATAATCAAATAATAATTTTATTTATAATCTCTCTCTCTCTCTCTCTCTCTCTCTCTCTCTCTCAAAATAAATAAATAAATAAAAAAATAAACAAATTAATAAATAAATAAATACAATTTTTGTTTATCATGAATTTGGATGAGTTTAAATAGCAATGAATTGATACCTAATAATGCAACAACGTTAATATTTTTGTTCACTAGAGAAATGTAAATGACAGTATTTATTTATGTACTCAATTATACAGGGTAGTCCAACACAAATCCGAAAAAATTGCGTTATATAGTAAATCCTAAAAAGACTAAAATGACTAAACTATTCTCTTGTTCTATCTCAATCTAGTCGGAACTTATGAAGTTTTTTACATGTTTCTGTTTCGAAAAATCTCGACCTTAAGACCTAAATTGGCATTTTTTCAAGATCTAGAGCAGTCGGTCAAATTTTGAACTACATTTTTGAATCTGCATTAAATTTTCTTTAAGAAGGAGATATTTTTAATCGCACATTTCGCTTCTTTTCTGAATAACCCAATTTTTTCTGGCTTATGCTGGACCACTCTGTGTTAATAATGGAATTATAATTACAATTTTCGTCACATATCACCTGGAATAAGTCGGAGTCATAAGATTAAAATTTTATTTAAAAAGGAAACAAGGGTTATATTAAAAATTACAATGAATTTTAATTGAGAATATAGAGGCCTTTTTTCTGCCTGTCTCTCTGTCTGTCTCTGTCTCTCTCTGTTTCTCTGTCTCTCTGTCTCTATCTGCCTGTCTGTCTCTCTCTCTTTCTCTCTCTCTCTCTCTCTCTCTCTCTCTCTCTCTCTCTCTCTCTCTCTCTCTCTGTACCTACCGACCTTCCTACCTCGGTTCCCATTTATCAACCTATCTACTACAATATCCGTCCATTTATCTACCTTCTTAATATCGTTGTTTAAACGAAGCAATTCCAACAAAAATTGTTGGATTTCTCCATGTGGTCTGCCTATTCTTCTAGGGTCGACCATTCATACGTTTTTGACATTTTGCCGTCTTAACTGCTTCTGTGTGATTCTGTGTTGTCAAGAAAAAAAAACATGAGAAGTGGGCGTATGTCGGCGTGGTCTTTGTTCCTTGGTGCCTTCGTTAGAACTGGATTTTGATTGTCGGCCCTTTCTCCTTTTCATTGGTGAGATTTAATTGCTTCTGGACGAAATATACGATGTATATGAGTTTGATGTTCATTTAGGGTTGATGAATTTTTTAGTGTTCAATGTTTAATCTTTGTATATTTTTTAATTTTCTAATTTTTCATTCTGTTCATTCCTGTGTCTTCGGGCTTATCTGAGGTTTCGTGGCGGTTTTCTATGAGGCGGGTCACGTATGTTTTTAATATTTATCCTTTATACTATTAATTTACAGAATCACTAAGACGTACTGAAGATGACGAAATCCCGAAATGCATCTGAAAGTTCAAACAGGCAAGGATAGGCTCATCACAGTAATCGGTAGCGACAAATTTTAAACTATAAAAATTGTTAAAGTATAGTACAATTTTATTTAACTTTTGGCCACTATTATCTGTATTTTTAACTTCATAATTACATCATCAACAAGTTTATTATGCATAATAACGTGCATTTCTATATTCATACAATTGATGGAAAATAAATATACCTTAATTTTTTAGCATTTGGCAAAAACTCACTAAAAATTAATAAACCGGCAAAACAGCCTATTCCAATATGATGATTATTTTGAGAGGAATTATATTCATATTTTCAATTTCGTTAAAAAAATATAGTAATTGTGATTCAACAAGTAAATTTTTGTAAAACTGAAGTAGAAATTGTTATTAGCGTAAAGAATGAAATCCCTTGCATGGAAGAGCTCCATTTGTGCCGTGTTTGTGATATTGAAGAGAAGAGAACAAGTTGTGCAGTGGAACTGCAGTTTTTCCGCTCTACAACGGAGCTTCAGCTATATTAATTCCCATAAATTTCAAAAAGCCTGGTTCCTTTGCAACCTTTTTCACTAAAACTGATTTTAAAAAGCAATATAATAATAAGATTGATAATATTCCTGCTGTATGATAGAAAGCGTTATTGTTTTTTATGCGCATGTTATTAAGCACAAAAAAGGAATTTATCTAATTTAAAGAGCAAGCTCTACTTGAGAAAGAAGGATCACGTTTAACAAGAAACAGGACAGAGCTTAGGTAATGTAATACGTGAAATGGTATCTTTCTAAAAATCTCAGAGCACCCTATGTCAGGAGGTGATTTGTGATAGAAGGGAACTCAAGTGGGATAAGAGGAGCTCCCACATCGGGAATCGATACATCAATTTCACTCTTCTTGTAAAAGGACTTATTCACTGCTAATTCTCCTCAGATGCACGTATTGAGAGGGAGGTGCGCTGTGAAAGAGAATGGGAAGGATAAGAAAAAGAGAAATGATAGAGTAGAGAGAAAAAGAAAGGAGACGGGAGGGCGGATTCTCCATTACAACAATAGCAAAACTCGAGAGCCTCCATTCGAGCCACTTCTTCATTTTTATTCCTCCTTTCATTCTTAAGCTCTATCAAGGATTAAAGTCACACCTATTCAACTCTCGCCTAACAATGAAATCCTTATTCAAGCGTTTCCATATCGGTCCTTTTTACTCAATTGTATAATTTCGAGGGTCGATTAACCAACGGGAAAAATTCTTCGGTCATATTGTGAATTATGATACTTGGCCGTTCTTTCATTCTTTTAAAAGTGTCTAATTGCTCCACTATCAACTTGGGCTCCGGTTTTTGGTTAATTCAATACGTTATGATTATGAACAATCACGATCAAAAAAAAATTTCAAGGTACGAAGAAAATTTTACGTGAGTCTGTACAGCTACTTGTTTATTTCTTTTTTATTCACTTATTTTATTATCAGGGTTCGTAATAGCAGATGTAATATCAACCCTCAGCGTCGGTGTTTTTTAAAAATAAGCCAATTTGTAAGTATGTCAGGTTAACCTTACAGTGATGATGCCGTGTCAACGCCTAAACCGTTGCGGCCACCGACGCCCCTACATTACTTTTATATTTGTTTCGGGGGTGAGTCCTCGGTGTTATCTAGGGTAAACTAACCAAATTAAATTAGGTTGATTTTTGTAATAGGATGAAGGTTTATATGTAATTATGTGCGTAATATCGAATTTTTATTTATTTATTATTATTTTTTATTTACAGTCCAAATAGGTCAGGTACCCAAGCATAGGACAGTCAAGCAACCCAACAAAACAATCATTATGATATAAAATACTAAAAAAGGATATAAAAATAATAGCAATAAAAATAACAGCAAAGAAGCGCTTACACTTTTAACAAAAAATTAATACTATAAATAGATTACAATTAATTAAGGTTTTTAGTTGAGATAAAAAAGTCAATGGCACGAGCGGGATTCGAACCCACGATCTTCGGCTAGATACGCCGCTGCTCTACCACTTGAGCTATCGTGACTTCGTTCCACTCGGAAACCAACTTCCCATCTCAACCCCACCTTTTGAATTTTCCCCCTTTTGGTGGGGTTGAGATGGGAAGTTAGTGTCCGAGTGGATCGAGGTCTCGATAGCTCAAGTGGTCGAGCAGCGGCGTATCTAGCAGAAGATCGTGGGGTCGAATCCCGCTCGTGCCATTGACTTTTTTTATCTCAACTAAAAACCTTAATTAATTGTAATATATTAATTGGTCAAGCGGACCACGAAATTAGTGAACTATAAATAGATTAATAAATAGCACAACAAAAGTAATAATAAACCCTCAATTACATTTTAAAGCACGTTTAATATTTTTTTAAATATCTGAAGGAACGAGAAGAAGGGGTCCGCACAGATAGCGAATTTATTTATGTAATACACAGCTATGGAGATTGAAGACTGTCACCCGTATTTGTGGAACCCTAAAGCCAATACAAGATAATCCAGGGAGTCAATAAAATTATTTAGGATCTTCCACAGAAGCACAACGGAAGCCAAAACTCATCTATCCACCAGATAATCCAGGCCTACGAGAGCAAATCTGTATTCATAGGAGAAATGATGGTAGTTCCTGTGATTGCATAATTTGTAATACAGGTATTTCGTGGCCTTTCTCTATACCCTTTCTCTATACCTTTCTATCATGTAAGACCCATCTAAAGAACTCAGCGACCAAACAACACTGGCTACTCTAGGTGACTGCACATAGAGTAATTTTATTGCAAAAGGGTTCTTAAAGTCAGCAGTTTGCCTGAGTACGAATCCTTAATTTTTAAAAGATTTATTTCTAATGGCATGGATATGGTCCCGAAAATCACAATTCTTATTAAAAACAACCCCAGATCCAAGATATTTATTAGGAGATATTAATTAAGAGCAAATAGTCACGTATGGAATGGTTAAATATTAGAAATCAAATATTAGAAAATATTCTTGGATGTATCCTTATGTCTTTATACATTCAAGATTTAAATCTTTCCCAAATTACTTATCTTCTGATTCTAAAAACGAAACTATATTACTTCCAAATCAAATTCTGAGATGATGGCTGTATCCCAAAAACAGTTCAGAATTTTCAACTATAACATCCAGGTGCGAAATAAGTACAATTTGTCAAAAGCAGTGTGTACACCATGCAATAATTTCTGAGTGATATTCATTATATAAGAAAATTATTATATAAGCTAATATTAATCTGAAACCGGTAGAGTTAAAACGGTTGGCTGTTTAATATTCTTGCATTTAAAAGTTCGATGAAATTCTTATCAATTCTTGGGTTATAATCAATCCATAGTGTAAGAAAAACATTTTCAAAAAAAATTGTACCATTATTAACAAAAAAAAGTGATCTTCGTTCGTCGTTATTGTACTTGACACGCTTCGAAGGTGAGATTTGAGTGGATGACAGTTATGAGAGTATATGTGTGTTAAAATTATCCTGCTTTTCTATTCACTTATTAAAAAAACAGACATTCTGCATTATATGTGATACATCAATTAAATTTAAATTGTTCTTTAATTAGGAATATTTTTTCTTTATAAATTTGCTATAGATTATAAATTTTTCTGTTATCTTTCAACGAATGCAGCAGAAAGCTAAGCCATTATTTTAAAACTCAGAAATTGTATCATTTTTTTAATTTTTTTGATAATATTTTAATAACGATTATTTATTTAAACTGAAGTAAGCTCATAAAGTGTTTAATATTGTGTAGCAGCGTATCTACAAAAATTCAAAATTGTGAGAAGGACCAACCTTTGCTATATTATGCTTTTCAATCTGTTCTATATTTTTTCAATGTGTAAAAGCCAAGATATGTTTGGAAAAATCATTCAAAATTATGAAACGGTCGTCAGTCGACACAGTTTTAACTACTGCGTTAACTTACCTGAGGAAGGATTAAAATAAGTCCGAAACGTTATAGATTGAAAAAAAACTGGTTGTTGTTTTTTTAGATGACCTGAGGAAAAATCATAACTTAAACTGTTGAGGTCGAAATATAAGAAAACATCGTTACTCTAATCATGGGTGCCGTTATCCTGATAGAGATAATGTATTTATTTATTATTTAAAATTTATTTAATATAAATTTAAAATATATGAACTACTCTAAGTTTAGCCATTTTGGTTTTTAAATAATTATTTTAAAAATGTATTAAATTCTTGTGTTTGATAAAAATCGTAGGGAGCATTTCCAAAATAGGATTAATTTTGCCTTTAACGTGCCAATCAATCTGAAAATCTGGCATTTCCATTTTTATCCATATATGGCAAGATAATGTCTAAAGGTCTGCTCTTGCATTAAGAAGGGCGATAGGTCTGAGGCCAGAAGGGCCGAAGATGGATAGACGGATATAGGAGCCGTGCCTAGGGACATATAACCAGAAGTCCACCTCCCATCTGTCAACCTGTAGGCCCAGCCTTGTTCGTAGCAAATAAGCACCCTTAAAGCAACTGACGAAAAAAAGCGATGTTATCTGTTTGTAATGATCTCGTCTCTTTTCCCAGGATTTTCCCACTCCCCTGGAACTACCGTCCTGTCTATTTTCCAAGAGCAGTCTCTGATCTCTCGTAATATATCACAGATAAAAAGGAAATATCTGGAAGTAGTTCAATTATCTTTTCGACAAAACTCAGGTTGGCTAAAAACAAATCGCAAGATTCATTTCTTTTTACACATGTATTTAATTTAAAAATTATACAGACTACAGACTTAATAGAAGAGAAAGAGGGAAATGAAATGAGAGAGAGAGAGAGTGAGAGAGAGAGAGAAAGAGAAAGACAGAGAGAGAGAGTGAGAGAATAAATTAAATGTTTCTTAATATTATGTCTTGTGCGTTGAATTTTCTGACTCACGGAATGATATAAGTGTAAATGTATAATTGTTAAAAAGATAGATTTTATAGATAGAGAAAAAGACGATAAAGAAAAGAAGATAAATGGAGAGAGGGGAAACAGTGAGAAAGAGTGTGTAAAGAGCGATTGAAATTAGTAGGGAAAAGGAACAAGAGAGAGAATAAGAGCATAATTGGCAAACAAAATATTGACAGAAGGTAAAATAAAAAATATAAAGAAGTGGATCAGGGAGTGCGAAATGTAGAGAACAAAATAAAGAAAAAATAGAGAGAGAGAGAGTTTTTAAAATTAATAATGAAAGAGAACAAGAGAGAGAAGAGAGAAGAGCTTAACTGCGTAAAAGAAATAATGAAAGAAAATAAAAAAGAAGGAATAGTGAGTGCTAAAAGTAGAAAATAAGGTAAGAAAAAAGAGCGGAAGAGAGAAGAGAGAGAGAGAGAGTGAGAGAGAAAGAGAGATAGATAAAGAGAGAGAAAAAGAAAGAAAGAGAGAGAGAGAAAGAATTTATTGAAACAACTTAACAACTTTTCGTTTTTATGTTTTTGTATTTATTACAACCCGCTTTTTTTAGTTATTTTTTCCCATGGGTAACTTCCGTAAACTGTTTTACAAATAAATGTTGCTTTCTAACTACAATAAAAGCTTTGATCCACTTTTCCAGAATAGCGTTACAGTAAAATTAATTGTTTATTATAGTTTTCAATTAATTCTTCTTCAATTAAGGTTTTGGTTCAGACAAAAAAGCCAGCGTCACGATCGGGATTCGATCCCACGACCGTCGGCTAAATACGCCGCTACTCTACCACTTGAGCTATCGTGACTTCGACACCAACTCTCCGTCCCAACCCCATTGAATTTTATCTCCTTTTTGCCAAGCGATTTTGTCTCAACCAAATCTTTAATTAAAGATTAATTAATGGAAAAGAAATTATTTGGTCAATCATACCACGCAACCTAATAGACGTTTATTATAATATTTGCGATTGAAATATTATTGACATAATAGTACATCATTATTGTACACTACAAAATACTTCACTATTTTTCACCCATTAATAAATAATATTTTTCAGCTTTGTTAATAGAAATGTGTGGTGATTAGTGACCATTAATCGATAATTATTCAGAACTCGTGAGATGCGGTCTGGTGTGATGTAGGTTTCAGAAAAACGTTTTCTTTATCGTGCCAACGTTTCGGTCTTTATTGAGATCATCTTCAGGCCCTGGGATTTACAAACATTGTTTACAATTAACAAATACATTTAGGATGTGGAAAAGTGAATTGAAAGGTATTGAATTGTTTAAAAGCTCAATAACCATGATAAGTTGATGGATTTTTATCTCATATTTAATTCTCGGATATTTTGCTGTGTTAATGAAATTAAGTTTAATATTAACGTTAAGTAGTCATTACTGCGTAAGCGTTCCCCTTTTCAAAGTGATAGGTTAAGGTTAATTGATTACCTTAGCTTTTACAACCCAGACCATATACATCTTCTAGTTGAAAGTGGCGATCGCAGTAAAATTTGCTAACAAAGGGCGGTGCCGGTGATTAAAGCGGTTCCTTTTAATTCATGAAGATACTAACCTTGCGCTTGCAAGACGGGCTTTATGTTCTGGTCGGCTAATGGTTAATGCATTACACCGACCCTGGTCTACTTTATTGGTGGCAATAAACTTATCTGAAACTATGCCGTTAAACGAATCGCTCTTCAATAATTCCACTCTTGCCGAGGATTTATTTAAATATTAAGGCAGCCCTGGTTTGTTTTCATCACCCGTATTCCTTTCTCGCACTTTAATCTCAAAATATAATTCACAAAACATTTTTATTTTTTAATTCATTTCCGTAGAAAATGCTTATTATTTATGTTATTATTTCATGAAATAATAGAATGAAAAATAACTAAGTAATTTAAATTATTGTAGTTGTCATAATTGATTTTTGATTTCCGCTCAAATGCGTAAATTTAATACGAGAAAAACAGTTTCAGCTTGTGCAATAAAATCTGATGTACTTGAAAGTGTGATCGTGGGAGTGTATCTAATTTGTTTTATTTATTTGTGTTCGTTTACTGAATTTTTAATATTATTTTTGCAGGTGAATGAATGAAAAATTTTTGTATTAACAATATAACCTAAAATACGATAGAGAGAAAAAAATTCTTACTGTAAATAGACAATGGATCGAAAAATCCGTCTGCCGTAGGTTTTTAAATTAAAAAAATTAAATTTTAACATTAATTATTAAATTAAATAAAAAGTTANTAAATTTAGTTTTTTTTAATTTAAAAATCTAGGGCAGACGGATTTTTCGATCCATTGTCTAGGAGCTACAGATACTAGTTGAGAGAAGAATTTAATTTTCGATTTTTTGACTGAAGTTATTTACTTATATAAATTACTTCTGTCAAACAATCCAAGCTTGCCTCACAAACACGATCAAGGATCACGAACCCCCAAAAAACCTAAAAGTTCACCCCTTGACAGCGAGAAGCAACCTAGGTGAAGCAAGCGGGTCACACCCAGAATTGAACACTCTACCAAAAATAGAAAAACAGATTCCAGGGCATGCGAATTCCAAAGCGAACTGAAGCCCTGCTCACCCCTATTGTACACGGCCTAATTCAGCTGAAGAACCTCGCATTTTAAAAAGCCCATGCAGCTCAACCAAAGAGTAACATCGGGTTTCTTCAGATCGATCAACGCCGGAGGACCCCTTACCTCTTAATACAATGAAAGGAGCGCCGAGGTCATGGCAGGATCAGCATCTTCACTGCGGTAAGTGTAAGAAGTAATCCAAATCAAAAGAGCCGAAAAATGGATGCTCCCGATGGTGATATTTTCCAATGACAGGGAGAAGCCAATATCATATTTTGCGAACAATGATTTCCAAACAGAGAACCAAAAAATCTCTGATTGAACTATGTCAATTGAGGTAATTTTTCTGGAGAACCTAGCGTCTCAGAATAAAGGAAATGCGCAGCTTGAGAGTAAACAAAAACATTAGATTCGTGGTAGTTTCTAAATAGATGAGTAATTTGTTGTGCCATCTGATAGAGAAAAAGTTTTCTTATGAAAAATCGCTGGACCTTTTCCACAGCTTCGAATACATAAAGCCGTCACACCTGAACCCACAGCACAGAATCGCTAATGACACAGAGTTAAATACATTAAACTTTACATTGATAGGGATCGTGTTATGGGTACTAAATGACGACCAGGTGTGATTCAATGCCAATTTAGCTGCCGGCGCCTTTGAAAGGACATGTCTCGACCAAGAAAGCCTGAGAGTAAATAAAATGCCTAAATATTTATATTCGTTTACCACCTGTATAGTCTCATCTTTGTAGAAGAAACGGTCCGAAGAACTTAATCTACCACCCTTCCTAAACACAACGACTTTGGATTTCTGTAAATTGACTGACAGGTGAGAATCGCATCCTGATTACACGACGAATGGCAAAAAGGAGGGAAAATTCCAAAGGTGGGTTCAAAAGGGAAGTTGGTGTCCTCGAACTCAAAGTCGAAAGATCGAAGTCACGATAGCTCAAGTGATAGGGAAGCGGCGAATTTAGCCTAACGTCGTGGGTTCGAATTCCACTCGTGGCACTAGCATTTTCATTTCAACCAAACCAAATAAAAATATTCAAAACATTAAAAAAGCAATGTAACACATTTTTGTCTACATCATCATCATTACATTTCACTAACTTTTTCATTTCAACCAATACGGTACATAAACTTAACTGAAAACAGTTAATTGGACAATCGGAGCACAAACTGTAATGGATTTAATAATTTAAAACAAATAAAAAATGTTAATTACTTATTACTTGGAGATCATGACATGCGGACTGGTGTGACTTAGTTTTGGAAAAATATTTTATTTATCGTACCAACGTTTCGATCTTTAAATTTACTAATTTCGTGGTCCGCTTGACCAATTACTATATTACAATTAATTAAGGTTTTTAGTTGAGATAAAAAAAGTCAATGGAATGAGCGGGATTCGAACCCACGATTCGGCTAGATACGCCGCTGCTCTACCACTTGAGCTATCGTGACCTCGATCCACTCGGACACTAACTTCCCATCTCAACCCCACCTTTTGAATTTTCTTTTAAACTTTTTTAAGTTTCTTTTCATATCCACAGAGGCTCGACTACACCTACGATATCATCAGTATTCAAAAAGACTGTTATAATTGTAGAACCTACACGAACACAACACTCAAGTGTTAGGGGAAGGTCGTCCAAGAACCAAGCAAACAATATCGGGCTCAACAGGTAACCCTGACTCACACCACACTGCAATTCGAAAGAATCAAATATTCCCTCTTTGCCACGAACATGGGCAGGTGCCACTGAAAATAACTATTTCAATACTTTAATGATTTTGAAAGAAAAACTCAAGTTACACAGTTGTAAAAATAGAGACAAAAGGTCGACGCTATCAAATGCTACTTTCAAGTAAATAAATAGGCTGTATGCCTTTTGTTTTGGTTTGGAGAATCTCACAATAATTAAGTTGGACCAAACAACTAATTTGAGAACCTTCCGAAATCCCCCCACCCCGTTTGAGGCACAATCAAACACAGGTAGGTAAAAAAATTGAAATTAAGAGAGAGTAGGGGTGTGAGAGAAAAATGTTAAAAAGATGAATTTTCAAATACTTCCAAAAAATAGTTTCATTGACCAATATTATGTTATCTTGCATTACTGTTAGAATAATTTCACAATACGCTGAACAATATATTATTAGCAAAAAGAATTCACGAAAAATTTAAAACTAAACAAAAACCAAATATGTTATATGTTGTTAATTTAAATTCCCTAATAAATACATACAGTTTAGTATTATTAACTTTTTAATTAACAAGCACACTTGCGACAATTAATTAGTTTAACATAATAATGTCTCAGCTGTTTTTATTTAGTTTATCAACCGTAGTGTCACCTACACTTGAGATTTCGTTTCTCTACTTCAGAGGTACCTACATACGTTAAGTGGATAAATATTGATACATTCAACAAAAGCTGTTTTTTTAGTCTGTTTGAATTTAACTATAGTGTTAATTAACGTAGAGTAACATTTGCACACTCGGTCTACTGAATATTCCTCTCCACTTTGTGTTATTTTACCTCCATTGTTTTCAAGACCATTGTTTTCCACTGGGGAAATATTTCTGCGCCCTTTATTATTTCGGCCATTTGCTTTGAACGTTTCCGTGATCTGTGACGACTCGACTAATGTGGGATATTTTCTCTATATTTGTGATTGACTGATAAATTAGTGACTCTAATTAGTAATAAACTTTGAATTTGTTTTATAGCTTTTACATTCCGTAAATTCTGTTTAAAAAATTGTATTAAGTTTAATTCAATTTGAGATAATTTGTATCATTATATATAAAATAAAACCTAAAGATGGACTTTTTTTTCAATGATGCGAATGAACGAATCAACTCGGGAAGTTTACCTCTTTTTTTTCTCGTGGGCAAAGGATAGGGATCTTCGGAGTGGGAAGTCCAAGAATTTATAGTCATTATATTTGTCAGGGTGAACAGGTGGTCCACTTCTCACCCTTTCTTCCCTTCCTCATTTCGCTCTCATTCCCTTCACAACCACGGGCACATAAATGTCATATTTCTTTTCAAATCTTTTGGATATATGTACATAACATTCTCTGTTGAATGTACATTCTCCCTGAATGGATGCCAAGCTATTCAGTAATTTTTCCACATTACCTTTTCCTTTGTATATAAAGCTTAATGAGTATCGGTCTTCTTTTTTCACTCCTCACTTAATCAATACAAACGGTTACAAAAAATATAAGTTTAAAATGTTTAATAACTTACAAATTTATTAAGTTTATAATTATTAATTATAGTATTTAAAATTTAACACACACATTTAATTTGTTTTAATTTATCAATTTATTAATTTTGTATTTTTAATATTTTTATTTGTTAATATAGTTTTTTTGAAACTTGAAAAATTCGTACATACAATTCATGATGCTAATTGTAATATCCTAATTATTCCTTTTTTTAACAAGATTTTTTAACAATTTAAAAACTTCTTTTGAAAATCTTATTTTTACGTGGCCCCTGAAGAGTTCCAATTTGTACCTTTTTTATCACAAACATAAACCAGGTGATGGATGCTGGCTGTGAATATGTGACTGCTCCTTCGCCTGACACAGCACTGATTACTTTGCGGCCCGAGGCAATTTCCGAGATAGGAATTAGGCCTGTGGCTCCCACGTTGCCGGGTAATTAGTGACTCGCCAACAATTATTTACGATAACCTATTGGGGACAATTTTCCTGATTGATTTACCATTTGACCTACCGCTCATGGAAATTGTGCGGTTTACTGTTAAGGCGCTGTAATGAATTTGTTCATCCAAAAAGGCCCAATAATCTCAACCGGACTCAAACAATAAACAATATTTCGCAAAATAGGTAATAATATTTGTTATAAAAAACGTATTAACTATGTGTTGTTTCATAGTTATAATTAATGTGTGATGGGGACCGCGGTAGCCGAGTGGTTAGCATGAGAGACTCTCACGCCGCGGTCGTTGGTTCGATTCCCACCGTCGCCTCTGGCCATTTTTTCCCGATAACCCCCAATTTGAACACACAAGAATTCGTACTATGGCTAATATGCAAGATCATAAGGCCAATAAAAAAAAATTTAAAAAAAAAAGAAAATCCGTTAATTAATGATTATATAGAGATCGTGAGACGCGTTCCGGTGTAACGTAGGTTTAAAAAAACATTTTCTTTATCGTGCCAACGTTTCGATCTTTAATGAGATCATCTTCAGGGCTTAAAATTTTTGTTGCCTGTGTAGATGTGTCATTACTGTTTGTCGTGTTGAGAGTGTCCAATAATCATTAAATATAACGTAAAACTTATTTTATTTCATTCCAAACCAACAGAATATTTACACAGTAATTAGTAATATACACTCAGAGGAAAAAATGGCTACGCTCTTCTGTTTAATGTGAATACTTACAGCAGTTATAATTTTTATTTTATGTTGTTTAGTGGATATTTTAAAGAAAAATACAAGATATCAATAAATAAAAATTGACAAGAGTAAATCAATTTTCCCGAAAAGTTTGCAGTCGGCATAACAACGATTTTATAAGGTTTTCAATGTAGTGGAAGATTTGCATACACCTGCAATAGCGCCTTTCTTAATTCTTGCAAATTCTCGAAGACTAGAAGGCTTTGCACCAGATTTTATCTTTCAAACTGATCAAACGCGCTGTGTTTTCACCTAAAGCATCATCACCATATACAGCACAAAATTTCCTAACGGTCGTGAGCTGCTGTTTTCGCTCATTGATAGTAAAAAAAAAACATTAAATATGTTTTACCTTTAAGAGTGGGTAAATAACAATGACAAGAAAAACATTTGTTGAACCGGCAATAAGTAACTTATTGGGTCCGGGTTTCTGATTTACTCAAACGCATTTTGGCATTGCGTCATCTGCAGTGAGAAACTGTCCGTTTAGAGCTTTTTATGCCGTCGCGTTCGTCGGATTTCGCTTGGGGCGTTTGCGGCAGGAGGCACTGTCATTTTCGTAGGTCAGAGGTCATTTCGGCTATTTCCTATGTACAGTTATTTGCATGGAGGGTATTGATTTCAATGTTGTTTTCTTCTGAACGTTTTATTTCTCTGGTTGTACTGGTTTGTACGTTTATAATTTTCCATCTTAAAGTATTATTTCTTTGTATGGTCCTAAATTATCCTTCTATTTGTTTTATTGAAGTAATGATTGTTTCTATACTGTACGGTTCGTGATTGTGATGTATAAAATTTGTGGAGTAAATTGATTGCCGGTAGTGTTCTCTGAACTACTTGAGATATCCTTTGAACCAATTTTATAATTTCCGCCACTATATTTCGTGGTCTTACTTCTTTCAATTAATTAATCTTTTTTTGTAGGGATTTGGTTGAAATGAAAAAGTTAGTGCGACGAGCGGGATTCGAACCTACGACCTTCGGCTAAATACGCCGCTGCTCTGCCACTTGACCTATCGTGACTTCGATTCACTCGGACACCAACCGCTCATCTCAATCCAACTTTTGAATTTTTCCTTCCTTTTTTTTAGACTTTCCCTTCCAAACTGATCAAACGCGCTGTATTTACCCTAAAGCATCATCACCATATACAGCACAAAATTTCCTATAGGTCGTGAGCTGCTGTTTTCTCTTATTGGTAGTAAAACATTAAATATGTTTTTCCTTGACTTATTGGGTCCGGGTTTCTGAATTACTCAAACGCATTTTGGCATTGCGCCATCTTCAGTGAGAAACTGTCGTAGGTTCTAGAAAAACATTTTTATATAATAATATTATTAGAATATACATATAGACACCAAGCAAAGAGTATTATGCATGACATCGCCAACAATGAGAAGAAACGTGCATCGGTTATCAATCAGAAAACTTTTTTGTTGAAGTACAGACGACACAAGGCCCTGAAGATGATCTCAATAAAGATCGAAACGTTGGCACGATGAAGGAAATGTTTTTCTAAAACCTACTTCATACCAGACCGCACGATCTCCATATAATTATAATTACCACTGTTATATTAAGTCCTTCAAAATTCAAATAAAAAGCATAAATATGTGTGGGTTCATAATGAACAGGCTTAACTTATTGCCATATAAAATAATTATTAATTGTACTTTTCACATGATCTGTAAGTGCGAGCTCATTTTATTTATGTACCCTTATAAATTTTGCTTAATTAAAGAGTGCTTGAAAAATAGTAGATTTGTATAATGTTATTCAAATTTTTGTTTTGTAATAAATCCTCCTTTTAAAAATTGTGATTAACTTAAACTGATGCAATTCAAATAGGATATTCGCAGCTAGGCAACATAAATCTCTATATTTCGTTACAAAACATTCCACAGCATAATGGAATTACCGATAATATCGGTACCGCTTTCGAATAAATGGCCGTGAGGGAGAATCAAAAGACAATCGTTGTATTATGTACGATGACAAGGATAATATAAACAATCTCGCCTACATAATTCATGCTGCAAGGGTACGAAGCGGATACAAGCATTAACTATCCATTTGGTTGTGTTATTCGACACAAACTGATAACAATCATCAAACCTTTACCGTTAACATTTGCAACGGATGGCCTCGTCTTGAATAATTGTAGTCAAATTGTGATACTCATAAAAATTTTATATTTGATAACACACCTTAGGCATTTCATAAATTTTGAACTAACGAAGTGGACTAAAAATAATTGACGTTTAATAGTCTTCTTTGAAGTATTTTATACTTACATATAAAAACTTCTTTTACCTTATAAAACAGTTTGCTATTTAATTTTATCACAATATGTTTTTTATTATTTAAAATTCTCTATGTTATCCTATTTATGAAAATGTTGTTTTCACTTGTATCATATTCTTTTTACATGATAAAACTTTTTTGTTACTGTTATAATTAACTCTAATTTTATATTAAAAAAGATCAGAGGACATATATAACCGACGTGATTTAATAAAAAATAATTAGTTTTGAAGCTGGGTGTTGGCTGGGTGAATTCATGCTGAAATGGCGTTAGTTTACTTATTGGGTCCGTTTTCACTCGCTCAGATCCTTCAAAGGCAATGACGGGAAATCAAAATGCGCCGTATTCTTGATATATATCAATCAACCAAACAAAATAGAAACGACACTGACTTGACTACACTACGCACAAAAAGAAGAAAAACTCCACCACTGGAGCAACTTTAAAGATATACAAAAAATAACACTTAAAGTAGGAAAACATTTAAATGTAGACACAAACTCACATTTCTACACAACTTTTACACTACAAAAACATTACATACAAGCCCTAATGATACAAAGAAATAGACGATTCTTCACTGAGGATGCTGTCATGCCAAAACGCGATTGAATAGTTCAACAAACCCTCAGGAGAACACGGACCCAATAAGTGACCTAATGCGGATTCAGCATAAAAAATAATTGGTGAAGTCTGACCATGACCAGAAAAAAGTTATGATGTACTTTTTAAAATATTTTGTTTTAAAATTTAATTTCCTAGGGTAGCAATTCTTTTATCTTATTAAATATTTTGTCATATAATTTTAATATAATATTTTTTAAATTCACTAATTTCGTGGTCCGCTTGACCAATTAAATCATTACAATTAATTAAGGTTTTTAGTTCTGATGAAAAAAGTTAATGGCACGAGCGGGATTCGAACCCACGATCTTGGGCTTGATACGCCGCTGCTCTACCACTTGAGCTATCGTGACTTCGATCCCCTCGAGCACAACTTCCCATCTCAACCGCACCTTGTGAATTTTCCCTCCTTTTTGTCATTTTTCAAATGTCGTGTAATCGGATTGGATTCTAGACGACAAATGAAATGGCCACGGAGAGCTTTAGTGAAGTGTACTTCATTTTGAGATGAAACATGTCGTCGAAAATCCAAACCGATTACACGACATTTGAAAAATGGCAAAAAGGAGGGAAACTCATAAGGTGGGGTTGAGATAGGAAGTTGATGTCCGAGTGGATCGAGGTCACGATAGCTCAAGTGGTAGAGCAGCGGCGTATCTACCCGAAGATCGTGGGTTCGAATCCCGCTCGTGCCATTAAATTTTTTTCATCTCAACTAAAAACCTTAATTAATTGTAATAATATTTTTTATTAAATATTGTGTTTCTTGATATGTGTTATATCCAATTGATGAAAATTTTGTTCTCGCGTGTATACATATTATTTTAACATGACAAAACCTTTTTTTCTTACAGTTATAACTAATTATAATTTCAAATTAAAAAATCAATCAGTGGCCGCAAATAGCCGGTGTGTTATATTAAAAAATAATTGTTGAATTCTGATCATCACCAGAGAAAATCTTCTTTTAAAAGTTTATTTCCTAGGGCAGTTTTGTATATCAAAATTAGCGCATAAAACGTAATCATGATTAATAATACCAAGTCGTGGTGAATAAAGAGGCAAGAAATTTTATTGCTTGACAAATTTATGCGACCCAAAGATAACCGAGGAAAGGAAGTTATTTTGAAGCGTAATAAACCTTATAAAAACAAAATAAATTAATGTGAGAACTTTAGTCACTTTAGGGAAGAGCGAAGTAATAAAAGGGAGTATGACGAATTAAAAATGTAACTCTGAGAAGCCAGAGATGAAATGTCGGCTCTAACTCGGAGCGTTTTATTAATCTGCGGAGTTACTCCGGGTAAGTTTCAGGGACCTGTTAGGTAAATACGAGGGAGCCCGAAGAACAAAAAACTACGACTCTATGAAAAACACGAAGATAAATAAGGGGTTGAGCGAGGGCTTTTAAAAAGGGGAAAAGGTGGTGAAAAACCATTTCCCGACCTGTCCCGTCCTCCCTTTTCCAACACTCCTAACTGAAAACCCCGTTACTGGTAAAGCGAGTGTCATTAGGTTCTATCTCGTCACCCCACACCAATCCAGCCCACGCCGCCCTCGCACTCCTCCCTCTACCAAAGGGCCTACAATATGACAACAAAGGGACGACAAAAAGTAAGAGTTACTCTCGACGGGAAAGCAATTATTAGTTGGACCAAGTCCACGTAGACTTCCTCTAACAGCCGTTCGGAAAACTGATAACTTACAGATATTTCTTCCCAAAAAACTTTCTTGTAAAGACATATCTCTAACTTGATGACACCAATAAAACCGTTTTCATTAGCACATCAAATATAATAATCTAGCTTTAAGCGAAAGATTCAAGTCCATAGCGTTTTTGAATAAATGAAATATATTCCTCGTGCGAAACGATATACAGACTAAAACTATTCCAATTATCACTGAAAGCTATAACAAAGAACCACTAACAATGAGAAACAGAAACAAAAACCACTAACAAAAAGCAACAAAAAACAGATACAAAACAAGCACACAAGCATAAATAAAAAACAACATAAACTTACACACAAACCATCAACATATGGTCACTATTTCATACATAGGAAAAAACCGACAAACTAACCAACTCAGACCAATTCAGACTAAGAACAGCATTAATGACCATTAACACAGTATTACGGATAGATTTGGTCTTGTAAAAATAATATTGAGATGTATCGAACGGGGTTTTTAATATATTCATATTAAAATAAATAAAATACAATCAAGTGTAATTAATAGAAACAAATATGTTTACTGAAACCAACCCCACAAACATATTGGCAAAACTTAGATATAACAAAGGAATACAATATTTATAGCACAATAATCTCACCAACCTTACGCTATGGAACACCGGCTAACACTCAGCAAATCTTCCGAATGACCAGCTGGTGCAAGGCCATCTTAATGTTCAAAGCCAACTTAATTATTCTTAATTAATATTAACAAATCGTCACATCAGGTAGACTATTAAAAACAAACATAGAGAAAACTGGCCCTTTAAACAAATTAACGATGTTTATAACAGTACATGTTTTATGTTCTGTCCATTAGACAGAATGGAAGGAAATTATGTTTAATGGTGTCCGAGTGGATAGAAGTCACGATAGCTCAAGTGATAAAGCGTTAGCCGAAGTTCGTGGGTTCGAATCCCGCTCTCGCACTAACTTTTTCTTTTCAACCAAATCCTTACAAAAAAAGATTAATTAATTGAAAGAAGTAATAGACCACGAAATATAGTGGAGGAAATAAAAATTGGTTCAAAGGATATCTCAGGTACTTCAGAGAACAGTACGGGCAATGAAATTACCCCACAAATTTAATACATCACAATCACGAACCATAAAGTATAGAAACAATCATGACTTCAATAAAACAAATAGAAGGATAATTTAGGACCATACAAAGAAATAATACGTTAAGACGGAAAATTATAAATGGCCAAACCAGTTCTCATTCACACACTACTTTCGCACACAAAAACAATCCATAACAAAAACAAAACGTTCAGGCGAAAATAACAATGAAACCAATACAAATAAGTATACATCGGAAATAGCCGACATCACCGCTGAGTTATGAAAATAACTAGGCCTCCTGCCCCAAAGGCCCCAAGCGACATCGACGATCGAAACGGCATAAAAAGCTCAAAACGGACAGATTCTCACTGAAGATGGCGCAATGCCAAAATGCGTTTGAGTAATTCAGAAATTCGGACCCAATAACCCACTTATTGCCGGTTGAACAAATGTTTATCTTGTCATTGTTATGTACACACTCTGATAAGGTAAAACATATTTAATGTTTTTTTTTACTAACAATAAGAAAAAACAGCAGCTCACGACCTATATGAAATTTTGTGCTGTACATGGTGATGATGCTTTAGGTGAAAACACAGCGCGTTTGATCAGTTTAAAAGAGAAAATCTGGTGCAAAGCGATCTAGTCGTTGAGAATTTGCATGAATTTAGAAAGGCGCTATTGGAGGTGAATGAAAATTTTCCACTACATTGAAAACCTCATAATTTCGATATTATGTCGACTGCAAACTTTTCGGGAAAATTGATTTACTCAGTTCAATTTTTTATTTATAGATATCTTCTATTTTTCTTTAAAAATATCCACTAAACAACATCAAATAAAAATTATAACTGTTGTAATTATTCACTTTAAAAAGAAGAGGGTAGCCGTTTTTTTACCTCTGAGTGTATATTACTAAATGCAGTGTAAATATTCTATTGGTTTGGGATGAAATAAAAAAGGTTTTACGTTATATTTAATGATTATTGGGCACTCTCAACACACAAAGACACATCTACACAGACACAAACACTTTAAGCCCTGAAGATGATCTCATTAAATATCGAAACGTTGGCACGATAAAGAAAATTTTTTTCTAAAACTACGTCATACCAGATCGCATCTCACAATAATAATAATTTAATGGTCTCACATGTTATTTAATAAATTATTCTGTGTCTAATGTCTATTCATTTGTAATGTTAGGAGTGAAGAGACCAATTTCTAGTATTAGAAGTATCGAACAATTTTTCCCTTACGTACATTTTGGATCAAGGTACGGTCTTGAAGAAGAAAGCAATTCAGTTGCTACTGCCAAGCTTTCGACCAAATTTAAGGTCATTTTAAGACCTTCATTGATGAAGAATCATTCCCAACTGTTACAGAACTTGCCAATGTTGCGAATGATTCAGCCTACAAGGAAATTTGAGATCACCTGTAAAAACATAAATATGTCAATCTGTAGCCATATTTAAGGTTGTTTTGCATTAATGATAACCTTAAAAATGGTCGGAAGCTTGGCAGTAGCGACTTGCTTCTTCAGACCGTAACTTGATTTAGAGTGTGAAGAGACCAATGGCAGATAGTCGAATAACGCTTCTATAGATTAGTTCATAGTGAATAGAAATGATACAAGAATATCGAGTAATTTCTTAATGGTGTGAAATGATTGTAAATGGAGAGACAAATGGCAACGATTTTAAATTCGTTTCCAGCAATTTTAACAAAGGCAAGTACCTAATAAGATTATAATAATGCACATCCATCCGGCACACACCCACGGGCACGGTATTACAATCGCTTCTAAACTCGGCCGCTTCGGTTGAATTTCGATAATGGATTTAGGAGATAAAAGGAAATGGGATAATAAAAGACGCGAGCCTCTTGGAAACAGAGGGATTCCCGGCCGTCTCTTAATCCAGTAATGAAAGAGGACCCGGTCATAAACCACGGCAGCCCCTTCATTCTCCAGATAAGATATTGAAGGATCGAATCCGTGGTTTGCACATGTCATAAGCCGCACGTTGTCTAAACAAGAGAATATTGCGTAAACAGACTGGCCTACTTCGGCCCTGTTTTACATGTCAAACAGTAAGAAACAATGAAAAAGAAATAAATAAACAACTTTAATCATAAATACAAGAAAAAGGGAAGGCTTGAATTATGTTTTTAGTACGTCATTACTAGTAAATTATATATTAATATTTATATAAAAAGCACATTTTCTCTATGAAGGATGCGAGAATTTTTATTATTCATACATAGTAAATATCATAAAACAATTTATTACCAGCTTTCAACAGAAGGTTTTGTAATTTGTAAATTCAGATCCCGCGTTTGACAATAAAATCTTCCGACAACTCATAAATTATGTTTACTGTTTACTGTATTTTGGTTTATGTAGGCACAACAGAAAAATATAAAAAATATTACAATGAATTAAGGTTGTTTTTTTTGGTTGAGATAAAAAATTCAATGGCACGAGCGGGATTCGAACCCACGATCTTCGGCTTGATTCCCGCTGCTCTACACTTGAGCTATCGTGACCTCGATCCACTTGGACACTAACTTCCATCTCAACCCCACCATTTGAATTGAAAAAGGGCAAAAAGGAGGGAAAACTAATAAGGTGGGGTTGAGATGGGGAGTTGATCTCCGAGTGGATCGAGGTCACGATAGCTCATGTGGTAGAGCAGCGGCGTATCTAGCCGAAGATCGTTGGTTCGAATCCCGCTCGTGCCATTCACTTTTTTATCTCAACCAGAAAACAAAAACCATAATTAATTGTAATATATTAATTGGTCAAGCGGACCACGAAATTAGTGAATTTAATAAAAAATATTGTTTAAAGCAAAATGTATAAGGCAGCAATATATTTTACAAAATAACCAGTGAAGCGTAATTGTTATAACAGCAACAAATAATTAACAAAAGTCTTGGCTTGTTATGAAAAATATTATTTAGCCAAACACAAATCTATCATTAATCAAACCTCAAAGGACTTAGAACGCCTACGAAAGACTCAGAGGACAATGGAAAGCAACATTCTCCTCTTGTACAATGGAAAAAAGGAAAATGTCAACAATACAAACATCGTAAAAAGAAGAAAGTAATAAAACCATTATAGTCTTAGAAGGTCGATTGGTCATCCCAGTGGTCGAAATACAATGTATAAAATATGTGACACGTAAGACATGCCCAGAAATAAAACAAATCCTGTTGAAAGACGTCAGAATAATTTTTGTATGAAATAAAAAAGTAAAACATAATATAAACTAATTTTTTAATGAATACGGCAACAGAATAAAAAAAGAATAATACCAATCGGAAACTGTATACATCAATTCCTTTGCCAGTTCGAGTGTACTAAAGTAATTAGCAAAAACGTTATTTTATAAATATCGAGATTATTGAAAACCTATGTTTTAGAATATATAAATTACAATAATTAAAAAATGAAAAATAATTAAGTAAATAAAAAAATCAATCACACATTCAATTAATTGTTTTATTATTATATACAATCAGAAATGAAATGAAAATAAATTAAATCAAGAGAATGAATTTCATGTGTTGACTCTTAAAATTTTATAATCCATCCCTAACCGGAGAAAGGGTTAACACGTACACAAGTGGATGAAAATAAAAAGACTGATCAATCGACTCTTCCTGTAACTATGTTTGAAACGATGCAAGAAATGCTGAGTATTGTGAATCAGTTTCACAAAGACAGAACAGTCTTTAAGTACTTCAAAAACCAAAAATGATAAAAGAAATATTGAAAATAAGAAGTTGGAACACAAATGGAGTCCTAAACAGAAAACACGAATTGGGAGCTTTGTCATTTTTATGAAATGATCTCAGAAACCCATATGAAAAAGCAGTCTTTCTTAAACTTTGTAGGCAGTAAAAAATATCATACAATTCTTAGCAGCAAAACAATAGGTGGCCGTGAGTTCATAGTTAAAAGTAATATCGACCACCACGAAGAACGACAATTACAAAAAAAAGATGCATTTAATTATGATTTCTGTGAAATCCCTAAAGAAAAAACAAAAATTGGTGAAGTTTCTTGTCCACCTAAACACATCCTTAAATCTGATAATTTTACAAACTTCCTGAAAAATCTAAGAAAGAGATACTTTGTATGTAGAGCCTTTAATTGTAAACATGTTGTTTGGGGGACAATATTAATAACTAAAAAAAAAAGAACTAAGAAAGGAGATCGACATAAGGGATGTTACTATCACTCAACAGGTATGCCAACTTATTAGCCAACATATAGTAATAAAATATTTGAAAGTCTGGAGAAAAGTCTAACCTAATTTCATTAATGTTGAGGAAAATTTTGATCTAAGCTCTGATCAATCTCCAGTAATATTAACACTACAAGAAATGTAAGGCAGAAAACTGAAAATACATAATATGAAGACATAATACTGACTGGAATAGTTTTATATTTCAAATGGAAAACACCAACAAACAAAGGACCAATTTCATCTTAAAACAGAAAATTTTATGAAATTAACAATTTGCAGTTTGGATTAATAAGATATACTATAGTAGTAAATAAATATCTATGAAATATGGCAAAACATTATGATTTATGTCAAACCCAAAGCTCAGAGACGATTGCAACAATGGATCACCATGCTGATAAAACAATTCAATAATTCGAAAAATAGAGTAAAAAAAAGAAACCCTTAGAAATTAAACAAAAACTTAACAGCAGATGCAAAAACCGACTGTTCGTTAAGGAAAGTACACGAAAATTAAGGAACTTCATCGTCCAAATTTCACCTCTTAAAAAATAATACGGCTCATGGACGAAAGATAATAAAGATAAAGTTAACTCATTTGCAATTCATTTGGTAGATAGGTTTAAGCCAAATTAGATATGCTCAAATATTATCTTAGAAAATCCCTACGAAAACAACGAATATGTTAGTAAACATTTTAGACTTAGAAGGAAATAGCGAAGGAAATAACATCTAATATAAATTCTAAAAAAGCTCCATCATTCGACTTGATAAAAAATAACTGAAAATCTTCCCGATAAAAGGGATTTTAATATTGACGAATTTATTTAACGCAGCAATACGTCTTAAGTGTGCCTCTTATATCTGGAAATTTGCAGAGATCACCATGATATTTGAGCTTCCAGTTATCTCAAAATTATTCAAAAAAAGTTTGACAAAAAAACTAAAGCCCTTAATTTTAACAAAACGAGCAGTATACCAAGCTACGAGTTTGGATTCAATGCCCAGCACTCAATCATATATTAGGCCCATAGAATTACATAATTACTAGAAAAAGCTATAGAAATTAAAAATAAATATGTTCAGCTTAATTCGTAGACGTATCGCAAGCCTTTAACTAGGTTTCACGGGAAGGTTTAATACTTTTAGAATAGAATCCTATCAACATACGTAGAATCTATTTTAAAAAATAGAAGAAAATTGCGGCAACATCAAAAGATTAGACAGACGCCTACAAGGAAAGGTCGTAGCTAAATTGTATGCCCATTTATTCGTTGATGAACTCGGCCCGACTCTTTTACCTTCTTCTTATACTGTACAAGTGCTATTATACAAACAAATAAATAAAATGATTATAATTGTAGAGAGACGGCCGGCGAAAAAATGATGAAATTCACATATATGTAATCAATTGATTAAAGAAGAAAAAATATGACAAGATAATAAACTAAACAAAACAGCACAAAACTCTTCATAAGGAGAATTAAACAATATAATTAATAGAAGTGAGATCTATAAAATCTCCGATAATTACAGTTACCAAATAAATTCAAACGATTTTAAAAATCTAAGAAAATTGGTATTGGAAAGTAAAGGCCTTTTTTAAAAGAAGTCCAAAAAATAGTAAAGACATCTTCAACTAAAAGCAAGCAAGGAAAAAGAAATATAACGATTGCCTACTTTTCATAAGGTAACTAAATCGTTAATGAATACAAAGATAAAAAGATTCGAAGTCCTCTTCACAAGGGAAAAACATGATGGGACCAGACGTCATTTGTTTAGAAAAAGTAAAAAGAGATAAGAGAAAAAGATATCACATCTGGAAAACTCGCTTCCACGCTCCAGAAGGTTCTATAACGGATTCAGAAAGAAAAAAATTCCTTTATACCGGCAAACCAAAAATAGAACTAAGCATCAAACCCTGGAGAAATTAAGCAACCGAAAGAAAAGTAGGACATAACCTTAACTTTTGATTAACAAACATTATCATAGCTACAATTAGTAAAGTACATTAATTACAGATTTTTTTTAATTAACAAAAATAAAAGACACTTTTGTAAGCATGGTGGAGTATTAAAAAATATCAAAATTGAATAAATTTTGTTATTTACGAACATATTCTCAACAAACGAGTAACAACCAACAGAAGTTAAAGATATTTCTTATAAATGCATCAACTTCAACATTAACTGACTGGATTTTGTTAGGAATTCGTTCAGTTCTTACAAACAGTGAGGAAAAAAAAGGATATAAGTGACGACCAGCTCGTTTTCTGAAACGATTAAAGAAACATTTTTTAAAGAAATTAACAGTAAAAACCAAAGACATACTCATTTCGCACACCATCGTAACTATGAAAAATCAGAATCAGTTTATTCGAATTTTTCTTTGATAATTAAAACCTAATCTAAAATCGTTTAATGAAAAATCATGGTTGGCTCAATAAATTAACTTTGTAAAAATGATCGTATAACGCTTAAATTGATCAACTGTGATGAAGGGATTTATTCGCCGTTCACAAATTTCAATTACTCTGAGCTTAAGATATAAGGATCATTCAATCCCAGGAAAGATTTAGCGGAAGAATGACTACTGAAACTTTAATGACAAGATAATTGATCTAAAGTGAACATTTGTATTATCAAACCGCATTCAATGAATGTATAATTTATACTTACATTTTCATTGTTTTATCGGTTTTTTAACGATAAATATTCCCATATATAAAAGTTCTTTTATTAGGTTTTATTATTTTATTTATTTATTAACTTAATTAGCTTTGATTAACTTAATTCTTTTATCTATCTTAATTTCAGCCCAAGTAATTAAACAATGACATAATTTTTGACGAACAACAACACAAATATAATGACAATATATTATTATTTTATTGCCGGACAATTTTTATAGTAGTAAATAAATAGTAAAAAATTAGAAGCATTTGATGATTTTATGAAAGAAATATAATAAACAGCAAGACAAGAATTATAGTGGATCGTTGAATTGTTAATAAATATAATTAAATTTTTTTAGATGTCTTAATCTATACATTTTTGTCGCAACTTCTCCTTCCTCATTGTCGGTAATGCATTATGCCCACTGCTATCTTCTTTGAGAATATTTTTCAGTGATTTTTTTTTCCTAAACTCTCATGTCTATCAAGAAGTTGTAGATAACAAAATTGTAAAAGTCCCTAATTATTCCTTATTGGAATTATTCCAGAGTTGTATAATACCTTCTCCCTGCAAAACAAATTAGGATCTTTCGCACCCACAAATAATGAAGATATAAGAAAAGATCAACTTGAAAATTTAATTATCAAAATCCGGTTAATATACAGCAGTTTCTAATAGAGAGGAAAAAGAACTCTATCCCACTTGCATTTCCGATCATTTTCTCGAATAAAAACTGACATTTTTATTTCTTTGCTTTTAAACCCTGATCAAGGCCATGTAAATTTGTTTAAGGTTTAACGTAGATGTACTGAATTTTTATGTGTTTGGTTATTCATAACATTTTGTTGCATTGTAAAACGGTTTTATGCCTATAAAAATAATATTTGGGTGGAATAATGTTGGATAAATGAATCCAATAACTTATGAATAAACAAATACTAAAAAACTAAATACTAAAATAGTAAAATAACTGTATATAAATTAAATTCACTAATTTCGTGGTCCGCTTGACCAATTAATACATTACAAATAATTAAGGTTTTTAGTTGAGATGAAAAAAAGTTAATGGCACGAGCGGGATTCGAACCCACGATCTTCGGCTTGATACGCCGCTGCTCTACCACTTGAGCTATCGGGACCTCGATCCACTCGGACATCAACTTCCTATCTCAACCCCACCTTATGAGTTTTCCCTCTTTTTTGCCATTTTTCAAATGTCGTGTAATCGGGTTTTCATCTCAACTAAAAACCTTAATTAATTGTGACGATTTAATTGGTCAAGCGGACCACGAAATTAGTGAATTTAATGATTAAAAATGAAGTATACTTCACTAAAGCTCTCCGTGGCAATTTCATTTGTCGTCGAGAATCCAATCCGATTACACGACATATGAAAAATGGCAAAAAGGAGGGAAAACTCATAAGGTGGGGTTGAGATAGGAAGTTGATGTCCGAGTGGATCGACGTCACAATAGCTCAAGTGGTAAAGCAGCGGCGTATCTAGCCGAAGATCGTGGGTTCCAATCCCGCTCGTGCCATTAACTTTTTTTCATCTCAATTAAAAACCTTAATTAATTGTAATGTATATAAATTGAAAATTGAGAAGTCACTTAACATTCGAAAGCAACGATAGCATGATAACAATTAAGATACTGACAACACGAGAAATTTTTGATGTTGATAACCTATATCAGATTTTCTCTAATATTTATCCAACATTTATTTTTTTTAATGCTACAAGTTCTTAAGCTGGGATGCAGGAATGATGTGTAAAATGAGATAACTCTATTATTAAAAAGCCAAATGAATGTAAATCCTCCGACTTGAATGCTTAATTAATATATCACAGATTAGTAAGTCTACTAATTTTGCACTATTTATATTCATACTTCAACCTCACCAAAACATTCTCTGCTTTTAAGGAACACTATAATTGATTAAAAACGTGTTCACAATACTTGAATATTTGAAACGAAATATACGATAAAAAAAATTAGGCAAAATCCGTCGAATATGTTAAACGCGTTACATGACAACCTTACACAACTCGACATAAAGATAAGACATCCCCCCTCGGATAGGAAATGGAATACGTAACAGTGAGAACAGTACGATTTGAAAGTAGTTTAGTGAATGGTTTGTAAAATTGGTTTGGTGTAACCTGTATTCAACGGCCGAGTATGAATAAAGAGGAAAAGGATTCCATATCACTAGGTAAGAATAATTTTTTCTTACCTCTTTTTACATTTCCGACTCGGATATGGAGAGGCGTTAACAGGTAAAACTGCCATTCCTCAAACGGAAAAACAATTCTCGTTGTAACCGTGATAAGATATTCCTCTGTGAACTTGCATTATTTGGAAACAGCTAGCCATTTTTTTCCAAAGACATAAACCACTTTAAGACATTTAACTTTTTCACTACATGTTTATTTAATTAAAAAATAAAAAGTAAACATGACTATTACTAAAGTCTGACAAATAAAGTGTCGTAAAATTTTAACAAGCATTAGTAAACTTTCAGCGTAAAATTAACGTTATAAAACATCTATCATTCCGTAATATGCCATAAAATAAAGTAAACCTCCTACAAAATAAAATTTACAATGCATCACCATTGATCATACAAATTTATTAACATAAAGAATAGTTATTTACAGATCGTGAGATGCGGTCTGGTGTGATGTGGTATAGAAAATCATTTTCTTTATCACGCCAACGTTTCGATCTTTTTCGACCTCCATTTTCCGGGCCTGGCATTAATAAACATTATTTAAATTATACAAATGCATGTAAGATGTAAAAATTGCCTAAAATTTCCATATTGTATACATCATTGTATAAATTCATTATCACATCTTACATGTATTTGTACAACTTAAATAATTATTCAGAAATCGTGAGATGCGGTCTGGTGTGATGTAGGTTTCAGAAAAAATTTTCTTTAACGTGCCAACGTTTCGATCTTTATTGAGATCAACTTCAGGGCTCAAAGTGTTTGTTGAGCCCGAGACACGCAAGAATGGCACAATTACACAGAACACAAACACTTTGAGCCCTGAAGATGATCTCAATAAAGATCGAAACGTAGGCACGATAAAGAAAATGTTTTTCTGAAATCTACATCACACCAGACCGCATCTCACGATTTCTCAATAATTGTCGATTAACGGTCACTAATCACCACACAAACTTAAATAATATTTGTAAATCCCAGGCCCTGAAGATGATCTCAAAAAAGATCGAAACGTTGGCGTGATAAAGAAAATATTCTTCTAAACCCACATCTCACCAGATCGCATCTCACGATCTGTAAATAATCATTAACTAACGGTCACTATACATCACATATAAAGAATAGTTCATATTTTTTTTGTTTTAGCATAGATAATTGATGTGTCCATGAATTCTAAATTTTTCAACGTTTTGGGTATTTTATAGATTTCCGTTTCAGTGTTCGTACGTCACCTATTCCCTGAATTGTGTGAGCTGAGAATGAGTAAAATTACGTATTCATCCAAATACATAAAAATTCCAAATGTTTCTTAACATCACCTCAGTTGTCATAGTCATGTATTATAAGTTATTTCTTCTTAGTTTGAACAATTTTAGAATATAATTTAATAGTATGTTTCCGTATCACCTATATCAAATCCATAAGTTAGCAAGTATTCATAAAAATTCTCTAAAACTATTCGTCAAATATTAAGTATTCCTTTCGGCAATATTCTTCATAATTGGTCCATTGGTCAAGCGGGCCACGAAAACCAGTGAATATCCCTCATAATATGCTTTATGATGACTTAAGGACTTGGCAATCTGGTCTGCAGAAGTAAAGTAACTTATTTAATTTTTTTATACTTGTTAATAATTAACTCAATTTTTCTAAATAATTAGGACAGTTCTTACCAAAACAAATTACATACAGCATAAAATTATTTTCCGGTTGATGCGAAACGCTAATGATGTTTTTATAAATTTTACCCATTATTTCAAAGTCTCAATTTATTTAAAAAAAAAATACTAATTATCTTCGTCTGACCACGACAGCTCAGGTCACCTTTTGAATTTTCCCTCCTTTTTGCCATTTTTCAAATGTCGTGTAATCGGGTTGGATTCTCGACGACAAATGAAATTGCCACGGAGAGCTTTAGTGAAGTATACTTCATTTTTAATCATTAAATTCACTAATTTCGTGGTCCGCTGGACCAATTAATATATTACAATTAATTAAGGTTTTTAGTTGAGATAAAAAAGTCAATGGCACGAGCGGGATTCAATACTGCAACGGGTGGTTAGGGCGTCCTAATCGTATTTGTCACTCAAAGAGTCATAAGTTTTAATCCCGATATTTTTCCTTTTTAATAGTATGAAAAAAGGGAGTAATTTGACGGTAACTCCTCCTGTATGACAGGAATTACCTTACTTTACTTTGTACTTTAAGTAGTAAAATATTTCATAATGTTTGGTGATTAGTGACCGTTAGTCATTAATTATTCGGTGATAGTGATATGCGGTCTGGTGTGATGTAGGTTTCAGAAAAACATTTTCTTTATCGTGCAACGTTTCGAACTTTATTGAGATCATCTTCAGGGCCTGGGATTTACAAACATTGTTTAAATTTAACAAATACATGTAGCATGTGGAAAAAAGGTGAATTTATGCAAGGCAAAAAAATATTTTTTATATCCAATCAAAGTATTTCTACTCACTCAAAGTGTTTGTTTTCTGCGCATTCTTGAGAGTGCCATTGAGATATTGCTGTTTTGTGTTTATATACGTTGCACTCTCTCCCATATCGTTCGTATCAATCTGTGCCTGAATTAAATGCGTTTTGATCAAATATCTCATGTAAAATGTGTTGGTTTTGGGTACCTTTACCTTTTAAGTCCATTTTTTCACTTTAACTCCAATTCCTTTATCGTGTGTGATGTGAAAACTGATTTATTCGTCCATGTTCTTGGACTGTTTTCTATGCACAGTATGTAGTATACTAATGTTGTTTGCTTAACCTCAAATGTGTGCTAATGAAGGTTCATACTAATGGTGAATTTTTATTAAGATTTTGAAATCCATCATTCAGTCTTTCTGAATATTATCGTATATTTCCTGGATCGTGTAAGCTTTAAATGGATGAACCATGTCTTGTTTATGTTACTGTTATGCTTTAGAATATATGTAATATATTAGTACTGTTTCTGCCCTCATATATGTCACAAATTTCTAACTTGGAATGTTTTTCATTATTCAATATCTTTGGCGCTATCGTACAATTGCTGTATCGTGTAAGCTGTAGTAGATAGAAATATGCTTTTCTGCATTTTGTTGTTATGCTGTAGACTTTACTTAGTATGCAATGCTGTTTCGCTGATATCATATGTGGCTTGCTGAAATTCCAAACTTTCAATGTAGTAGTTATGAAAAAAAATTAATTTTCAAGTCCATCATTCTTTCTTTTTTGAACGTTTTCATGTTTGTAATTCCTGGATCTTGTAAGCTTTAAACAGATGGATGTCTTTGTCCTTGTTCATGTTACGCTCTAAACTGCAGTATTAATATAAATTACGTGTGGAGCAGATATTTTAAAATTTAATTCTGGATAAACTGAATTTTGTTTATTTTGAAATTTTTACGCATATTTTATACCCTTTATAAACGTGATAGAGTGTTTTCGGAACTGTGTGGGATATGAGAGCAGAATGCTTGTCTTTGTCCTAGCTCGAGTTTTTTTTTTTTTTATTTGAACGTTGTATTTCATTTCCTTTATTGTTATTGTTTATTACAGTGATTTTTATAAAGGGTTGCATTTGATCTCTTATATTGACTATTTTAAACCGTTAAATTTTAGGATATCACATAAAATTCCCTATCTCGTATCCATGTTTTCTCTTTTTTCGCTTTTCATTCTTTGAGAAGAGCCACAAGCACGGAATTTAAGAGCCCGAGGGGGATATAAAGGAGACAGGGTTTACCCCGTTCATAAAATGATAAAGGAAGAGCCGGCAATGTCGTATCGAGGTATAAAAAAGTAAAGCTAAGATGGTAGAGGCGATAGGTATTATGAGGTTGGTAGTGTAACTACTGCGAGCCATCAAGAAGGACAGGACCCTCCCTTGGGAACACCCTGTAAATCTCAAGGCTCCAATCTGGCTCCCGGACCCAAACGGCCAGCCCTTTTATTAGGGACGGATTTTTGATGACGTGAGCCCTGTTCCCAGGGGGATTCCGCGATGGTTCGTCCAGGGCATAACTCCCAGTTTCATAATTAAAAAAACAGCATAAAGACAATCTCTTTTGTAAAGTTACAACTTTTATTTTGTTAAAATTTAATTAGTTTCTTAACAAAAAGTTTTTCAACGTCTAAGCTGGTCTAAGTATTTACAAAAATGTTAGACACAACAGTCCAGGAATAAAACGATAACGTTTAAAAAGACAAAAAATAAACTTTAAAAGTGAAAACATTCTAAAACATTATAGTACGGTTACATATTTCAATGCATGAATGTTCATCAGAACATTATTGTCTAACAATTAATTAACGTTTTTAGATGAGATAAAAAAGTCAATGGCACGAGCGGGATTCGAACCCACGATCTTTTATCTCAACTAAAAACTTTAATGAATAGTAATATATTAATTGGTCAAGCGGACAACGAAATTAGTGAATTTAATGATTTGAAATGAAGTATACTTCACTAAAGCTCTCCGTGGCCATTTCATTTGTCGTCGAGAATCCAATACGATTACACGACATTTGAAAAATGGTAAAAAGGAGGGAAAATTCAAAAGGTGGGGTTGAGATGGGAAGTTAGTGTCCAAGTAGATCGATGTCACGACAGCTCAAGTGGTAGAGCAGCGGCGTATCTAGCCGAAGGTCGTGGGTTCGAATCCCTCTCGTGCCATTAACTTTTTTTCATCTCAACTAAAAACCTTAATTAATTGTAAAGTATTAATTGGTCAAGCGGACCACGAAATTAGTGAATTTAATGATTTAAAATGAAGTACAATTCACTAAAGCTCTCCGTGGCCATTTCATTTGTCGTCGAGAATCCAATCCGATTACACGACATTTGATAAATGGCAAAAAGGAGGGAAAATTCAAAAAGTACGGGAAGTTGGTGTCCGAGTGGATCGAGGTCATGATAGCACAAGTGGTAGAGCAGCGGCGTATCTAGCCGAAGATCGTGGGTTCGAATCCCGCTCGTGCCATTGACTTTTTTATCTCAACTAAAAACCTTAATAAATTATAATTGAATGCAAAGACTACATTTTTATTACATAAAATTTAGATTCGACTGCAAGGGGAAGCAATGAACGTGAAATCCTGATTTTAATGAAACTTTTAACGATATTGCTTCGAAAAATGATAGGCACATGTCCGAGCCCTCTTTCCAGTGAGTCTAGAAGCCAAGAAAAACAATTTAAGCTAATTTAAGTTTTTAAATATATTTTTTGCTTTTGTTGTGCATGCATGTCAAAGTTAATATATTAATCAGTCAGTTTGTTAGTTGTACGTAGAATAATTAAATAATATCCAGAATTACAGATTTTGTGTATTAATTAACCAAAACCAAAATAATAGTTGCCACTAAACGCCCTTAAAAATTAATTAATAGTTGCCACTGGGTAGTGCGCTCACTTATTGTTTCATTACCGAACACAATAATTACGAATTATGAGTTTGAAACCGTAAGAAAGAAAATATTCTATAACTTAAGTGATATATTCAAGATCCTTTTTCTTAATGAACTAACTCATTATTCTCTTCGTGTAACGTGTTGTAAACACCTAAACTTCATAATTACGTGAATATAAATGTTCCCATACTATACCTTACTCCTAATTTTTTTTCGTATTGTATTTCCATCTAGACTCCATCTAGACATTCCAATTGTTGCAGTGTATCGTCAGTCCCATGGAGAAAATATTGTGAAATGACCAAGTAGGGCTGCTGAGTATGGACCAATGAGGCTGAAGTGTACAGAATAAAAAAAATGTTTTCCCTCCACGGATTCCTTGGATGTTTCTTTTCTCCTCAAAACACCTAAATTTGTTTTTTGATTTTTTCCGAACCAAAAATCCAAGACAAATTGGTTTGAGAGGGAATGGAGAACCATAACTGATTTAATGACCACCTATTTGTACAATTGTATTATAGTTTTATAATTTATATTTTACTCTCTCTCACTCTCTCTCTCTCTCTCTCTCTATCTATCTATCTATCTATCTATCTATCTATCTCTATCTCTCTCTCTCTCTCTCGGTCTCTCTCGGTCTCTCTCTCTCTCTCTCTCTCTTTCTCTGCCTCTCTCTGTCTCTCTTCTCTCTCTAACTATCAATATATACATCCGTTTTCAATCTTTCTCTTTTAGTCTCTTTAATTATTTTTAATTAATTTTATATTCGTTGTGTGTGAATTATGTTGTTATTAAACTAATTGTGTGTGAGGATACACGTTAAGTGGTAAACTCCATTTTCGGTAATGACGGTATTAAGCACCATTTTAACACATATTACTTCTATAGCGGAAACTAATCCATTAGCCTAAGGCAAAGGCTATTTCGACAAATAATTCAAAATACCCCGACATCTTCATAATTCTGATCCCTTCGGAGTGGGCGAGCAAATAAATGTCCGCCGGCCCCCATCGGGATGGGAATTGTAACAAAATACCGTAGGACTGTCTCAGTAATGGATTTATGGTGTAACAGTAGAGTGGAGTAAGCCCAGTAATTATCTGTCAGGGCGCAATTGAACTAATTAAGGTAGCCTAAGAACCACACCATCGCTGTTAACTCTGACGGCTCGAATTACTTTGGGAACCCGAGCTTCGAGACCTCTTGGGAAACTTTCCACCCAAGTCAAAAGGCGTATAGTTTCTCTCTGGTGTTGACGATATTTATTATAAAACCGTTTTGAAGTTACTTTGCATGTCATTGGTGTAAAGTCGTCAAATAATTGCATGTCCTGTTCAATAAATGTACATATGTGCCTCTAACTTGGAGATTATAAATGATACTCTAGTAAAAATATAATTTTGTATTTTTAAAGTTTTTAATTGATGTTTTAATCATTGGGTTAATTTTATGCTACAACGGCAACTGCATCTGTAAACATATGAATCTGAATAAATGAATGAGTTAGCTACTTACTTCATCCTTCATTAACACATTGGAATGGTTTTCGTATGTTTATATATAAAGAAAAACATTTTTACGGGATTGTACGTCTTATGAAGACTTCTCTTGAAATCCCACAAGAAAGGAAAATGTGAGTAATTGGTTCTGAAACAGTCCCCTGTTTATTCTATTAAGTGCATTTCGAGTTAAGCGGGGAACACACTTACCCGATGCACCGCTATGCGACGCTACCCGATGCAAATCCAAAGTTCATTTTTCCATAAGATTGTATTACCCCCATGCACGATGCCAAGCTACACTACTCTAAGCTCTGCGATCCCCACTGTCCAGATTTTCGTCGAGTACACTCGAAGGCAAAAGAACCGGAGATTCATATTTTTATTTCAAACTATATGTATTATTATTGTTATATTAATTACGACAAACTTATTTTAATATAAACCAAATTAAGCAAGATCGAAAATTCATTAGTTTTTATTTAAAAATAATAATTTTAATGATTTGGTACAAAATTGATCAAAACACCGGAATACCATTTATTGACAGAATGAATTTGACTAACAATTTATTAGATGGATTTGCTCATAAAATTTAACTAAAATGTGTTATACGATTTTGCGCATAATATTTAACTAACATTTTATTTCATGGTTTTGTTCATAAAATTTAACAGACAATTTATTACATGGTTTTGGGAATAAAATTATACATTTTCATCGAGTGGCGTCAGAACGGGACACCAATATTTTTTGTAGTTTATTTCGAACTATGTATATGTAATTTTGTCGTTATATTAATTAAAAAATGCTTTTTTTAATGTAAACCATATTAAACGAGATCAAACATTCATGAGTTTTTATAAGAATTATTTAATTATGATGGTTAGGCAGAAAATTTATCGCAACACCGGAATAACTTTATTTAAAACAATTAAATTTAACTAGCAATGTATTACAAGGTTGTGCTCATAAAATTACACAATTTTCGTCGAGGAGCGTCAGAACGGGACACGCATATTTTTTTTAAGTTTATTTCGAACTATGTATATGTAATTTTGTCGTTATATTAATTACAACATGCTTATTTCAACGTCAACCATATTAAACGAGATCAAAAATTCATGAGTTTTTATCAGAATTATTTAATTATAATGGTTAGGCAGAACATTTATCGCAACACCGAAATAACTTTATTTAAAACAATTAAATTTAATTAGCAATATATTACATGGTTTTGCGCATAAAATTTAACTAACGATTTATTACAAGGTTTTGCTCAAAATAGTGCATTAAGAACAAAAGAAGGGTTGCGATTGTGATGCTGATTATTGTTATATACGCTGTGTGATTGTACATGGCGTGCGCTTGACATCGCATAGATACCACGTACCCTACCAAAATGAGACAAGGCGTCGGGTAGCGTCGCCTAACGTGGCATTGGCTAAGTGTGTTCCCCGCTTTAAGATTAAGTCGGTCATCAATTTGGATTAGTGAGAGTTCTGTTGGAAAACGGACGTGAGACCGATGTTGTCGACGTTAAGCACCGATCACGTCTACCTAAGCAGCCTTGTTTGGTATAAATCAGACCTTATCAGCCGTCCAAAACAGGGCAAGAGCAATTTTGAACCACTTTGCCACTTTGCTTATTTACTGGGCTGTTCTCTGTTTACTCTATAAGCCACTTTTTTTCTGTCCGTCGTGAAAATCGATACATGCTCGGAGATTTGATGGAAGCCTAAACGGATGTTTATTATCCTCACGTGTGAGCCGGGAGATTATCCAGCCAAGGGGAAACAATTGCCAAATGGAATATTCGGATACCATTGATCCGATTAGCCTATGCGTGACCGGCTCCTGTATCACTTCCATGAAAATGCCAAGTTTGGTCCTGGTATCGGAATAGAGAGAAACTGATTTCCTAAAAAGGAAGGATCTTTTTCGTCACAGTTTACTAGATTATGCGAGCTCAATTTCCCTAAGAAAAAAAATTGTAGTAATCTTTGAGTAGAACCATCATTTACAAAATATGAATCTACATACTCACCCCACCTTCATCATCTCTAACAGTTCTAGGACCAGATAATAAATACAGCCGAGTAATATAATGCGAATTTAAACAAAAGTCAAGATAAAAGATAACAATGATATCATAAACGGTTTACCGTTTGTTAATTAAAGTGATAACATCTTTCACTTGGCCGATGGGAATTTTTTCAAAAAAAGAAACTTATTACGCTTTAAAAACACATTTTTTTAAATATTTTAAATCTGTTGAAATAAACATAACAAACACTATAACATCGAGCTGTAATATTAATTCTAGAATATGATGATTTTACAACAATATCAACCATTGGTTGTAAAATATGTAGGATCTGAGAACATTGCAATATAAAAATTAAAATAAAATGTCTATTCTGCCGAATTTGACAAACCACTAATTAACAAACAAAACAGTAAAAAAATAGTAAAAACTGTAAACAGAAAATTTTGTGTTCGTTTTTTCCGTTATGTTCAGTTAATTATTTGCTTGACTGTACAAGTTCGGAACGTTGCACTTTGAAGTGCGTATTTCTTTAAAAAAGGAGTCTACAAATATGGGATCACCAATATTAATGAAACTATTTTTGGTTTATTAGGTCAAAAAATAGTAAACATTTGTCCGACCCTATTTACAACTGAGCACCCTTCTAATTTTATTACCATTTTACGATTACTGCACGTTATAAGGCAGTCCATTTTTTACCTACCTAGCACGATATTTAAAGATATTATATGAGATTCAGCCGAAGGTCGAGGGTTCGAATCTCGCTTGTGACACGGACTGTTTTATCTCAACCAAAAAAACCTTACATTTAAATTCAACGTTTCACTATAAAAACTATAACTGTTAAAAAATATATTTTATAATTAAATATCGTTGAGTATAGTATCGGCCTTCATGATAATTAATAAAGTAAAGAGATCAGTGATGAAGCCATGCAGGTGAAAGAACCAACTTGTTTTTCTGCTGTCGAGTTTTCTGCTGTATTTGACCCCTTCAACAGGGCTTTGAAAAACTATTTAAAAAAAACTTTACATTCAGTCCGGACATGTGGTTCTCATAGAAGGGGACGGAAAGCTGGATAGCAGAAAAACAATTTGGTTCTTTCTCCTACATGGCTTCATCCTTGATCCCCTTATTTTTCTATTTATAATTAAACGTTAATTAAACCACATACATTAGAGAAACTATTTTGGTAGTTTTAATGGCATTACATACGATAAATTGTCTATGCTTATGAGATCCCTTCATTACTCAACCCAATTTCTGTTTTTGCACACATTATTAATCACGTATGAGTAATTATTTATGATTGTTGGAAAACATTTTTATGTTTATAATCATAAAAATGGAGAAGAGAGGAGAGAGAGAGAGAGAGAGAGAGAGAGAGAGAGAGAGAGAGAGAGTGAGAGAGAGAGATAGAGCGAGTGGGACGAGTGAGTGGGTGAGTGAGAGATAGTGAGAGTGAGTGAGTGAGTGAGTGAGTGAGTGAGTGAGTGATTGAGAGTGAGAGAGGGAGAGAGAGAATAGAAATGTTTGTGAGATATTTAAATACTAAATATTTATATTATTAAATATAGTTAGTTTGAAATGCATATAGTTTTCTTAATTGTTACATATTTTTTTTATTTGTATTTGTAGCATAATTCTTCAAGTTATATCTTTTAAAATTTCATTTTTAAAATTATCTGTTTTTCATATTTCATAAACAATCATTCTTAACTTATTTACTTATACCCTTAAAATGGGAGAGAGAGAGAGAGAGAGAGAGAGAGAGAGAGAGAGAGTGACAGAGAGACAGAGAGAGAGAGAGAGAGAGAGAGTGAGAGAGAATAGAAAGGCTTGTGATATATTTAAATACTAAATAATTATATTATTAAATATAGTTATTTTGAAATGTATATAATTTTCTTAATATTTATATATTTTTGATATTTGTATTTGTAGCATAATTCTTCAAGTTTCCACATCTTTTAAAATTCCATTTTTAGAATTATCTGTTTTCATATTTCATAATCACTCGTTCTTAAATTATTTCATCTCCTTAAATTATTTATTCTTTCACTTATTTTCAGTGATTTTTTGTCAAGTTTCTCATCAATGAAACGGCTACTTAAAATAACGCATATTAGTTTAAACGCTTATTTTTTCAACATTGGATTTATTTCCCTAGTAAACTCACTTAGTCGAAAGATAGTTGTAGATAGACGTCAGAAGAAATCTTTCATTCTTTTTGTAATGAGATCTGATTTCGCAGGGATGGAAATTTTATCCTTCTGCCTTTCCTTGATGGTTTCCCCTGTTTCTATCTCAAGTTACTATCTCCGTCTTGGTATGAATGTAGGCCGAGTTGAGCTTGAATTCGTACTCTTGGGAACCGTTTCTGATTAGAGCAAATGATTGCGGAGAGAAGAGAGTCGTACAAGGTAAATGTTGACCACCGTCGGCCTCAGATACCCTCCGCCCACTATTGTTTCTTCACAAATGCCCATGTCCGTCCACATTGATTCCTTCCACTCCCACCCATCTACCCAGCCAGATATTGAACCCTTGGAGGAAGCAGAATTCAATTTTCTTGTTCAATATCCTCAGAACCCCCCTACTCCGCTTCCAACCTCTCTCTTTTTCTTAAGGGTGTACTCCCAAACCCTAACGCCTGCTAGGATTGCGATGCGCACCGTCGGCCTCTTTTATCGTCCCCGCATGCAAATTTTATTTACACTGCAGTGGGAATCTTTTTCCGCTTTCAATTTTCTTTGGCATCGTCTCATCTATCGTAACTCTATATGAGCCTCTAGAGTAAATTACATGTAAATAACAAGCCTGTCCTAAATACGTGATGAAAGAGGATTTTGTCCGACAAAACTTTACCGAAGTTCATAAAACAAATGTTTACTTCTTTTATTTTATAACAACAACGAATATAGAACAAAAAATATATAACAAATTACATAATTTTAAAATATTTTAATGACAATATGAAAATATGCGCGAAACTAAATAAAATCAAAAATTTCGGATTTCTAAAAGTTTTAAATAATTGAAACAACATAACAAAATGTGTCCCCATAAACTATAAACAATACAGCATTTTATTAATAGACGTCACTAATAGAATGATGTAAAAAAAGCATATAACTTAATAAAATTACTTAATATTTTACTCCCTCCACAAAACAAAAACAAAAATATCCTCTGCCAATAAATAAAAAAACCTTAAAAATTTGTAGAGATTATAGTCGAGAAATGTAGGCACCCTTTGCCACTTGTTGAGCTTCTCGAGACGGCGTCATCTGCACACAAAAAAGCTGTTAGTCTAAAATAAAATTATCTCGCGTTTAAAAAATATAATTGAACTACCATATTTTTCACACCTTCAGGTTGTGTTTAGTAATAATAATAACGATGATACTAATAATTCGATTTTTTTTTCAAAAGTTTAAATGCTTTGTAGTTTTTGGCCATGCCAACTTTGTTATACATTTTATCGCACAAAAATCAGATCTAAGAATGGGTTTTATACATTTTTTTGTTCTTATATTTTTCTTCTCCAAAAATTTTCAATGAAATTTATATACGAAAAATCTTAATTTTGACAATTAAAATTAAATTGTTTTTAAAATAAGCAATAATATAATTATGTTAAGAATACCGCGAAAAATGTTGTTTTGTTGAAAAAATTGTTAAAAACAAAACCAGTGAGCAATTTTTGGTAATATTGGATCGAAAAATATTAGACTCGAGATCCAACGTTTTGGCCTATGGACTGTAAAAGACGAGGAAAAATTACGTACGTAAATTACATAATGTCTTTAGTAATTTTTTATCATTATTGTGTATTTATTTTACATATATTGGTATGTATCTAACGTCTAGCTAATTATTTCATTGCGGAAACTATTTCTTTTTTTTGTTATTTTATTTGACTAGTTTAAAATTATATATTTCAATATATACCCATACTGTGTGGGGTGTATACTTGGTGCTAGCTGCCAAATACAATTTTGACATAGTGACCAAGCAACATGGCAAATTGGTTAAATTTGTTTAAGTAAAAACTAAACTTGATACTGCTTCTCTGCATCGCAAAACACCCTGGAAGACAAGTTTTTGGGAAAATCAAAAGTAATTTTTTTTAAATTTATTACTACCTAGTCCGATTTACTTCGAAAATGACAAAAATCGGAAACTTGTAAATGACACAACATATCCAAAAGAAACTTTAGAGGAATTTAGAACCCTACAAACCTCATGTACTGGCACACATTTGCCTCCCTAAGTTAATTATAATCTGGGCTTAAAAGTAAAACTTTCGAAAAGGTTTCTTTGTGTTATCCTAATTTGTTTAATTTGTTGCGATAAGATAATTATCAGACCAAACATTGAAGCCGGCGAGATGCCGCTACTAGTCCGGCAAACCACGAAAGCAAGCATAAATAGAACATCGATGATTGGTAAAAGCCGAATTCATTTAAAAATTTATTTCAATTAACTAATCTTTAATTAAGGTTTTAGGTGAGATAAAAAAGTCAGTGTCACGAGCGGGATTCGAATCCACGATCTTCGGCTAGATACGCCGCTGCTTTACCACTTGAGCTATCGTGACATCGATCCACTCGGTCACTAACTTCCCATCTCAGCCACACGTATTGAATTTTCCCTCCTTTTTGCCATTTTTCAAATGTGTAATCTATTTGATTCTCGGCGACAAATGAAATTTATTAAATTTGTTTGATTAATCGGACCACGAAAACTAATAGATGTAATAGCAAAATGAAGTACACTTCACTAAAACTGGCCATTTCATTTGTCGCCGAGAATCAAATTGATTACACGACATTTGGAAACTGGCAAAAAGGAGGGAAAAATTCAAAAGGTGGGGTTGAGATGGGAATTAGTGTCCGAGTGGATCGAGGTCACTATAGCTCAAGTGGTTGAGCAGCGGCGTATTTATCCGAAGGTCGTGGGTTCGAATTCCAACTGACTTATTTATCTCAACCAAAACCTTAATTAAAGATTAATTACTTGAAAAAAAATTATTGGTCAATCGGACCACGAAACTAATAGATTAAAAATTACTGTAAATGTTTAACAAAGTTCATAAGCATTCCGGAACAAAATCCCAACAATCTTGGTATAATATTTTCTTATCCTCATACCATTTATTTTGATAAAATTTTACTTTTCACTGTTTACGTTTTCGTGATTTTTCCGAGAAATTTATGAGGCAATAAAATACACCGAAGTTTTCAATATAATTTATAATTGGGATATCTCTTTGTCGGTGAAATTTTTTATCGTTTCAAAGCACAGTTTCTCCTCAATACATATAAAATACTAATTGTCAAACAACATTGAGTTGGATACTAGTTTTTTTATACGAAACTTTTGTGTGACGATAACTTTCATCAATTCCACTTGTTGACCATCGAAACCAATCCCTGTACGATATATTATTTGTTCTTTCATAAAACCTACTATTCCATTTAAGAACAAAATACATTATATTATTAGTTTCATTAGTTTTATCGTATGTATATTTCTTTCTATTAATTTTTTTTATTTTTTAAATAGTTTATCGTTGTACCTTTTTACTAGATATTTTTACAATGATCATAGGAAGATATACACAGTCTATGAACCGTAATATTGTAACATTGCTGGCTTGGTGTACATGGTTCTCCATTTCCTTCACAGTAATTAATACAACAATTAATTAAGGGGCCTATAGATTCGGGGGAATGAAATATAGACATGCCAAATGTCCCACGTGCCTGGATATATATTTCACTTAAAATATATATAAGCGGTGTCCTGGTTTGTGGGAGGAAGAGAGAAGTCATGCTTTCAATAGATTAATTCTACGCGTTATTTCAAATGTAGGCCAATGTGTATGTCAGACATCCTTTGAGAGGTACGTAATCACAATCGGAAAATTGGATTCAAACAGATTTCAATAACTATTACCGTTGGTTAGCAATTATCATACTTGTAGCTAATGAGAGCCATTCATCGGCTGATACTCCGCAAAATACAACGGTGAACTTTAATTAATGGCCACTGAACGTAAATAGTGTGTTCAATCAGTGATGTTTTGTCGCAACTGGCAACAATAAGTTCATTATCACTTCATTAAAATTGAACAGTTTATATTTTACGGATTTGTGTTCATTTTGATATTCTCATCAACAATGCAACCTGTAATTTCATAGTTTTTCTATTATTTACAGTACATTCGCAAGACCTAATGGCAAACTGACAAGTATAAAGTTACAACTTCACGGAAAACTTTTAGCATCGAAAATTGGTTAATCGTAAAAAACTACACTAAATTTATACAATAAACTACTGCGACCAGTCTGGACTTACGAAGCAGAAATGTCACATAAAGCCATCCAATATCCAAAGCACCCAATCATTTGGATCAAACGTTCTGAGAGAAATCTTCATAGCGCCTTACTACGGTCACTAACCTCACTGTCCAAAATGACCTCAATATCCTTTTGTCATTTTATTAGACCGGGTCCGCTTCCAAAATTGTACCAAGATTTTGATCCATTCTAACGTCCAAGTATTTTCCATATTTTTCCACCTCAAGAGCCGACCAGGTCACATTAAATGACCATTTTTTCAATTAATAAAGATTTTTCAGTAGAGGTGAAAAAGTCAGTGTCACGAGCGGGATTCGAACCCACAACCTTCGGCTAGATACGCCGCTACTTACCACTTGAGCTATCGTGACCTCGATCCACTCGGACACTAACTTCCATCTCAACCCCACCTTTTTGAATTTTCCCTATTTTTTGCCATTTTTCAAATGTCGTGTAATCTATTTGATTCTCAGCGCCAAACGTAATGGCAACGGTGAGCTTTAGTGAAGACATACTTCATTTTTACTTTTTAAATTCATTAATTTCTTGGCCCGCTTGACCAATCTTTCAATTAATTAAGGTTATTTTAGTTGAGATAAAAGAGTCAGTGTGACGAGCGGGATTCGAACCCACTGTTTTATCTCACACAAAAAAACCTTAATTAATTGAGACATTAATTGGTCAAGCAGACCACGAGACTAGTGAATTTAAATGACAATTTTCTCGAGACCTGCTAGCCATTTAATCCCTCAAATTGAGTGCTAGGATGGACAATGGTGTGTCAGAGTTGTGGCCAGGAAATAACCATAAAACGATTTTTAAGCACATGAAAAAGGAGAACATATTCCTTACTTCACTGACAGCAAAAAAGCGCGAATTACTAATTTTTACTATATGGATTCTGAATGTCATTTGAATAAATTTACTATTATTTGAAATAACAAAATTTGGAGACGCGTTACATCAGAAACACTAAACTTAGACGTGAAACATTAAAGAAAAAACGGTTTTAGCGGTAGAAAACATAATCCAAATGTTGTTAATATAGGCGTGAAAAAGAAAGATTCAGCTTTGTAGGATGTAATGACCTGAACATTAGATAAAATTAAAAAAGGTATGAATTTTTAAGAGAACGAGCAAACATCGGCGAGAAACAATTATGTCCTCGAAGAATTCAGTCCAGGTAAGTATTGTTTATTGCTACGAATATTGTTTATGTTTTTTTAATTTCTTCTAATTCAATACAGTATATTATATGTACTGCATACTATTGTCTGATCGTACGTAAAAAATAAAAAGAAAGATATTTGTTTTTTTTTTGTTTTTTTTACTTTAAAATACATTTTCCACGAAGACAGAAAATCATTTAAAAAATCTAGTAATCGCCAAAACGGTGCTTTGCTGTTTTAAGACTGCAGGACCGATCCGACATGAAAGGTTTTAATGAATTCAAGCGCCTTGGTAATAAGAATTTTTCACTGTGGGTGTTTGTTTCTTCTATGAGAGCCAAACCAATCTCACATTAGAAAAAAATTGCATAAAAAAAGAACTCATACTATGAATATATAAATTTTCACCGACACATCACGGGATGAGAGTGTAATGGAATTTTTTAATACAACTTTACTGGCAACAATCACGTTTTCAAAAATTTCATTTAAAAAAAAAAGGTTTTTGTCCAGTGTATTATTTTTTCTGTACCCAACATTTAAAACATATCCATGTTAAAATTTATTAATTTTTTCTCGATTCCTAGGGCGGAATGTCAAGATAGCTCAGACCCGTCTAATATTGTTCGATCTAGTATTACCTAAAATTATTTAATTTGAATTGTTGAGCTTACTTCAGGGCTGTAAAAAATTTATTTTGTTATGTGTACGTCTGACATTTATGGGCTATAATTAGCACTTTTTAAAATTAGCCATTTATTATTAGTAGTATTAAGAATGTGGTCTGTGTTTATTTATTTTTATTTGATATATTTTCTTATTGAATATTTTTAAAATAATAAAAATTAACTGCGCAAAGTGCAAATAAATTAAGTGAAATTATATTATATTTTAAAGCTGGCAAAAAACCTAAATACTCATTTTATATATATATATATATATATATATATGATCAACCTTCAAAATAAGACAACAAAAAGGGAGCATTGGTGGCCACAACGGTTTTGGCGTTGACGCGCCAATCTTCTCTGTAAGGTAAGATACATACATAAGAAGGTAGGTCGGGTTCGATTCCAGCGGCCCTTCATATTCAAACACGGCATACTTACAAATGTGCTTTTTTTCAAAAACATCGGACTCCCATGGGTTGATATGACATCCATTGTTGCGAACCGTCGTAAAAAAAAGGTTTAAATACCAATCTATAATTTTGTCACTAAATTACAATTTTAAAAAAATACAAAACTTGTAACAAGGAGAAGAGGAAACTTAATTCTGTATTGAATTGATATTGATTTCCTCTTTGCCTGTGAATCCTCGAAAAGCTTCTGGACAATTAATATCTTCCACTTCTTTCTCAAGATTCACTAATTGCTTTCATCAAAGTACTTTATTTTAAGGACATTTGTTTTCATCAACAATGGGAACAATTAATGACAACGAAAATTCTACAAAAGTTCATGAATTTTTCCATTTCCAGATATCAATACACTTCAATTTTTCAACAGGGTGCGGATCACTTGGCACCTATCACTTATGGACACTTCACTTCAGGATTGGCGTGTAATGTTGTGGTTGACAATTCGCAAATTAAGGGGTTGAAGTGATAGGGTAATTTAGAGGGGCAATTTTTGTGACAGAGTTGGGCAACGTCGGGTGCGAATGGGATTATATAACATACCTAGTTCGCATAGGAGAAAGGAAGATATTGAAATATTCAAGGGTGAGGTTTTTTTTAAGTAAAAACAACGTATTTCATTTAGTTTCCTAAATTAAATTTTCCATCTAATTGGGCGGAGCCAGAATTCAAATGTATAAGTGATTTTGTAAATTACATGAAGCTGTAATCTTTTTTTAAAAATTGTTTTTAAAATTACTTTTAGTACTTACTGTTGTTTACTCAAGCATGGCAATTATTGAACTAATTGTTTGGGTTTTGAAGTTTTTTTTTCTAATATAACCTTTCATTTTTTAAATTTTCATCATTACGTAGATAACTATATTATATACGATTATATTATATCTCAACCAATACCTTACATAAGGAATAATTAATTGAAAGATGTTACTTTGTCAATCGAACCACGAAATCTAATGAATTATTATCACATAATTCACGTATATCTAAATACATCATATGTATATCATATATCTCATCTTTATATTATATATCATATGTAAATAACTATATTTATTTCTTTGCAACATTATATGAAAGCCTAACAGATATTATACAGGGTGTCCCAGTTCCTTCTGACGTAACTGAGGGAATCGATTCTACTCTTCGTTTGGAGCAAAAAATGCTCAGGAGAAAATTTTCGGAAAGTTCCATATTTTGAAGATATTCGTCAATTTAGGTTTTTTCAACTTTTTACTACCTTACCACATAAAAACGCTTACAACTTCCAAAATGTTGAGCCTACAACAAATCCAATTACGCCATTTGAAAGAACGCTCAATTTGCTGTAAGACACTTCTTTGCAATAATCTGATTGACATAAAATGTTAGCCAATATCAGTTGGAACATGTCAAAATTACAAAATTTAAAATTTTGGTCATGAATGTACGTTCAACTGAGGTTACAAAAAAATACCTACAAATTGTCAAATTTTACAAAAACTTCTTCATCTAATATGCTTTACGTTGATATATCCAAGTTTTTAAATAACGTTCTAGTAGAGTTGAAAAATAACAATTGAATGTTCGAAAACGTGAGCTAAGGTAAATTTGAAGGGGGGTAAAAATAAATAAATTAGAACTCGTTTTGTAAAATAAAAACCATACCAGAAAGCTTCATATAATAAAATGCAATGGTACTCCTTGTTGCAAGCACCTAACACCAAAGGAGGAACTTTTCAGAGGAAATGCTCAGTGTTTTCCCTCTTCTCGAATGCATACTGATTTTCTGAATTTCTACCCCCCTCCCTTCAAATTTACCTTTGAATTTTTAATAAATTATTTATTTATTTTTGTAACCTCAGTTGAGCATGCAATCATGACCAAAATTTTAAATTTTGTAATTTTGACATGTTCCAACTGATATTGGCTAACATTTTATGTCATTCAGATTATTGCAAATTAGCATCTTGCAGCAAATTTGGCGTTCTTTCAAACGGTGTAATTAGATTTGTTGCAGTCTGAACATTTTGGAAGTTGTAAGCGTTTTTATGTGGTAAGGTAGTGAAAAGTTGAAAAAAACCTAAATTGACGAATATTTTCAATATAGAGAACTTTCCGAAAATTTTCACCTGAGCATTTTTTGCTCCAAACGAAGAATAGAATCGATTCCCTGAGTTTCGTCAGAAGGACTGGGACACCCTGTATAGTTTAGAAATGGGTGCGAAACCCAAACCTGAGTTTTTCATACTTATTTTGTATTGGAACATAATGAAATGCATTAATGCCTAGAAAATTTGAAAAGAAGTAACCTTGTAAAAAATCCTGATCAGATCGGACAGGCTAAACTGCTCTAAAATCTTAAGCACGTAAAAGGGTTACAACCAAAATTGTCGGTAAACGCATCCAGAATCAACAAAACCAGGGAAAATTTAACACCTTGACAATATCATCATACAGAATTCTCCATCTTAAAATTGGAGAAATTCCATGTGATAAATGAACAAACTCTAGAGATGCAAGAGACACAGTAATCTAGTAATTAAATAACTCATACCTAGACTAAGGTTATATACCGTTTTCACTGGGATTTCACCAAAACTCTAGCATAATACTATCCTCCTCCTTCTCCCCCTAATCGTCATCATCAAAAATGAGATAATTGACTAAACAAAAATTGTTCCAAACAAGGTCTATTCAAACAGGTCATTCTGTTTAAATACACGTAAGTAAATAGAAATGATGTCAAAGTACGTTATTTATTAGTTCATTTTTTCAAAATGAAAACTAACGTTTTATGGCTTTGGATGCTGTTTTTCAATCCTTTTGGAAATTCTAGTTATAGCATAATAAATAAAAAATTGGAATTCCTTTTTGTTTGGCATTTATTGGCTATATAAAGAAAAGTGACATAGATATTTTTATGTATTTATAAATGCATTAACTTTTTTTGTTTCTTACTTATACTTTCAGTAAATCACTTCAATGGCCCTTTAGGTCTTTATATAATCTTTAAATTATAGAAAAACTCGTATTCAAAATGTAACAAACGTGCCATGTTCATATGTTATTATTTAGACACAAAAATGAATTAGTGTAAAAAATAATTAAATAGCATCCGATAGAAAAACGTTTGTATCATATCAACAGTTTATCGGTACTTATTTTTAATTTAATATTTTGGGAAAATTTGTAATATCTCTTTCCTGAAAAAAATGTTCATTTCTTTTTATCCGGAAAGGTGTTGGGACGAGAAAAGTTAAAAAAATACTCCAAGGGACGAATCGCCTTGTCAGGACTGTCGCCAGCAGAGGTGGTCAGAGACATGATATTTCATTTACTTTTCAACCAGACAGTGTTAACAGTAACACTCCTGTTGTCAGTTTTTTTCGCGAACATTAACGGCCATCCCATATTTATTTAACTCAGCTGATTGCAAACATTTGGTTTTTAAATTCAGTTGTAAATTATGAATGTAATTCTTCGCAAATATTGAAAAATCGAGATAAAATGGAAATCGGAAGATAACACCGGACTTTTTATTTATTTATCCCTTACTCCGCCCTCCCGCCGCGCCATCGCATCCTTCCCCACGGGCGAAATTACCTTTAAAAATGGAAATACTTTCCTCATTAAATAGCACGGTGGAGATTTTTCAATTTTCCTTTTACAAAGCAATAAATATTAAAGGTAGCGAAGTCACCTTCCTAACCGAGTTAGACCGCGGCTTCCCCTCGGCAAAATTCAGCTGCTAATTTGCCGTATGCAAATTTGTTGGGCAGGATTAAACATTGGGGCGGCAGTTCTACAAAAACACGCTTGTTTGTTCCGAGGGCTTTCCTAACTTCTCCTAATCAACTGACTCCTCTATTCATCACCGAAACAATCACCCAAGAGGATTATAACAAAAACTAAACCTCCCCAATAAAGGTCGTCCCAGGTCTCAGTCAAACGCTTATTTATATCCTGCAAAAAATCAATACAACAATTTTTTTTTTAATATTTGTTCAGATTTTTTGCAAAATTATGTTACCCAGCCCTAAGGCATTTAAAAAATATAAGTGAAGGGTGAGGAATCATCTTTTATAAATAGAAGAAAGACTTGTGGCTTTATACTTACGTATTAGTAGTAATACCTTTACTATTAATTCAAAAATATTATTGTATAAAAAAAATTAACAGTTAAAACTTTGATTAAAATATATTAAAAATAACACATAAATTCAAATTAATATACAAACAAATCTTTAAAAACAAACATTTATCGATATTGAACATAAGCATATTTATAAAAATCAAACTGACATTATTTTAATAATTTTTTTTTAAATTTATGTTGTTCTAATATCAAACGATATCTCAATGTACAGAAGACGAAACCAATTGTGTGGAAAAAATGGAATTCTCTGGTTTAGAGATTTTGTCAAAAAGTTCACTACTGTAAAGTTAAGCATGGTGCTTGACGGTTTTCAGTAAGAAATAAATAGCACAGTATATANGTATATATATATATATTATAAAACAGTTCCAATCACTCATGAAATTTATTGAATGAGGCCAATGCGGTGCAGGATCAAAAGGGCAAAGTGCTGATTTTATCTGAAATTGAAGTTAAATTGTATTTCGTAAAAATGAGGGACATATTTTACATTCATATGTTGGCAAAGGAAAGCCGTGCGCAGACATTCACAGGTGTTCTGTAATCTCCTCCGTGTTTACAACATTTTAAATAAGCCCTTATGTTTAACTCTTTGCCAGCAAAGTCGCTTTAGACCCTTCCAAACGGCTGAAAACCCGTTTTAAAATTATTTAAAAGTATTCCGTAATATCACGAATTAAAATTAAATATTAGTATGTAGAGATTAGTGACCTTTAATCGATAGTTATTCAGATATCGTGAGATGCGGTCGGGTGTGATGTAGATTTCAGAAAAACATTTTCTTTATCGTGCCAACGTTTCGATCTTTTATTGAGATCATCTTCAGGGCCTGGGATTTACAAACAATGTTTACATTTAACAATAGCATTTAGGATGTGGAAAAGTGAATTTATACAAGATACAAGGCCCTGAAGATGATCTTAATAAAAGATCGAAACGTTGGCACGATAAAGAAAATGTTTTTCTGAAACCTACATCACACCCGACTGCATCTCACGATATCTGAATAACTATTAAATATTAGATTCACTAATTACGTGGTCCGCCTTACCAATTAATATATTACAATTAATTAAAGTTTTTGGTTGAAAAATGGCAAAAAGGAGGGAAAATTCAAAAGGTGGGGTTGAGATGGGAAGTTGATGTCCGAGTGGATCGAGGTCACGATAGCTCAAGTGTAGAGCAGCGGCATATCTAGCCGAAGATGGTGGGTTCGAATCCCGCTCGTGCCATTGACTTTTTTATCTCAACGAAAAACCTTAATTAATTGTATTAACTATTAGCATAACAATAAAAAATTATACATAAAATAATGATAAAAATGAGAAACAAATACGTAGAAAAATATTTTTTATTCTATATTTTGCACATAGACTCTCTAGCTTCATAATCGATATCCATAAAAGATTTAATTATTTGTGCAAACCAGAAAACAAATCCAAACACCGTACCCTGCAGAACTTGAATGCAATGTCACAGGAAGCTTCCAATTATACTGAAACTCTTTTGATCCATACCATAGCAATCCATATTTTGCATGGGTACTTCATGAGAAACCCAGTCGAAAGCACGTGTATGGTCGTAAAAAGTAGTCAAGCTGTGCTCTTTTCTTTCAAATGATTATATTTGATTGGCTTTACAAGAGATTTGGTAACATCGGCTGTTGAGATTCTTCCTGAGAGATTATTCCTTTATCCAAACTGTTTTGTGTGCCACAGACTGAGACAGAGATTAAAAAACTGTTCTTGTAATATGCATTCAATTACTTCTGAAAATATTCGGACAATCAGCCGATTATGACCCATGACATCATTTTTATCCTGTTTTTGTAATAGTAATATTATGACTTTTATTAGTGCTTCGGTGTATACCAGTCTCAAGATACCTCTTAATTTTTGTGGGTAGTGGAAAATCTAACTCTTCAGCAAGTCTTTTGTGCCTCTCAACACGACTCGCAGGTATGACACAATTACGCATAAAACAAACACTTTGAGCCCTGAAGGTGATCTCAATAAAGATCGAAACAATTAATTAAGGTTTTTAGTTGAGATAAAAAAGTCAATGGCACGAGCGGGATTCGAACCAACGATCTTCGGCTTGATTCGCCGCTGCTCTACCACTTGAACTATCGTGACCTCGATCCACTCGGACACCAACTTCCCATCTCAACCCCACCTTTTCAATTTTCCCTCCTTTTTGCCATTTTTCAAATGTCGTGTAATCGGGTTGAATTCTCGACTACAAATGAAATGGCCACGGAGAGCTTTAGTGAAGGATACTTCATTTTTAATCATTAAATTCACTAATTTCGTGGTCCGCTTGACCAATTAATATATTTCAATTAATTAAGGTTTTTAGATGAGATAAAAAAGTCAATGGCACGAGCGGGATTCGAACCAACGATCTTCTGCTTGATACGGCGCTGCTCTACCACTTGAGCTATAGCTATAGCTATCGTGGGTTCGAATCCCGGTCGTGACACTGACTTTTTTATCTCAACTAAAAACCTTGAGTTTACCGTTTTTTAATTAAATGTATTTTTACCTTCTCTAGTCCTTATTATATAACCTTTTTGAAATACTTTGTACTCTGTTGAAATGTTTTATCATTATAACGGTATACCTCATAGAGTTTAACGTATTCTCATATCTCGTATTTTCTAAGTAAACCAACTTATGAGCAATGTTCTATGATTAGTAGCTTTAACTGTGTGAAAACGCAAAACAAGCGTGTATAAGTTCGATTTATTTTGCCCGAAAATACCACATTCTACCACGAACAAAAATACCACATAATATATCGTAACCCTTCTTACGTATACATTTTAATTACATTCACCTAATTCGATTATAATTAATAACTTAATTATTCGTGACAACATTTGAATTACTTGTGTCACCTCGTCTCGGTAATTGCTCCACCTACTAATTCTGTAGCAGCATCATATTTGCCCTGGGGGTATTTATAAATTAAACAAAAACTAGGAATATTGTTGACGTTACTTGATCTGTTTAGTTTAAATATTTGACTTATTTGTTTACAAAACACGATATTCTACAATTTAAATATTTACGATGAACAAATATTTAAAGAAAATATGTACTACTCTCGGTCATTTCATCTCTTAAATCATAATCACATCAGAAAAACATAAGATTTAAAGGTACAATCTAACTAAAGGAAAAAATAAGCTCGTTTATCTCTAATTTACATCAGCAGGCTAAATTGCCATTATTTATCTATTTATTGTCTTGTACGTTGTAGATATTTTATAAAGAAAAGCTGTAAAATCTTGACTGTTTTAACAATTATTTAATCACTGTCTCACTACCAACAGCCAAATGAAGACGAGAGATCAGATAAGTTTTTTTGCCCAGTTTTTCCAAAAATTCTAAAATCCCAAATATGCCTTACCGTGCTCCACAAAAATTGTCAATTTGGACCCTTTCTTAGACCTCTTTTTATGGACCCGAGGAATAGCGTCTTACAAGTAATCGGGACTAATTGAGAAACCTTTCTCTCAATGCCGGACACATACGCCGGCTTTGGGCTGTATCCGACCCAGAAAACCATCATATTTTCTGAGATAGTCCAGAAGAGTCCAGAGCCCTCCAACAAGATATGAAGAAAGGTCCAAGAAGGAACTGTCACGGACAGCAGTAGCCACGCTTCTAAATGTCAGTGCAGACAATGTAAAGTCCAGAGTCTCGATCGTGACGAATCGAGCAAGTAACAAATCGCATTCCAAAAGAAAAAATATTAATGTATAATTTAGTTATAAAAAAATTATCCTTTTTCTAATGTTGGAAAACATACGAGTAATTTTATTATAATATTTGTTAAAATGTGAAAGATGAATAGTTTAGAAATACGTAAACAGCACAATTTGGACATTAATTGCATTAAAAACATCCTAAAAGGGGGTAAAAGAGCATAAAAATGTTTCTTTTCTTCTTTCTCTCTCTTATTTTTAAATAAGCTTAAAAGGGTTTAATAAAGAAGGTCGGATTTTCAGCCTTTCTGTATTATTTTACCCGAATGGTATCTACTGTGTTCCTTTAAGGACGTTATTTTCTTTTCACATTATATAACCGGAAAACTTCGGGTCCCGCATTTCATTTTTCCTCACGGTTTGGTGATGTTTGTCCATATACAGTGAAAGGGGCATGTTTAATCTCCTTTTGGAAAGGAAAAATCGCCCCTACGACAAACTCGAGACGGCGGTCGCCGCTTTTATTTTTTCTATAAACCTCACTCTTTCTTTCGAGATTAGATGCGCTGACCTAAAAGGGAATGGATTGAAACAACAAACTGAGGAAAAGACTTAGGGCGGGAGTTTCCACACCTCCCCACAAATTAAATAGTAAACAGCAAAAGAAACAGGATATTCCATTTACCCTTTATATTGATTCAATCAACAATTGTTTATTTGAAATGAAATATTTAACAAAACATACTCCAAAAGAAAAAAAAGTACAGTCTTATTTTGCTATTTATTTAAAACTATATGTGTTTTTATCGTTATATTAATTACGAACACTCTGGAACAAGGTATGGTCTTAAAGAAGAATGCTAATTCAGTTGATACTGTCAAGCTTTCGACCTATTTTAAGATCATCATCAGGCAGAACAAACGTGCATATGTTTACAAATTGTCATATTTAAGTCCCATATTGTAACAGTATTGAATTATATTAATTACAACATACTTATTTTAATGTAGACCGAATTAAACGAGATCAGAAATTGATGAGTTTCGTTAAAATATTTAATTATGATGAAATTGAAAGAAAATTTACCAAAACACTGGATAATCTTTTAGTGCTAGATTCAAATTTTACCAAAAATTTATTCTATCACATATTTATTTTTCTGTTTACGGGGATTTTTTTCCAAGTATCTTAATTAAATATTTTACTTAATTAATCTTTAAGTATGGTATTGGTTGAGATAAAAATGTCAACAATTTTAAAATAATTGAATTTAGGAAAATAATTTATGAAATTTAAATTCAAATATTAATCCATTTATGTTTTATTGGTCAATTGACCAAGTTACTTATTTCAATTTATTATTCTTTTTATTTAAAGTTTTTTGGTTGAGATAAAAAAGTCAATGTCACGAGCGTGATTCGAACCCACGACCTTCAGCTAAATACGCCGTTACTCTACCACTTGAACTATCGTGACTTCGATCCATTCGGACACCAACCTTCCGTCTCAGCCCACCTTTCGATTTTTCCCTCCTTTTTGCCATTTTTCAAATCTATTCGATTCTCGGCGACAAATGAAATGGCCACGGAGAGCTTTAGTGAAGATATACTTCATTTTTACTTATTAAATCCATTAGAGTTCCATTGACCAAATAACTTCTTTCAATTAATCAATCTTAAGTAAGGTATTGGTTGGATAATAAGTCAATGTCACGAGCGGGATTCGAACCCACTATTTTCGGCTAAATACCCCGCTACTCTACCACTTGAGCTATTGTGATTTTTTTTTCGGTCCACTCGGACACCAACCTTCCATATCAACCCACTTTTCGTATTTAGCCAAGTGGATCGAAGTCACGATAGCTCAAGTGATAGAGGTCGTGGGTTCGAATCCCGCTCGTGACCTTTTATCTCAACCACTACCTTACTTAAATATTAATTAATTGAGAGATGTTATTTGGTCAATCGGACGACGAATTCTAATGGATTAAATATATTGTTGATAAAGAAAGGAAATAAACGAACAATTATGAGAAATCAAAACAGATAAAAATAAAAGCAAACAAATTCATTTTACGATGTATGGATTGCCTATTTTGTGTAATATGCAAACAAATGATTGATATATTTATCTATGTATATGAATAATATGATGATTTTTGTTTTGGTACGGTTTGGGAAATTGTTGCTTTCCAACTTTTTATTTTAATTATTTTTACGATATTTATTCTGTTATCTCTCCCCTTTTTTTCTTTTATCTACATATTCTCACTCATTCACACTCACACTATATCTTTCTTTCTTACTGTCACACCCAACGAATACTAAATAATAGCAGTCTCTTAAATTTAATTTAATAAGATTTTAAACAAAAAATATGATTATACTACATAAAAACAATCTTATGATAGGTGAATCGCCATGAACAAAGCTAAAAAATAAAAGTTTACCTACTTAGACAATTCTATAAGATTTTCATTATTTAAAGGGATTTTAAAAACTTAACACTATAATATTTTGTTTTAATAGATTTTGAGTTGGCTTTCGATGCAAGTATCGGATATTTTGTCATTTGCATATACTTTTAGCGTCTAATTTTTCTTTGGACACTTTTTGAACTTCCTAGGGATATTAAAAAATTTATCGAATTATTCATTAGATATTTCTTTAGAACTTCTCACCGCTGACGACTCCTCATTAGTTTTCTCGTACATATCCCCAACGAGCTTTTGGGTTTGGTGCTCGATGTTCCTGCTTTTAAATCTAATTTTTTGCGAGCATCAGAACATAATTTACCCATTTCTATTCCGAGTAAATTTAAGAGACTGCTATTATTTAGTATTCGTTGGGTGTAAAACGCTAAAACAATTAGCTGGAAAATCGTCTAGTGAAATTTCACCAACATAATCCACAAGTGACGTATTTACTAATCTATGAAAGTAATATGAAATAAAATAATACGTAAGAATTTTACAGTAGTTTGTCTTTTCTGAAGACCATGTCATCAACCAGCGATTATGGGTTCCAATCCTGGCAGAAAATGACATTTTAATTGATAATAATGCGAAAAATTTGCTGTACAGTGTTTCAACCTCCCGTCCGCCATACCGCATCGACTGGTTAGACGTTATCCTTCTTATTTGTAAGAATTTCTTTATTTTAGTTTTACTTTAAAATGTATCTATTTTTGTAATCTTAAACAATGAAGGAAAACACATGCTTATCCAAATCCTCCACTTGTGGAGCGATCAAATATCATGACTTTTGACATGGTAATTAACACTTTCTTTTATCGAGAAAAATGAAAAACCTGAAAATATATGAATAATGAAAATTCTAATTGATGATAGAATTTTAACCACAAAATATCACATAGATGACTTTGTTTTTATTTATATTTTTATACAATTTAATTCGTACTACTGGCTTACTAAACATTTTCATGTACATACGTTACAATAAATGATTCTATGTACATCAGTTTAATAAAATCTATCCATTAAGTAAAAATTGATTAGCTTATTATTGAGATAACTTTTTGTTTTCTTCTTCACACGTTATTTTAATATGAGAAAAAGAGAAAATTCAATAACACTATAATTTTTATCATAGGGCATGAATTGTAGTGCAATCTAACGCTTTTATTTTTGCATTGGCGAGCGATAAGTCATGTATGAATTCAGTATTCTTTTTTTATTTAAGGAATGTTAATTGTAAATTGCTTATTTTTTCTTTTAGTAATTAGATAAATACTTCTGTTTTATTACGAGAACCAGGGAAGTCATCTTCATCGTCGTTTACATCTACACACAATTTTTAAAGTGCTAATTTTCACCTTTAAAGAAAATATTTAAATCTAAGATCACCTTTTATATTTACGTATTTTCTTTAAAGGTGAAAATTAGCTCTTTAAAAATTGGTTGCACTAGCGATTGCGAATATTCTTTCAGACACGAATGAATTTTATCCATACCAAAATTTAAGTATTGTAAAATAACATCTTCTTATGACGTATATGACTTTACGAAATTAAATGCATATAAACATTCCCATATTTATGATTTAGATGGATTTTTCTAATAGTTTTAATATGAAGTTTTATATATGTAGGTTTCTTGGCCCGCCATACTCTGTAATATCTTAGTATTCAAACTTTTAAACATTGAACGTAAAGTGTGGTTTAACATAGTTCACGAACATTACTAAAACCGACTCGTAACTAATTATAGAAATAAAGCTATTGAAATGCAGAATAACTTGCTTCTGTGAGGTCCAGATCTTCTTCTCTTCTCTTGTCTAACTTTAAACCTCTTTTCTTGCCCCATGACAGGTAAATGCAAACTCCTCTCGAGGGCTGAACTCTTTATAGAAACTTTTAATATTCCGTAATGTGTTTTTAGAACTAATTTTCGAACCAATTACCTTGCATGAAGGCGTGCTGGAAGATATTTTATTAGCCTTGCTTTATGCGAATTAGTCTGTAAATAGTTCTTTATCTGGGATCGAATAAATATATAAATTATAACTTATTATTATATTTCAATTAATTAAACTTTTTAGTTGAGATAAAAAAGTCATGTCACGAGAGGGATTCGAGCCCACGATCGTCATGTAATCTATTTGATTCTCGGCGACAAATGAAATGGCCACGGAGAGTATACTTCATTTTAACTTACTAAATTCACTAGTTTACGTGAACTAACTTGACCACTTAATATCTTTCAATTAATTAAGGTTTTTCCTTGAGATAAAAAAGTCCGTGTCACGAGCTAGAAGAAAGGTATTAATTGGTCAAGCGGACCACGAAAACTACTGAATAAAGTAAGTTAAAATTAAGTATACCTTCACTAAAGCTCTCCGTGGCCATTTCATTTGTCGCCGAGAATCGAATAAATTACATGACACTTGAAAAATGGCAAAAAGGAGGGAAAATTCAAAAGGTGGGGTTGAGTTGGGAAGTTAGTGTAGAGCGAGGTCATGATCTACGCTACGTGGTAGATTAGCGACGTATCTAGCCGAAGATCGTGGGTTTGAATCCCAGTCGTGACATGACTTTTTCTAATTTCACTAAATCTATTTATCTCTAATAAAAACCTTAATTAATTGAAAGATATTAATATGCCAGTACAAGTGAGTATGTATAATAATGAATAGAATATTTCAGTGGGAGACGGGTTCGGAATTCCAGAGGCAATGGTAGAACTCGAACCTACGACCGCGGTTCTACGAGCCGAGTGCATTAATTACCAGTTATAATATTAAAACTAACGTTTCTATTTTTTACGAGGGCTCACAACAACAGAGGCCATATCGATCCACTTCTGTTGTTAACAGAAAAAACGTCAGGACAAATTCGCTTGAAAGGCAGTACCATCTTTAAAGGTCAGTGTGGTGATTTAATGATAAGGTAGGATCTCAGTTGTGTACCTTGGTAAAACTGGATAACTAGATTGCTACCCTTAAAAACAACAGCAATCATGATGAATTAAAAGCTTAGTAACTTACAATATGTATTAATTTATCAAATTTCACATTAGTTTGATATTCTACTTTTTTATTACGATATATTAGGCTCGTAAAATTTATTTGCAGAATTTTTTTAAACCTTATTATCTCAAAAAATAAAATAAAGTTTTAAATTTTTTGATGATGAAAAGATAATATATTCCGTATGATGGAACAGCGTTTGAACCTTTAGAGAATTTCAAGTCTAGTGCTTTATTAAGCATAAACTTCGTATAAAGTTTATTCATATCGCTTAAATCATGCGCCGGAAGTCGATTGCCATAATCTTTTACTGTTTGTATTGCATGTGTAATAAAATAAATAATTCTAAGTTTTAAACTGTGCAAGTTTGTTATTATAAAACTAACTAAATTAAAAGTTGTTGGAATTAAATTATGAGAGGGTGTATGTGGTTTTCCATATCTTATTCCTAATTTGCTTTATTTTACAAATTTTTCTCTTGAAAGAACTACTTCATTAAAAATATGTGTCGTTTTTTATGTTAGGGATAAGAAACTTTATATTGTTTTGCTATATTTTTGGCTGTATGTCAGCAAAAGATGATTCTTTATGGCGGTTCGCATTTTTTTCACTTACTGCCTCAAAAGCGTCAGGCGTAAAAGGCGTAATTCACCGCCTCTGTTCTTTTCTAGTAAGAGGTCTTAAGTAATATACGATGTCAATCTATATCAGAAGAAAATTGATCATTCGATTTAGCCCATAGACGAAAAATCAATCATATTGACTAATGATCACTTCAAAGTCGCTCAACTACAGGTAGCACGATAAGAAAGAAAGGAATACGTCCAATTAAGGGCGGAAGTTGCTATGTTTGTTCTTTTATTTAGAGTATTGCTAACATTCGCACATGCAGATTTTGTCGCATTAAAAAATTAATAAATTATTCTGACTGACCATTTCTCTTAAGCATATTATTATAATAGTTAGGGAGAGCATCTCACAAAAGAGCCCTTACATTTTGTGCTGGTATAAATTAATTTCCAGTGTAGAATTCTTGCGGTGTGTTGTCAAGTGAGACGTGTAAAATAGGAATAATTAATCCCCTGGTTTAATTAGAGCCACTGAGTAAGGAGGGCCGCGGTCCTCGATCTTATAACATTTATAATTTTCTGTTGTCGGTAATATATCTCTGTCCATAGCAGGGGAATCGATGTGAGAGAGGAACGACCTATTAATTCGACGCAGAAGCCTTCCAGACTTCATTTGTCTTTCAGCGGCGACCAAATTTAATTACTTCCTCTTGGTAGTGGTAATTGCCAAGACGGCACGGGGCCAACAAACGATTTTCCACAAAAATTTTATCTCGGCTTATAACCTTTCGCCCAGCGTACCTTTTAATCAACCGGCCTCATTATTTTTAATGAAGTTCATTGATATTGTAATGTTCTATATTTATTACATCCCTCTTAATATAATGTGTATTTGTTTCTTTGAAAATCCGTTTCATCTGCTGGCCAAGTTTCTCTACACTTCAATACTTTCTCTTGTAGAATTCTACCTGACATAAATTAAATCCCCACGATATCCACAGAACCAAAGGTTGTACTGAATTTTCATAGTCATACGAAAAAACGTTTTAATATGAATAGGTCTATTGTAATGCAAACGTAATTTCTGTCGTACTAAGCATTTAAAACAAGTAGATTTGCAAATTTCTATATTGTAAGATGCACTTTTTAAAATTAAGCCATTCTTCTGGTATCCAAATCAAATTTTAAAAAATTTAAACGCAGAGAAAAAGTGTTTACATTTTGCATTAAAAAATCATATTAGTAAATACGGTTAATAACGAGTTAATACATAACACTAGTTCAAAAATCAAGATTATGGCCATTTCTTTTAAAATCTTTTTTTTACGAGGGTTCGCAACAGCAAAGGTCATATAAACCCTAGGGTGCCTGTGTTTTTGAAAAAAAGCCCATTTGTAAGTATGTCGGGTTCGAATGCAGGGCCGCTGTATTCGAACCCGGGACCTTTAACTTACAGTGATGAGCGCCGTGTCAACGCCTAAACCGTTGCGGTCACCGACGCCCCCAAAAAAAATCGTTCTTATTTTTTAATTTAATTAATTCGCACGTGTATTTTTAATAATTTTTTGTCATTGAGGAGAAACTAGAGTGCTCAAAATATATAGTGTGATGGTTGTTTAGAACAAATTTGTCTTTGTGCCAGGGTGTATAGCGTATGGAATAGGAGATTTAAAGTTTCACGGTGGCTGCAGACAGCATTTATTGTTTGTAGGAAACAACGTCTAAGAATTGTAATTTTACTGAATTATTTAAATGCATGAAAAAATAAATTTCATTCTTACTAACTAGATTTCGATATATTTTAAGTCATCATCAAGGCCTGCATTATTTACACATTATGTACACATATTTTTACAGTTAATTTAACTATCAATATAGCTATATAGATCTTATAAAACAATCTTAAAGATGTCTAAAAATTAAAACTAATAACTTTTTAATAAACGGTTTAAATTTTTAGTTTCAGTCCCGCCTCTCATCACCGCATTTTGTTATCCTTATTTAAAATTCCATTCCTTCCTGAGAAAATTACTAAACTGCCACCGTTTATTAAAAACTAATTATGTCGATTTGTAGACATTTTTCCACCCGGGGGCTTCCAACAATAAAGTCATTTCAGCCCCCTCTCACTGCACAGTTATGGCCGATGGGGTACTCAATATTCCGCCATCGGACCTACAGTCTAAAAGACAAATAAAACACTTACAACAAACAAATAAATAAATTACTTACAAATAAATACACGACACAATAAAACAAAACACAGATATACTTGTTTACACAGATATTCACGTTTTATACACTAATTACAAGTGAGGAAACACTCGTTTCTCTTAAAAAACGGAATAGAGGATCCAACATTTTACTTGTTCGCCCGAGTACCGTTTTTATGTTCATGCCTACTCGCTCCCTGTAGGGGACCAAGGCATGGCACTCCTCGACAAGATGAGACACTGAGCAACCTTTCTCTACAAGAAGGACACCTGCGCGGGTTTTGACAAAAATGTGGAACGCTTCACGATTTTGCTGATTGTTAAAATTGTTTTATAAGTTGTACATAATTATATTGTTGAATTAGCTACGCGAATATATTAATAATATTCATAATTTGTGATAATATAGGCGCTGATGTAGACTTTAAAATAGGTTGAAAACTTTTCACGTAAAGTTAGTTAAGTTTATCCAGATTATTCGTGAACAAAAAAGAGGTCGATCCATCTAATACTTTGAATAGTAATATCGAAAAATAATTGTATTTTTGCTTATTTTAATGCCAATATTAAGATTTTGAATATATAAGTTGCACTAAAACTGCACACATTCAAAAAATACAAGAATCAAAAAAGGATTAATAAAAATTATCTTTAGCTATGGCTTTGTACAATCAAATTTATTACAAAGTTAATATAGTAAAAAATATTTACAAAACAATTAAATAGTGCCATATTGTATAAATCAAATCATTATTCATAATCTCACCCAGAAAGGTAGGAAAAAATAGGGAAGTTCAAATATATTTTTCAACAAGAAAATTTTATTGGAATAGGTAAACAACTTTTTTGTGTGTGCAGATGCCGTCTCGAGAAGCTCAACAAGTGGCCAAGGGCGCCTACATTTCTCGTCAATACTCACCAAAATTTATTAAGGGTTTTTATTTATTGGCAGAGGGAAGTTTTTTTGGTGGGTGGGGAAAAATATTAAGTAATTTTATTAAGTTATATTTCTTTTTTGTTTCATTCAATTAATAACATTTGTTAATCAAAAATTATGTTATTTGTGGTTTTTGTGCCTGCTGGACCTCTAAACATTTTCACATTTAGATAGAGAATACAGCCACGGTTTTCAATTTTATACGTAAATTGTTATGTGATTATGACTTTGTAATGATCTCTAATAAAATGGTTGAGGAAATTGTCGAAATTAAGCTTTGAAAAAATCAGATACAAGCTATCGACATACTTGGATTTCCACAAAGGGACGCCCTTCTTTCAAAACAATCAAGCCTTGTACCTTATTTTACTTTTTTCTACTTCTTTTTCTAGAATTTCCAAAAACCCAGCTTTATTAAACCTTCGTATTATGAAATTTTTTCTAAATAAATATTTTTCGAAAGAGCCTGGAATTCGGAACACCTGAGATGCAAACTAGGCACTTTTCTGTGGTGAGTGTGATTCGGATAAATATCTGATCTTAAATCTTAGCAAAAAGCAATTGGAATTGCATACAAATCCGGGCTCTACTTTCGAATTATTGGCATCAATCGATGTGACGATATAGAAGTTTAGGTAAAAAAACGTGAAACCGAAAGGTCGCATTTGTCATCCACCTCCTTTGAGGAGAGTCACATCCTGGATCCGTTTACACAGCGTGCGAGAGTGACACCCGACATGAATGTCATTCTCCAGCACGATACCAACCATCAATTCTTCTATTTGCGTATTAGGAATTATAAAATTTTATTTTTGTATGCAGTTTAAATTTTGTTTCTTGTTTTGTTAATATTTTCAGCATTCGTATATAAAAATGTCATTTGCTTCAATGAATGGATTAAGTAAAACGTTTGTCAATACGGTGTGATCAGTTGCAGATGTTGCCTGTGATAATACTCTAACTGAAATTTCTTTGCTAATTTAAATAGGAAAATCTCGGGCGGGATATCTTTCCCTTTAATCGTGGAGGATCATCAGTTGGGGAGTGTTGAAAGAGTTTGTTAGTCTGCGAGCTAATAAACATATGTTTATATTTTTCATATGATCATATTTTGGGTCCGTCTATTCCCGCTGGCTTATGCACCTTTCGTACGCATTTGGTCTTCATGCCATCTTGAAACAGTTCTACACTGGATGTATAAATTATACATGTTGTTTATTAAGTACAATTAGTAAACAACCTTTGATGTTGTTAATTGTTTCTTAAACAATGTAGTTAATTTTGCTTTCTGTGTCTCATTGATGTGTCTGATTCCATCCAGATAATTTCTAACGTAAATTTTTAAGAGAAATATGTTGATAAGTTTCATTATCTTTAGATTCTGATTGTTTTAGTCTGACTATTCTATTTGTTTTCGTCTCGCAATTTATATATCATTCAATTATTCTTATAATTGAAGGCTATTCTCCATATTTCAGTGATCGAGCTGTATTCAGAAATGCTCACAAATCACAACATAACATAACACCACTGAAGATGGCCAAAAATAGAAATATGTTATACAGACCAAAACGAAGGTAAAACTGGCCGAACTACATCGCACACCCAGAAAAAAAGATTCAAACCTCAAAAAAAAAAATCACAGGATAAATCATTGAAAGTTAATTTTTTATAACTTTGGTATTGAGTACATGTCATCACGGTTGTTGGCAATAAAAACTTTCATGATACATCAATATTGTCTTACCTTCCATCAACAGTTAAGCGAAAACACAAAACTAATAATCCATCGGTACTACCCTTAAAAAAGCCTGAGTTGTCACACTTTTCTTGCATATTTTGGCTTTCGGTAATTGAAGTTAGTTTGTTTACTCTAATGATAATGGTGGTCAATGAATATCTGAAATGGTATTAATTTTTTCGTGATAGTAACAGACAACATACTCGCCTAACTAACAAACATAAAAATCCTTGTAGTAATTATTACTAAGATTATTTTTGACTGAAATGTACTTTCCTTCTGGAGTCAAGACTAATTATTTATTTAAAATACAAAATTAATTATTGATTGATTATTGATTGAAAACTTGATTAATAAAAATATTGTAATTAAAACATTAAAAACATTGTCGAAACTATAAATTAATGGAAAAGATGAAAAATAACAGTTAAAAAATTTATGATAAAACAATATTATAATTAAAAATTGTTTACGAGGGTTCGCAACAGCAGAGAATATCAATCCTCAAGGTGCCGGTGTTTTTGAAAAAAAAATTGTAAGTATGTCGGGTTTGAATGCAGGGCCGCTGGTTTCGAACTCGGGACCTTTACCTCACAGTGATGAACGCCGTGTCCACGCCTAAAGGTCGATACATATCAACCAGCACAAGAGAATGTCCAGCACGTATCGTGTCAGACGCGGCACGGACACTAGTATTCATACTATGCGGTAATCGCAGCAACAGTCACCTACAGACCAACAAACCATTAGAATTAGAATTGCGAGACCTCCTAGGAGGCCTCTGGCCTCTCCCTGATAGATCAGGGGGAGTCACCCACCTTGGTGCATAAGCGACTTCGAGGTTGGGCTCTGGTCGGGCGCCATCGACTTCTTTGGTCATTTCGGCGCCCTTACGTTCCCTAAAACTAGTCATTCTCACACTCATACAATAAATACATACATACTACTATATACAAATCCAATCACACATGCATATCCTCTGTCTGGAATCCGGGTCGGAGGGTACTCGATATTCCGCCCCGAACCGGTTTACCGGAGCAGCGGTGGAGCCACCAACAAACTATTCTTCAGAAAAGCAATGGACACGATTCTTTTCACGTCCGTGTATTACAAATTACATACATTTCATCACATATAATATCTAATATTCTTATAATATTAATATTATTTATATTCTTACATATTATTATTATACACATTTTGCAAAATAAAATTTAATAAAAAATCTTGAATATGTACTGATCGGCGATACTGATTTTAGCCCGAATTCAGATTAGCGCAAGTTTGGTTTACCAAAACTGGACATTATTAATAAAATTATAATGCAATTTATTATAGGTAGGCACCTAAGCTATTGGAATTGTATAAATCTTGTCTGTCGTCTATTCATACCAACCGTATTGAACCGCACAGGCAAGGAAAGACAACCACAGACACGTGCCAGCACAAGCAAAACATTCTCGGCGACAATGCTGCCCAATGCTGGTACGTGTCTGCACTGACACGCTCCACAAACGTTCGCTAAGTATGAAAGTTCCTATACGTTTTGTATGTAATGATGTTTTTTGTGTCTGCCACGCTACGTGCTGGACACGCTCTGTGCTGGTAGATATGAATCGACCTTTAAGGTTGCGGCCACCGACGCCCCCCAAGGATGTTATTAAAATATAAGAAATGAAACTAAATTAATTCACGAATACTCAAGATCAAAGTAAGGTCTTGAAGAAAAAGGCAAATTAAGTTGTTATTGCCTAGCTTTCGACTTATTTTAAAGTCATCGTCAGGGCATTATATCACATTACAATAATTATATTTGTACAATTGATTTAACAATTTTTTTCATAATGCGAAAATGTGACTCCGGTACAACATAAAATCCATCACTAAAATGTTACTCGACACAGAACTAAGATACGCTACTTTTCGTGAATGGTGACGTAAGTTCCTGCCAATTCAAAAGTGACAAATAGCCTAGCAGCTACATTTGTGTCATTTTATAGGATCACACACCCGAATACTTAAAAAGAACACTAAAGCCAGAAACACACTTACCGATGTTACCCGACGCGAATCCAAACTCCGATTTTACATAAGATTGCATTAGCCCCGTGCACATCTACCCGACGCTCAGCAATCCCCACTGTCCAGATTTTCGTCGGGTCCCATCTAGTACAGTCGAAGACAAAAGAACCGGACACTCATATTTTTATTCAAACTACATGTATTATTGTCGTTATATTAATTACAACATCCTTATTGTAATATAAACCAAATTAACTATGATTAAAAATTAATTAGTTTTTATTTAAAAAATTAATTTTAATGGTTTGGTAGAAAATTAATCAAAACACCGGAATACGATTTTTTGATATAATGAATTTAACTAACAATTTATTGTACTCGCTTCGGCGGTACATATACTAAAATTGGAACAATTTATTACACGGTTTTGCTCATAAAATTTAATTAACAATTTATTTCATAGTTTTGCTCGTAAAATTACACCATTTTGTAATGTCGGGTAGCATCAGAACAAGACACTCATGTTTTTTGTAGTTTACTTCAAACTAAGTACATGTAATTTTGTCGTTATATTATTTACAACATGTTATTTTAATGTAAACCAAATTAAATGAGATGAAAAATGCATAGGTTTTTATAAACAGTGTTTAATTAGATTGTTAGGAGTAACTTTATTTAAAACAATTAAGATTAACAAACAATTTATTAGATGGTTGTGCGCATAAAATTTAACTAACAATTTATTAAAAGGTTTTGCTCAAAATAGTGCATTAAGAACAAAAGATGCGTTGCGATTATGATCGTGATTATTGTGACAAACAATGTGGACTGTACGCGATGTGTATTTGCGTCGGATAGATGTGCACACCCCACCAAAACTTGGCAAGGCGTCGGGTAGCATCGAGTAAGTGTGTTTCTGGCTTAATTCTTGTGGATGTGCGACATGTTCACCACCTTGGAGAACCAAAGACGTAATATCAAAAGTTCCCTTAATTCTATTTTATTCGATCTTTTATGGATGAATTTTAAATATTTAAGCTTCTCAAAAGGTTTGCTGATAATAACCAGGAGTAGAACGTATTATGATGAAGAATGGTTAGGGGTGATTATGGGAACTTTTAGAAGAATGAGAAACGCCTTATTTCACAATCGATAATAAGCATTTGTACGAAAGATAAGCTGTCTCATGAAAGATTAAACTCCAACTGGAAACATTTGCATAAATGAATTAAAAATAGTCTCGAAGGATTTGAACAAAACATAACTTAAGATAGCATTTCCAAGAGCTTACAAAAAGAGAAAAAAACAGCGAGAAAATTCCGTACTTTTTATTCAGTAGTGCGTTTAATTGGGTTTACTTTCAGAGATTTGAACAATAAAGCGGAGGGCGGGTTAATTGTGCGTAACGACGGGCTGTAAATATTGCAGGTTAATTACACGGTGTTTCCTGCTGATTAGAGGGAAAGGGGGCCGGGGGCCAGACACATTTATATGTTAATGCAAAACTTGAGCCGAAGGGCGGGCGCCCTGGTGAAAAAAGGGTGGCGAAGCAATGCGTTACGGAGAGGGCAAGGAGAGATGGAAAATTTCAAGGCGTTTGCACTGGGGGACCTCGCGCGAACAAGGACCTTTTGCTAAAGGCACTAAGATATAGAATTGTTGTTGGCAACTATTTACAACTTCGCCCTCCAGACAAAGCACAAAGCAATAACTTGTTAACGGTCAGACGGTCCATAGTTTATTCGTCCTAAAAACACGGGTTCATGGAACGGTCCGACTCCGCGTTGTATTTCTCTGGCCATCTTTCAATTTTTATATTTTTTTTATAAAAGCACTGTTGGAACAAATAATCTGCTGAGACATTTTTCATCTTATCAACTCCAAAGAATGATTAATTAACACTTTCAAGAATCGGCGTATTATAGGTTACCATTTTCCTACCATAATCATTTTCATAATAAATTCATTAACCAAGTAAATTGCAATGTTTGCAATTTGGCCTGCTTATCCTCGATGGTTTGGTTTGTCAGATTATTGGACACGATAACAGGTAAGCCCAAACACTGACAAAACCAACCCACTTGACAAAAATTACATAGACGTCGGATTATGCGAATGCGGAGACAAATGCGGAGACCCTCGGACAGACAAAGCGAAAAATTTGATACTGTCATAAAAAACATCGTTAAACTCGCAAACGACAAACATTAAAGCCGGGTACATACTTACCCGACGCAAATCCAAAGTCCGTTTTTCCATAAGATTGTATTTCCCCCGTGCACATCTGCCCAATGCAGTCTATGCTACCCTACTCTGCGATCTGCGATCCCCACTGTCCAGATTATCGTCGGGTCGCATCGAGTACAGTCGAAGACAAAAGAACCGAACATATTTTCATTCAAACTACATGTATTATTGTCGTTATATTAATTACAACAAACTTATTTTAATATAAACCAAATTAACCGAGATCAAAAATTCATTAGCTTTTATTTAAAAAAATTAATTTTCACAATTTGGTAGAAAATTTGATCAAAACACCAAAATACCATTTTTTGAAATAATGAATTTGACTAACCTGCATGTTGGGGAGACCACTATACTTGCAAAAACTGGAAAAACTTGTCTTAATTTCAACTTAACCAACCTCATGTACTTCGAGACCCAGTAGCCGATGGCTCGGAGTTTGGTAGTCTTTTTGTAATGTTAACATGAGAAATAGGATTCTGTAAGTTAAAACAAATCAAAAACTTGTATAATGAAATAATGTAATATTATATTATTTATTTAGGCCCTGATGATAGTCTTATAAAGGCCGAAAGGCTTTGGCAAGTGATCACAGAGTCTAATTGTTTCTCTACCTGACCAGAAACCAGATCTCAAACACATTAATCGTCGTGGTCGATTTCTTCTTGATCAACAGTATTAAAGAACGTAAGATGTTGATTTGAATTGTTTGTTAAACATTTACATGATCACAACGATGTTTGTCAAAAATCTTGTTTGTGTTGTAAAGGTAGGACTAGACAAGGAAACATCTGGCTATTACATTTTATTATATTTTGAATAATAGTACGGGTTTTGCTGTGATTTAGCAGTTTCAGTAAGAGTTAATGTAATGATAAATAAAGACAGACCTAAAGCCGGGAACACACTTGCCCCACGCAAAAAACATTTTTACGGGACTGTACGTCGTATGTAGACTTCTCTTGGAATTCCACGAGAAAGGAAAATGTGAGTAATTGGTTCTGAAAAAGTCCCCCTGTTTACTCTATTAAGTGCATTTCGAGTTAAGCGGGAACACAATTACCAGATGCACCGCTATGCGACGCTACCCGAAACCACCCGAATCAAATCCAAAGCCCATTTTTCCTTAAGATTGTATTACCCCCGTGCACATCTGCCCGATGCTATGCTATGCTGTCCTACTCTATGCTCTGCGATCCCCACTGTCCAGATTTTCGTCCGGTCGCATCGAGTAAGTCGAAGACAAAAGAACGGGACACATACTTTTATTCAAAATACATTGACAACTATTATTGACGTTATTTTAATTACAACATACTTATTTTAATATAAACCACATTAGCCGAGATCAAAAATTCGTTAGTTTTTATTTAAAAAAAGTTAATTTTAATGGTTTGGTAAAAAATTGATCAAAACACCGGAATACTATTTTTTGATATAATGAATTTAACTAACAATTTATTACACGGTTTTACTCATAAAATGTAGTTAACAATATTTCATGGTTTTGCTGATAAAATTACACCATTTTCGTCAAGTAGCTTCAGAACTGGACACTCATATTTTTTGTAGTTTATTTCAAACTTAAAGCACATATAATTTAGTCGTTATATTAATTAAACATTCCTTTTTTAATGTAAACCAATTAAACGAGATCAAAAATTCATAAGTTTTTATAAAAATTATTTAATTATGATGGTAAGGTAGAAAATTGATCAAACACCGGAATAACTTTATTTAAAACGATTACATTTAACAAACCATTTATTAGTGTGTTGTGCTCATAAAATTTAACTAACAGCTTATTACGTGGTTTTGCTCCAAATAGTGCATTAAGAACAACAGAGGCGTTGCGATTGTGATACTGATTTGTGATACACGCTGTGTGACTGTAAGTGGCGTGCGTTTGACCTCGCATAGATGTGCACACCCTGCCAAAACGTGACAAGGAGACGGTTAGCATCGGGTAGCGTCGCATGGCGTAGCATCGGGTAGTGTGTTCCCGGCTTAAAACTTTCAAAAATACACAAATTAAATCACTAAAAAAATAAGTAGCATCGTCGGTGGACGAATCGGCAGAGACTCTTTCACGTATCAAGACAGTTGTCGATTAGTGGTCTTCGGAGGATATGACTCGTAGGAAACAGGAAATCATTGGCCGATTAAGTCTAAGCTATGCGAGGTTGACACACACACACACACACACACACACATACACACACACGCGCGCACACACACACACACACACACACACACACTTTGTGACAAATGTCCGCGTATTAATTTAGAAATTGCTCCGTTCGTCCCTCTACGTTGAAGGGAGCCATTATTTGAACTGTAATAATTATATTACAATTTTAAAAAAATAATGAGTGGATTTGGATCTAGAAACGTTTAGGGCTGAGATGACTTAGCTGTGGAAAGCTTGGAGCGCAAACTATATGGTTGGACGGTATGACCCCGGACTGCCAACAATCGGAGAGGATGGTACTCGAGTCCTGTTGGTAATTCATAACAATTATACATAATACATGTATGTATAATACGCAATAATACATAGCTAGATTAGCCGGTATGTTGCGAGAATTGTTTTCACCTCTTTACGCGTCTGTATGTTTGTCTGCATTTGCAGAGTTGATATTATTTATATCAGAAATCAGCAACCAGTAAACACCCAAATTGACAACACTTCAATTACATCGTTTACACTATTCAAAATACTATGAATATTAAAAAAGAAACGGACTGACCGAAAAAATATCAACCGAAGATACTAATAAACCAAGATAACGCCTACAAATACACCTACATTCACGACCTTATAAAATCGACTTGCCTTCACAAAAATACATACTCACTGAGGACGGCTAAACGTGAAAATGCGTCTAATGGTCAAAGAATAAAAAGATAGTGAAAAATGATCGGTAAAAAGCAAATTAAATGTTCCTCTCCACACTGAATTATTATATGTTGCATCGTATGTATATTAAAACATTACTACCATATAAAACTGTAACTTTCAAATTAGTATTAATCAGCTCGTCACCTTTGACAATTCAAGATGATTGAAGAAAGCTTTTTCCTACTAATGAATTCCTCAATATTGTCCGTCAAATTAGTAAAAAATAATTGGATTCTAAATTAAAATAATTGAGTGATACTTGTTTGTGTCGAAAGTGTTCTTATTGTCATTAGCAAAGATGTTTAATCCTTGCAGTCTCCTAAAAATTAAAGGTAATTCCACTCAAATTACTCATTAATAAAAGAACACAAAGAAAAATTCCTTCCATTTTATTCTTGTTTCCCCAAACATTTATTATAAATTTAAAGTTCGCTGTACCTAAGTGTGAAAAACGACGCGCCATAAAAAATTTTAAATGTCCTTCTGTTTAAAATATTAATTAATGCCTATAATTAAATTAGAAAATATAAAGTGTATTTAATAGTTTTTACTCTAGCAACTTCAGCTACTAACAATTTTCTGTTAAGTGTATAATTATCACTCCTCTAATAATAAGCAACGGTTCATCGAAAATAAATATACCTTGCTGAATTTTATTTCAATAATTCTACTCGTTACTGTTACATAATCTATTTTCGAGTTATAGAGAAATAATTATACAATGATTTTTAACAAAGAATTATTATGAATTAATTTAATTTTTTTGCAATAGAAGAGGTCATGTCAATCACGAAAAAAAAATATTTTAACTAATTTAAACAATGTTTGTAAAATATATGTTTCTTCTTCCGTTTTACAATCAATGATATTATCTATCAATCTCATTGTATGGTTATCTAATAAAATAATATACGGGATCGCATTAAATACTATGAAATACATAAAGTACGTCGATGGACGCAACGGTTTAGGCGTTCACAAGGCGCTCATCACTGTAAGGTAAAGGTACCGGGTTCGAAACGAGCCCTGCATTCCAACGCGACATACTTACAAATGGGCTTTTTTCAAAAACACCAGCACCCCGGGGGTTAATATGACCTTTGCAGTTGCGAACCCTCGTTTACAAAAAAATAAATAAAAATAATTCATGCTTTGATGATTTCTTCCAAGGTTTGACAACTGGTTTAGAAAAATCGTTTAACATCTTTTGATTTTACATTCAAGATGTGATTGTGATCTGGAAGGCTCTGTAAGTGTGAGATTAAAATCTTTAATGTTTCATTTTTTTCGAAAACAATAATGATTTACAAGCAACGATTTGATTGGAGTCATTTGTAAATATTAAGATATTTGAACGAAAGGCTGTAATACGCCTGAAATATTTTTCATGCATGTACATTTGAAAGTTTCAATAACCTGAGTTAGGAAGGTTAAAGTTTAACTATTTCAATGTTTCAATACTTATTACATTTTGTTGTGACTTAAAGGGGTAATTTGTATGGTCATCATGCAACCCAAGGGAATACGAAAGAGGCGTACCGCTTCAAGAGAAAAAAGACGATTTGCGGTGGGCGTGGAAAAAAAAGTTATTGTCATAGGCCGCGCGAGGCGAGCCTCCGGAGGGCCGTCCGGCTTACATGGTACCCTTCGGGAGGGTTCTAAATAGTCTCAACTTGCTGACACAGTCGTGACATAAACTAGAAGCGAGGTCAATCAAAGTGCAGATGGACCGAACCCACAAGGGAAAAGAAAACAATACAAGGGACAACCGGTTTGGAAAAAACGAAAACGCTACCAGAGTTTTTACGAAGCACAAACACATTTCGTTGTTCATTTCCGAAGCAATATTTTTAACACTGATACAAACGATAAATGAAATGAAAAAATTATCAACATATTATTTAATTTAACAATATTGTGTTAAATGATTAAATACATTATTTTTCAGATTGTATTTTATTGGATAACAGGTTACTGTTCATAATATTTTGACGTCTTCTGAATTTTTTCTCTATTTATAGGTGTCAGTTTTCAGGTTTTCTAATAATTATAATATCTGTATTAATTTTTTCAAGTTTTGTTTTTTTACGAGGGGTCCCAACAGCAGAGGTCGTATAAACAGGGTGCCGGTGGTTATGAAAAAAAGCCCATTTGTAAGTATATCGGGTTCGAATGCAGTGCCGCTGGATTCGAACCCAGGACCTTTACCTTACAGAGATGAGCCCCGTGTCAACGCCTAAACCCTTGCGGCCACCGACGCCTCTAAGCTTTCTTGTTTGTGTCTTCTTTCTGTTTAAAAGTTTGTTTGTCTACCACTGTTTATTTGGTTGACTTTTTTATTATTTTAAATTCGGTTTTCCTTCCCACATGTGTGTCTGTTAGTTTACTTTCGTTTTTAGTCATTTTATACATTATATGTGAATCTGGCTATGGTAATTTTTGAGGCTCGCAGTCTCAGGTTTTTGGGTATATATTTTGTTTCTTTCCGTTTCGTTTTTCACTTCATTTTTGACTGGCTTTGAACATTTCTGTCAAATATACAGCTTGTAGACTTACACTGTTCTTTCCACGGACGATTTATCCGGCCAAGGGAACTAGTAATTTAAATAAAAAATTAATAAAATAATATTATTTAGAACTATTTAATATACCTGTAATGTTGGGTAGTTACTGATAATTTTATTCTGCTTACCCTCGCTGGGTTGGTCTGTTGGCGCATTTCAACACTTCGTCTTCGTCGGAGTGTCTGTGACAGAAACGACCTTATAAAAGAATGTTGACTTCAGAAAAATCACCGGGAGAAACCCTTATGAAAAAATGTCTAAATGCGTCTGGCAAAACATACCAGCGAGAATAGGAAGACCAAAACGATCGGTAACGACCAACTTACAGATTCATCACTCCACATACTAAAGACAAATCTCATTATTCAATCGATCTTTAATGTAATTCTAAGAAATATGATATTTTTAAGAACCTTCTAAATATATGAAATCTCGAATGTTAAAATTTATAATTTCGCTATTCATAAAATATTTTCTACCATGGTAATATAATAAAATAAAATTTAACTGAAGAAATGATGTTTGTAGATCGACCTGCAGATAATCAATGTAGAGTTCAATATCTTCTTTAAGGTCTTTACTAGGGGACTGCGGTAGCCGAGTGGTTAGCATGAGAGACTCTCACGCCGCGGTCGTGGGTTCAATTCCCAAAATCGCCTCTGACCCTTTTTTCCCGATAACCCCCAATTTGAACAACATATATAAGAGATTCGTCATGGCTAATATGCAAAGATCATAAGGAAAAAAAAATCACCAAGCTTTCGGCAACATTATGTTGCCATCATCAGGGCCTGTTTATTAAGAAAATATACATAATTAAAATACATTTTAACAATAAAAAATCAAAAACATAAGTGCATACTTTCCCAAGAAAGAAGAGAAAAAGATTTTCTCATCGGAAAAAACAAACGCAATGGTTTAGGTTATGAAGCACATGGCCAGCATTATGTTATATTTGGTGAACAAGCCATCTATGTAAACTAAATTAATGAGTACGTATGACATTAATGATTGACAAAAATAATAACTTAATATATACAATAACATTTTTTATGTATAAAATAAATTACCTCATTCACACATTTACAAGTCCAACTGTTTTTTTGTTCTTACTAACTACTAACTACTAACTACTAAAGTTGTGATTTAAACCAAAAATATATTATATTATCACAGGGTATTACATTAATGACTAGAATTTAATTTAAAGCTTGTTTAAAATTATAAATACAAAGGATTACAATTAAGATGAAACCCGACACACAACGTTGTCTCATCTAAGGCTGGATTGATACAGGTAGTGAAGGCTACCAGGCTCCGTGCACTCCTCATTATGCGCCCTCTAACGGTCGCCATCTTTTTTTCGTTTTTTATAAATTTCCAATAATCCCGCAAATGTTGAGATGGAACCCAGGTCGTCACCATTTAAATTGCAGGCACTCCTCGTTAAATGGATGTATACCTTTTCCAACAGGAGTCTTCTCTCAAAGCCAACCTCTCGACCCAAGATCTCAGGGGAGTCTAACTTGAAAAAATGACCATTCTTTGTAGCATGAGAGGACAACCCTATGGTAAACTTTTTATGAAGACAATCCAATCTGTGTTGGTTCATTCTAATGTGAATTTTTTGCTTTGTTTGTCCAACATTTTGAGAGTCGCAACCACCACAGGAAACCCTATAAACCATATTAGATCGTGTGCCAATAGGCTCTCTAGACTTCAGAAAGGTATGGAGACTAGAGAGATTATTTTTGTATTTATAGGCAATTTTTTTAATTTATTTTATTGAGCATTAATTTTTTTATTCTCTGAGTCACACAGGGAATGTAGGTGATTGACCTGAAGCCAATGGAAGTTGAAGTAGGCTCCACCTCAACATTCACCAACGGAATACCAACAGAGTTATTCATCCCAACTCTAAATCCATTTACAAGTTTGAAAATAAGTGTCAGTGGATAATGATTCATTAATAAAATTCTTTTTTCTGTTTTTTTATTTTTATCTATGAATCTAGGATCACAGAGCCCTAAAGCACGGTTTATTAAATTGTTGGCAGCATTTACCTTTAGAGAAAGTGAATGAGATGAGCGGAAATCCATGTATCTATCGTTATGAGTAGGTTTCCTATACCAATCAGTAATGAGCCTGTCATTGTCCCTCTCAATGATTCCGATGAGAAAATTTTTTTTCTCTTCTTTCTTGGGAAAGTATGCGCTTATGTTTTTGATTTTTGATTGTTAAAATATATATTAATTATGTATATTTTCTTAATAAATAGGGCCTGATCATGGCAACATAATGTTGCCGAAAGCTTGGTGATTCCAACACTTTTGCCCTTCTTTCACCTAGTAAAGACCTTAAAGAAGATATTGAACTCTATAAAATTTAACTGTTTAATTACACCAAAGGTATTTCATTACAATTTTCACTATTGACAAAAAAACATATGGTAGTGCAACTCATGAAAATATACTCATCCAATATTTATAGAAGTTTCATTTTCATTATCATTTTAATGAATTATTAAAAACAATTTGTAGACAGAATTAAGAGATTTGTAAAATTTGTACCAGTTGACTGTAAAGTACAATCTTTTTAAATTTGTATGCCAGAAACGTGTTTCAAAAACCAAATTGAATCTAATTGCAGTAAGAAAGTCGAATAACGTGCATCTGCGGTGGTGTTCACATCTTTTCTTCTCTTGTCTAACTTTAACCCCCTTTTCCTCGCACATGACAGGTAAATGCAAACTTCTCCCCGGGGCCTGAGCACTTTATAGAAACTTTTAATATTCCGTAATGTGTTTTCAGAACTAATTTTCAAACCAATTACTTCGCACAAAAGCACAGTGAAAGATATTCTATTAATCTTCTTGATTGCTCCAAATAGGTGTAATTGATTATCTTAAATCTACCATAAACCATACCTTAAAACGTATTTATTTTTATTAAACTGTTGAATTTGGCTTATTATTTGCCAATGAGCTCTCAATAAACTCGAGAGATAAAAATTGAATTTTTTTGTTAAACACGATGTTTTGCTATATTAAACAGGACAGACAAGGCATAAATTTATTCAAAACTTAAAGAAAGGAGAAAGAAGATAGATGATGAAACAGCTCATAGGTAGCTGATAAATCAGCAATAATGGGCCGGTTATCTGAGCCAAAACTCGTGGCTATCGACTACATTCCCTTAATAATCCATCTTCTTGAACCTGCCGGCTCCTTTCACGGGATTTCATCATTAATCTGCCCGGGCACGATTAATCAAGGGGGAAGCTCAGGGGAGGACAACTTACTCGTCCTCACCTTTCACCGACGATCACTAACTTTCAAAGTACTAAGATAGATTCAGTGTTAGCAAATACTTTTTTACATTACTACACTAATGTTGGACATAATATTTTAATTTATTTTTTATGACATAAAACAACTGACACAATTGTAGAAAATACAGCAAACAACTGTGCAACATAAAGAAAATTAATTGCTATAAGAACATATTTTATTTTATAAAACGAAAAATTTGTAAAAATTATGTAACAGAATTATAACAATAGAAAAAAATAAAAACGATGGTTGTAATTGGAATTATAAAATATTATTATTTGACTTTCACTCCAAAGGGTTGTCCCCCCCCCGATGTGATGACCTCAGCGAGTATACTTACCCTGTTATGAGGGTGGGTCACTTGTATCCCCCTTAAGCCAGGTGCTCAGGAGATCGTCGCTTCCCTACCTGCACGGTAAGGCTTCAGTGGCTTTCGCCAGCTACCCCATTTTTGCTCCCATAGATTGCAAAATATAATCTAGCCTAAAACTAACATTTATTATTCAATCGTACAGATAAACACATTCCCATGGACATGGCACTCGTTCTCGCTGGTCGGTAGAGTACTTTCATAAATATTCCGCCATCGACCCTAAACCTACATAATGTTGGGGGGGCGATGGTGACGAAATATCTAACCAACAGCCTCTCACTCTTCGCTATAAAACACTCACTCAGACACAGAACCAGAAAACACATAAAACAGATCTACATACAATGAAAAAAACCCACATTATCTCATAACCTGACCTGGGGATCCAGAAACTACCCGTGCCTGAGAATCATGTTTAATTCAGCCGGTATGCTACAAGCTCCCTGTAAGGAGCCAAGGCACGAGAAGCAACGGGACCCATTGAACAACCTTTCTCTCCATAAAGAACACCTGCACGGGCCTTGTCCCAAGATCATGCGCTTGTGTGTCAACCGAGTATGACCTGTTGTTAATGGCGTAAGTACAATTCATCGTTTACGGCTTAGGTTCTCGAAAAGCTACCATCATGCTTTGGTCTTGACCTCTAGGACGATTACAAGCTCAGACGATGGCATCTTTTTTGTATTAAGTTCATACGGCTCTATTATCGTCAGAGAGCCGTTCGTGATGGTCCGATCGGGTGGCTGGTCAAATGTGGATTTTTTTTTTTAATTTTAACTCGCAATCAATAATACCAATACTAAAGGTACTTTATCTGTCACAATTCAAATAAAATGATTACTATACATTGTAAATAAAATGATACTAATATAACCATCGTACGGCATAAAATATTCTATGACCTCATACTGTGACACTAGCGTACTAGAATGCTTACGTTGGTGGGTTTTCATCCAGAGGGTGTAGTTTAAATGTATAGCTCAAATTTTATATTAAACAACCACTGAAAGTCACCCAAATTAAGATCTTGTTTAGAATCGGACAGAAAATGATCAACTTAGGATGACACTTCTTAATTGATTAATTTAGAAAACAAAGTATTTTGGTCTACACTGTCAAACGCGCCATGGGAGTCAATGAAATAAAGTATATCGCGTAAATTCTGGCACAAAAATTTTAACAATGTGCCAAAAATAAATAAGTGTAACTAGATCATCAAATATGTAATACCCTTTACAGAAGCCAGGGAAGGATTTATTTATTATTCAATGATTAACGATATGTTTGATTCTATTGCAGAGATTTATGATTAAAACTTAAAATAATCATTCGTAAAATAAAATTTTAAATTATTAACAACACATATATTAGATTTTCATGTTCAGTGAATTTATTTTTATTGAAAAATGGCAAAAAGGAGGGAAAATTCAAAAGGTGGGGTTGAGATGGGAAGTTAGTGTCCGAGTGGATCGAGGTCTCGATAGCTCAAGTGGTAGAGCAGCGGCGTATCGAGCCGAAGATCGTGGGTTCGAATCCCGCTCGTTCCATTGCCTTTTTTCTCAACCAAAAAACCTTAATTAATTGTAATATATTAATTAATTGGTCAAGCGGACCACGAAATTAGCTAATTTATTTTTAATAGATTGTTCAAGACAAAACTTTGTAAAAGGAAAAAGGAGACAAATTCCAATTGTACGATTTTTGTACATTCTGCATTACTGAAATTTTTTAAGTGACATGTTTTTCCCCTTTTCTGTTTATAATTTAGCAGAAACTCATCACAAAACCAAACATTTGACCTCGCCCCTTGCTGAAATGGAACGTTGAACGCATAGTATAATAATATTGGCATTAGATTTTCATGTTCAGTAAATTTATTTTTATTAGATTGTTCGAGACAAAATTTTGTAAAAGAAAAAAGGAGACAAATTTCAATTGTACGATATATGTACGTTCTGCATTCCTGAAATTTTTTAAGTGTCACAAGTTTTTCTCCCGTTCCTGTTTTTAATTTAGCAGAAACTCATCTCAAAACCAAACATTTGACCTCGCCCCTTAGCTGAGATGGAACGTTGAACACACAGTGTAATAATTTTGGCAAAAGCGGAATGCCTTGGTCTTCATCCCTTTGCTGGCAGGGAGGGCGCAGAGTAAGTTTATTCAGGAAACCAATAAACAATGGTTTAAGGCACAATTTTCGCTTTACTTGGCCGGGTAGTCAGCGAAATTTTGCGGTTTTACGCGTTTGTTAACATAATCGCTATCTAACTTAATACACAGTTTTCGGTGTGTTTTCACATAACTAATTCAATATTTATTTACTTTCGAATGGCTGAGGATAAATCTGTTTTCTTTTGTTTGCCTTTCAACCGACATTAGGACTCGAAAAATGTCCCTTCAAAGGTGACATTAGGAGTCAATCGATCCTCCTGGTCAATTAAGTTTGTACGTGATCTGCCAGTTGTGCTTAGGTATATAAATATAGTATAAAATGTATAAAGTTATTGCCTTCAATATTTATTTCATAGGGTTGTAATTTTATACCTATCTTAGAGAAAATTTCAAGTTCATTCTTTATCATATTTCAAACCCCCAGCCGAAGGTCGTGAGTTCGAATCCCGCTCGGGACACTGACTTTTTCGTTTCGACCAATAACTTACATAAAACGATTAATTTTTCTAAACTTTTTTTTTAAGTCTACGCTTCTAATTTACTTTCGGAGACTGGGCTTGTGCAGGTTATAGGATTCTCAACTTCTGTAAAATAATTGATCATCGGACATATCCAAGAGACGGCATAGCAACCAGTCAAATGTGCGTCTAATTACAATATATTGAAAGTGTATTAGTCCTCATTCACTTCGAACATAACGAATGTATTGACGGAGAGGTAGAGAAGTGTTTTAATCCCCCGATATCCCAAATTTCAGATAATTACGGCCAAGTGCTCTCGAATATCGATTCAAATAATTTAACTTTTTACACCATGCTGTCGGATTTAAACGCAATCAATGTTTTCATTGCATGTGCTAGACATTTAAATAATATTTTTAATATGAACCGTTTTAAAAGCTATGCAATTTTTAAATATACAATTTTTCTATTCCTAAATAATGTTATATCAGTTATGTTTATAAATGTATTATATCAGCAGTCTAGCTGATGTTACTAAAGCACCGTTTAGAGTGTACGTTTCTAGCATTAATAATTTTTTTCCGAATGCTTCATCTAAGAAAATATGTTCATTCATACAACAGTAATGTGTGGTGATTACTGACCGTTAATCGATAATTATTCAGAAATCGTGAGATGCGGTCTGGTGTGATGTAGGTTTCAGAAAAACATTTTCTTTATCGCGCCAACGTTTCGATCATTATTGAGATCATCTTCAGGGCCTGGGATTTACAAACATTGTTTACATTTAACAAATACATTTAGGATGTGGAAAAGTGAATTTATACAATGCAAAATATATTTTTTATATTGAATCAAAGTATTTCTACTCACTCAAAGTGTTTGTCTTCTGTGCAATTGTGCCATTCTTGCGTGTCGTGTTGAGAGTGCCAGTGAGATTTTGCTGTTTTATGTTTATGTATGTGTACATATATCATTACATTACATTCCACACATCAAATATTTTTCACATAGTCCAATTGCCCAACAATTTAGGTTTCCTTTTCCTATTTATCCCTTTCTATATAATCCTGAAAAGATCATCTGCCGAACAATTCAACAATTTTCACCTCAAAGAAGGCGACGCCTTATACAAAAATGTCTTTTCTACACCGATTTCCTTCCCCACCCCTTCAAAATCCAACGTATATAAATATAAAACAGCAAAATCTCACTGGCACTCTCAACACGACACTCAAGTATGGCACAATTACACAGAAGACAAACATTTTGAGTGAGTAGAAATACTTTGATTCAATATAAAAAATATATTTTGTATTGTATAAATTCACTTTTTTCCATATCCTACATGTATTTGTAAAATTTAAAAAATGTTTGTAAATCCCAGGCCCTGAAGATGATCTCAATAAAGATCGAAACGTTGGCACGATAAAGAAAATGTTTTTCTGAAACCTACATCACACAAGAAAGCATCTCACGATTTCTAAATAATTAATACAATAGGAGTTCATTATAAACTCTTTCTTGAAAACAACTAAATTGCGACTAAATGCTTAAACTGGGCAGATAAATGCGGTATCGATAGAAAACAGACCCGCATTAATGAATGGAAATTAATCGTTTACTTCGATGACAAAGTATCCGAAATTCTTCTTGTGATACGTACGTGACTTTTGTGACAATTGTTCCTCCAACGTAACTTCGTTCGAATCATAATGTAAACACTCATAATTCAACACAAGTGGATAAAGAAAAAGTATTAAATACTGATTATGAGTATGTAAATTAAGTATATTCTATATTCCTATGAGCCAATTGTTACAGATAGAAAGGCAAACAAGTATCTTTTGGCATTCGGCTTTCTCAATAACAACTTGGCCGTGCAAATTCACCTACCACGAATTTTTATTTTACCCCTATGTGATTTGACGAACATCGGGTTTTGCGTACGTTTTTCAAATTTACACGTGTTCTCTCTCACTCTCTCTCTCTCTCTCTCTCTCTCTCTCTCTCTCTCTCTCTTTTTCTCTCTCTCCCTCCGAGCGCCGGAATAATCTTTTGATGGATAATGACAGATTACCTTGACTGTGCTACATTATTACAATCTGTACGTATTACTCGATCTCACGGGAAAAAAAGAAAAACAACCATAATATGAAGAGTATCATTGTGCGTATTACTCGGTGTTATATGTACTCGAATCGACAAGGTATTTTGCTAAAAGGACTTTCAGGATGTCTAGGTACAGTTCTAATTACATATTTGTGCTCAGAAAATGTTCGGTTTAGACTTTATCAGACATTAAGCTGTATTCTAAATAGAAAACCAAAATTTATGAGTAAAAACCGTCAGGGAAAAAAGTGCCAACGTCCGATTCTCCCATTTGTCTTCTCAAAAATAAAATATTTGCAAGAATCCGAGAAAAGTTGAAAGAGATTTTTAAATAAAACATCTTAACAAAAAAACCTCTTAATCTCCCACTTATTCTTGTTTGCTAATATTCAAATCCAATTTTATATAGATCACATCTTTCACCAATAAAAATCGATTGATTATTTAAATGAGTCCTGTGTTTATATATACTGGATTGACAGATTATATGTTCATGTAAAACTGACGTAACCTTTTGCTAAACTTATTTTTCTGAATATTCTTTTCTCAACCACATCGCCCATTGCCACTTTCATTAGTTTTTGTAATTTTTAACAGAATTCAAAACTTGTACTTAATACCTTAAATACTTTCATTATACTTAATGCTTATCAGTATTGATTTTTTTCCTGTTGTGCACTATATAGGTTCGTCTTTAATTATTTACCACGCTTAATAAAGGCTTAACTCAATGTACTATATCAAAAAATAAATATTTAAGTTAATGATTATTTGGAGATCGTGAGATGCGGTCTGGTGTGTCGTAGGTATTAGAAAAACATTTTCTTTATCGTGCCAACGTTTCGATCTTTACTGAGATCATCTTCAAAGTTCAAAGTGTTTGTTTTCTGTATAGATATGACATTCTTGTGTGCCGTGTTGAATGTGCCTACGAGAGACAAGAATGACGCATCTACACAGAAAACAAACACTTTGAGCACTGAAGATGATCTCAATAAAAATCGAAACGTTGGCACGATAAAGAAAATTTTTTTGTAATGCCTACGTCACACCAAACCGCATCTCACAATCTCCGGATAATCATTGGCTAATGGCCACTAAACACCACACATTTAAGTTAATAAACTATCAATTAAACTCATAAATAAATAAATTGGTTATCGGTTGAAGAGGTTAGCGATGGTTTTGTTTTACCAGCAATCAATGTTCATAAATAGTTTATTGTGAAAAACTTGAGAACGTTAAGATTTGATAAGAGAAAATTAAAATCCTTTTCCATGTTGAATTAACAGCAAAAGCAGTCAATTCAAACGACCTGTTCGGAAGAGACGATAAAATGAGACTGATAAATATTATAGGTTATAAAAATGATCTTTTGCATTCATTATCATTTTACTGTTGGGTTCGAAATGTTGCAGCTCACTTTTCACCACTGACGACAGGCAATTGACCCCTTGAAAGATGACATTGAAATTCAATTGATGGATTCGGATCATTAAGTTTAGACGTGTCCTGCAAGAGGCGTCTGGGTGTGCTCGGAAAGGGCGGCGACCTAGGCTGATAATGGAGCGCATTAGGCCCGGGGACAATACTCCGAGCATTAATCACTTCCACGGTAATTCCGTGCAATTAGAGTGGAGAAGCCAGATTGCCGATATCTGCCAGAGCATTAGCTCTGTTATATATCGAAACAGCGCCCTCGTACCTAAATACCTCACTTAGTTCAACACACATGCTAATTCGAACTACAGTCGCCGTTGGATCCCCGACAACGGGCAGAAATAATTATTCCATCGTCCACTTTGTGGAGATTATGATTGATGCGGATAACGCTATGAATATTAGTCCAACCTCTAACCGTATCAACGCTTTGATGATTAAGGCGGAAATGTCGCTTAATTACCGCCATATTCGGAACACAGTATAATCGTAAGCCGGAATGGAGAGAATTTCCATAACTGAAACACTCAAAAATCATTTTGTAATCCGTACGCAGCGGAAGAATATTCTAGCTAAATAGACGCGTCAATGCGAAAATTATGAAAGAAACTTTCTAATGGAGGTAATAAATAAATATTATTTTGAACGTTATTGGTTCATTAGCCTATTTCTCCATTTCAAAGATGTTTTGGATCTTTAAGGAAAATCAAGGTCATTGATACGTTGATATGATTTGGAAATAATAAATAATATTCTCTTTAACTTGTTTGAAGAAAAGGGAGGCTGCAGAGCTCTATGTTTGAAAGGTAATCAGAAACTTTTGCAAACTAAGGGCAAACTACCGATAATTGATTACGATTGACTAGTCATTCATTGCTTAAACTTACCGAAGCTACGCCATGCGGCTCTACCCGACGCCTTGCCACGTTTTAGTAGGGTGTGCACATCTATGCGAAGTCAAGCGCACGTCACGTACAGTCACACAGTGTGTATCACAATACCACTATCACTTCTCTTTTGTTCTTAATGCACTATTTTGAGCAAAACCTTATAATAAACTGTTAGTTAAATTTTATGAGCACAACCATCTAATAAATTGTTTGTTAAATTTAATTGTTTTAAATAAGTTACTCCTAACCATCATAATTAAACAATGTTCATAAAAACATGAATTTTTGATCTCATTTTATTGGTTTACATTATAAAAAGGAATGTTTAATTAATATAACGACTAAATTATATGTGCTTAAGTTTGAAATAAACCAAAAAAAATATGAGTGTCCAGTTCTGAAGCTACTCGACAAAAATGGTGTAATTTTGTTTGTTAAACTTAATTATTTTAAATAAGTTATTCCGATGTTTGATCAATTCTCTGCCTTACAATCATAATTAAATAATTTTTATCAAAACTTATGAATTTTTGATCTCGTTTAATTGGGTTACATTAAAAAAGGAATGTTTAATTAATATAACGACTAAATTATGTGTGCTTAAGTTTGAAATAAACGACAAAAAATATGGGTGTCTAGTTCTGAAGCTACTCGACGAAAATTGTGTAATTTTATCAGTAAAACCATGAAATAAATTAACTAAATTTTATGAGTAAAACCGTGTAATAAATTGTTAATTAAATTCATTATATCAAAAAATGGTATTCCGGTGTTTTGATCAATTTTCTACCAAACCATTAAAATTAACTTTTTTAAAATAAAAACTAATGAATTTTTGATCTCGGCTAGTTTGGTTTATATTAAAATAAGTATGTTGCAATTAATATAACAACAATAATAGTTGTTAATGTATTTTGAATGAAAGTATGAGTGTCCCATTCTTTTGTTTTCGACTTACTCGATTCGACCCGACGAAAATCTGGACAGTGGGGATCGCAGAGCGTAGAGTAGGGCAGCATAGCATAGCATCGGGCTGATGTGCACAGGGGTAATAGAATCTTATGGAAAAATGGACTTTGGATTTGCATCGGGTGGCTTCGGGTAGCGTCGCATAGCGGTGCATCGGGAAAGTGTATTCCCCGCTTAACTCGAAATTCACTTAATAGAGTAAACAGGGGGACTGTTTCAGAAACAATTACTACATTTTCCTTTCTCGTGGAATTCCAAGAGTCTACATACGACGTACAGTCCCGTAAAAATGTTTTTGCGACGTGTAAGTTTGTTCCCGGCTTTAGGTTTGTCTTTATTTATTATTACATTATCTCTTATTTAAACTGCTAAATCACAGCAAAACCCATGCCATTATTCAAAATGTAATAGCCAGATGTTTCCTTGTCTAGTCCTACCTTTACAACACAAACAAAATTTTTGACAAACATCGTTGTGATCATGTAAATGTTTAACAAACAATTCAAATCAACATCTTACGTATGTTAATACTGTTGATCAAGAAGAAATCGACCACGACGATTAATGTGTTTGGGATCTGGTTTCTGGTCAGGTAGAGAAATAAGTAGACTCTGTGATTACTTGCCAAGGCCTTTCGGCCTTTATAAGACTATCATCAGGGCCTAAATAAATAATATAATATTACATTATTTCATTATACAAGTTTTTTGGTTTGTTTTAACTTACAGCATCCTATTTCTCATGTTAACATTACAAAATGACTACCAAACTCCGAAGCCATCGACTACGGGGTCTCGAAGTACATGAGGTTGGTTAAGTTGAAATTAAGAAAACTTTTTCCAGTTTTTGCAAATATAGTGGTCTCCCCAACATGCAGGTCCAGTCGATAAAGAAAACGTTATTCGTAGGAGGTAATTCTCCTCGCATAGCTCCTATCCACTGCCCCTCCAAAAGTCAAGAAGCAATTCCTTATTTACATTTGTTTATCTATACTAGATCTATTTAATAATAATTACATTTAAAATAATAACTATCACAATAACAATAATTACACACATATATANAAATTTAAATAATACACCTTTACGTTGGTTATGTGTTGATCCTGTATTAGAGGGAGCGATTTGACGGGATGTTAATGTTAATACTAAACAGCAGGACATAATGCATGATAATTAGGAAGTAAAAATGTTTGCATAAATAGTATTTTGTTTTCAATAAAGTTTATGAACATTGTTCCATTTACATGCTGAAATGTTAAAGTTGATGGCGTAAAGATGAAAGAAATAACCCTACCCCCAAATACTATTTCATTACAATAATATTATCCTGCTTTAATATTTTACAAATAGTTCAAATAAAAATAAACCAATCTTCAGATAATTTATTTCGTTCTGTTTCCCAGCCAATACACTTACATAGCGACAATCAATAAATCATTCATGGACCAAATGGTTGAGAGTTTATAAATCTTAAAAACAACGTGGATATTTTTAACCCCAGGTTCCTCATTCATCCCTTCCAGAAGGCGTTCATTTCTTTTTCTAGTTTTTATTATGCAAAAGCTGCCGGGGCAAATGAATCACTAGGGACATCTCTTACATTAAAAGCTTTCAAAAATTAATTAGTTGTTTTTATAGGCTGGCTAATGGTTTTTTATTAGTTGCCCGGTTCTTTGTAAAATCTTTTTATTTTGCTTACAATGGAATTGTGATGATAACATTTAACTGGAGTACATGTTAATTTTTTTTTAAATAAGTATAACCTGTCTTACAATGTAGGACATGTTTTAAGATGTATTTTGATATTTGTACCATACTTATGATAATGTGTACGGTAAACAAAGTCCAACAAATATTAAAGATTTTTCACATAAAACATTACTCAATTATTCCGTCTTTATAGTCGTAACTTGGAGTCGTTATTGATTTAGTTTTTTTAGGTTTATTATTCTGAAAAGTTACGTAAACTTAAGAGAAGGGTCATTTTTACCTTTAATTGTTTAGATTTCCTGTTTAGTATCGATCTTAAACAAAGTGTACATTATGTCCTCAACCATTCGAATAGAGAATGTTTGGTACCCGTGCGTTCAGCACTTGGTAAAGAGCATCTTTGCTTCCAAGTACTACCTCAAGCTTTACCTTTCTGGCTGGTTTTTCGGACCTCTTGAAAATAATTCCATCTCTCCGTATGCTGGATTCTACATTTGCTGTTTGTCCTCAGGGCAGCAAACTGAACTTCACATTGTAACAAGTGTACACAGCTGACATTCCATCTCATACAAAAACTTCAATCAACAAACCAATACTTCTCAGACGATAGGGCAATTCTGTCGAGTAACATCAATGTTGTCCTTTCGTCTCTATTATTTATGGATAACAGTTGTATGGAAGTACTCAAAAACCTTACATTACTTTACTTGACATTATAATGCATAAGCAATGATTCAGAGCCTAAGAAAAACATAAAAGGAACTGGATGTGGAAGAACAATTCACGCATTCAAACAACCTTGGATTGGTACGTACTTGCCAAAAAAAAGTCCTCCCCAGATAGGCCTTACTCCTAATGCCTGCGTACTTTACTAACTGTATGGTTCTCCAGGTCTTCTTCAGATTCTTTCATGACTATATGGTCTGTTGAGGGACATTGTCGACTCATCGGTGAGCAGGACACTTTTCGATGGCTCTAGATGTTGCGGTAGTGGTCTTGTGTACTTGAAGCTGGTAGTAATGTACTTCAAATTATTAAAAACATGAAGTAGAAGACAAAAAAAGACTCCTACATCAATATTCCTCGAATTATAGTTCTCAATGCCAAAAGCTATTGATATGGTATGGTGGAAAGGGTACTAGGAAGCGGGGTTTGTATTCCCAGGCATCGCAGCCTTCTGGCTTATTGTACCTTCCTAGTTCCTTAGTTCAGTCAATAGACCCAATCCTTCTTCTTAGAAGTATCACGTCATTGACTGTTGTTGCTGCAATTTGATTCCCTAACTCTTTTCCGTACGTTAGGTTAAACCTCCATTGAGCTGTTGCTTCGCATTTGAAGATGATATGATTGGCTGTTTCCTCCTCCTCATTACATAATCTTCAAATGGAATCATCGCTGTATATACCCATGTTGTGTAGATGTTTTCTCAGATACCAGTGACCGGTTAGTAGTCCCACCACCCCTCTGAGTTTTGCCCTCTCCAATTGCAGCAGTGTTGTTGCCAATCTTGGTGAGGGTTGTTTCATCATAAGTTTACTATGTCAAGCACAGCTAGAGTTTATCCACTTCTCTTTTTGTTTTGCTTGGATCCATTCTGCAATAGAGGATTCTATGTTTGTTTTTGTTATCCCAAGGATAGGTTCGGGGCCTATGTATGATCTTGCATATCCTCTTCTGGCCAGTTTGTCTGCTTCCTCGTTACCCAAAATTCCCCTGTGCCCTGGCACCCAAGATATCATCAGGTTGTTGTGGTTTCCCAGGTTTTGGAGATTTTGGATGCATTCACTGACTAGTTTTGATGTAATTCTTTTACACGCTAATGCTTTAATGGCTTTTTGGCTGTCTGATGTTATGAGAATTTTTTTGTCAGTGTAACCTCTTCTAAGATTTTCCAGGGCACAAGCATTGATGGCATGTATTTCCGCTTGAAAGACCGAAGTATATTTCCCTAATGAGTTTGATTGCTCATATTTTGGGCTTGTACAGAAAATGCCTGATCCGGTTCCTTCGTTTGTTTCGGAGCCATCTGTGAACCATATCATTGTATCTGATGCTCTCCTGTGTTCTTCCTCTCCTTTATAGACTGTTGAGACTTTATAGGAAGTTGTGAAGATAGTTTCCGGGACCATGTAGTCAGTCCCCATTTCTAATAATGGGTGTCTGATTTTGTTGATTATGGTTGTATGCCCGAATTGTTTAGTTCCTTTCCAATTTAATTGTTTTTGAGCCTAAATGAGCTATTCCTAGCCTCTCCTTGTATGAAAGCTATTGATTTGCGCTTTCGGAGTGATTGAATTAAGAAAAAATGTCATCTATAAGATTGGTGATTCCGAGAATTTGATCACCTCGATTGATTCCTGTACATTTTAATGCTCCCGGAAACGGATTAATAATGTATGCCAAGTTGTCAATACCACAGTTAAGGAAATAAAAAGATAGCTACAAGGGGTTAATAAAAAATAAAACTAACTGAAATGATCATAGAAATCAACCTAGAATAACTTTGATCTTTCGTTTGTTGATGGACAGTGATGCCTCTCAAGTAAAAAATATTATTACTATAAATATAATAAAACCGGAGTAATGACAAAAATTAAGATTTTTTTGAAGAGAAGTGTATAATCAAAAAAGAAGCTTACATTATTATAATTAAACGATCACAAATATAGACATAAAAAGAAATAAAGAGGTTTAACAATTATATAAAGGCATTTTCGCCATAGAAAATGGTTTTATCAAATTATAATTTTTTGTTGCATCCCAACATATTGGACAAATATTGAACCTTTTGCTGTTAATTAAAGGACAGACTATGTTAGTTGTTCGATGGGGTTAAGTTATGCCTGGAGAACATCATCATTAACGGAAAAAGTGTTCACCCAACCTTCCAACGTAAAAAGAAAGGAAACGACAGGGGGGATAATGAAGCGCACGAGCGTTAAATGAAATACATGCTTAAACCTAATGGAATTTTTGTGAATTAAGGCGGAAGGGAATGAATAAATAAAGAGGTTGGGCCGGTACACGTGAGCGTGATTGGGTTGAAGGATCTCACGTTCCTTGGCACCCCCAAGCATTCAGATGGCTTAATAAAAGGAATTCAGCCAAATATAGCTTTCGTGTAGGTTTCAAACTTTGAAACTCAAAAATGTCGATATTGCTCAATTTTCAGGAAAGTTCGTATTCTAACTATTCAACCTGGAGGTCTTCCTAACAATAATACACATATATTAGGAATTAAAACCTTGTATTTTCTTATTTTTCAAAATCCATTATTTAAATTTTCCTTCACTAAAACACATAATATTCATTAATAAATTTTAATAAAAATTATATANTATATATATATATATAATGCAGAGGGTTTGCAACAGCAGAGGTCATATCAACTCTCGGGGTATTAGTGTTTCTTGAAAAAAAGCCCATTTTTACGTACGTCATGTTAGAACGTAGGACCACTGGACGAGCTTCAGGTCATCGCCTTAACCATTGAGGCCACCGATGCCCCCACAAATATTAATTATAGTTTATATTATTTATTTTGAGTAGAATACTATAAATGAACGTTAAAGTTATTAATTTTAAAACTACCTAAACGCGGTTTCTTTTGAGATTTTTCCCAGTTTTAGATAACACCCCACCGCCATTGCCAGGAATTAAATAAAACCTTTTTTTTATATCTTTAGGAAGGCTTTTATGAAGTGATCTGAATCTTTATGCGGATATGATGTTAGCTCGTAAACCGGTTGTAACATAGATATTGCTTGGGAGGTTTAACGTTTTTTTCTCTCCCTACTCAACTGAAGAAATTCACAATTCTATAATTCCAGGACTGGTTTCATTCAAGTCTTATGTTTTTTAAAAAAATACGTACGACAAAACTGTTGAAAAATCTCTTTTATTGTTACGAGAAAAAGAAGAACTTTGAATCTGAAATTAGTAAAATAACCCTTTCACCATTGATATTTACTAATTAATCTTAACCAATTAACGATCTTTTCAAGCACACCATTCTTTAATTTATAGTATGTAGCAGTTTTTCCTAAATTATCAAATTTATATGAGAATTGACCCATAACTTCCTACATTTTATATATGCGATTCATTAGATTTCGTGGTTCGATTGATCAAATAACATGTTTAAATTAATTAATATTTATGTAAGGTATTGGTTGAGATAAAAAAGTCAGTGTCACGAGCGGGATTCGAACCCACGAACTTCGGCTAAATACGCTGCCGCTCTACCACTTTTGCTGTCGTGACTTCGATTCACTCGGACACCAACCTCTCATCTCAATCCAACTTTTGAATTTTTCCTTCCTTTTTACAATTTTTCAAATGTATAATCTATTTGTTTCTCGCCGACAAATGAATTGGCCACGGAGAGCTTTAGTGAAGATATACTTCATTTATTAAATTCATTAGATTTCGTGGTCCGATTGATCAAATAACAACTTTCAATTAATTAATCTTTATGTAAGGTTGAGATAAAAAGTCAGTGTCACGAGGGGAATTGGGAGTGGGTTCGAATCCCGGTCGTGACAATCTCAACCAATACCTTACATAAAGATTAACTATTTTAAAGATGTTATTGGTCAAGCGGACCATGAAATCTAATGAATAGGTATTTACGTTCAGTAAAGGGGTTCTATGTCATTAATATTCCTAAATTATTCATCTTAAATCATGCTTAGTAATTATATTCAAATATTTGCTTATAGAAGACTCAAGCTATCCAAATGCCGTAAAAAATAATAATAACTAAATTGGACAATGATAAAGTTTGTGTGAGGAAGAAAAATATATAATCCCTTAATTATTACTGCTTTAAAAGATACAATTGGGGTTGTACTGGAAGACGAAATGAGTAAAAAAATATTTTCTTTTTTCATACATTTTTTAATAAATATTCAATTTCGCCTGGCTAGTCTACAAAAATTCAGGTATATGTTCAATTAATGTTTCGTGATTCTACAAAAATTATGCAGTACTTTTTACAATATCCAAAAATTATCTCTTTGTATATGGCTGCACAAATATATTTTCACTAGCTTCATTTCAGTGAATATTTAACTTCATTATATCTCCATTAAGTATCTAATTGTCGATTGCCAGTGAAATGATTATTTAACCATACAAATGAATTTCTCCTTAATTTCGTGTATATTATACCTGGTGTTCTATTAATACCTCCTATGCGACTGACAGGCCTTTACTATGTAATTGAGTTTCGTAATTAGAATTGTACCCAGAAGAAGAAATACTGATTTTGTACCAACGCCAACGTATATTTCGCCTTCTTCAGGGTAAGTACGTGGTCGAAATTAAATAACGTTTTAAATAACTTTTACACGTCTTAAATAAAAAAATCCCCCTCTTCATATATATGTATAATAAAGTCTAATAATTATTACATCATAAAATATATCTATGTACATATATATAACAGAGGCGATAAGAAGAAAAAGATTCTACTAGAACTGATTTGGGGTTAAAGGTTGTTTATATTACTCCTATCTAAACGAGTTTTAGGGCCATCAACTGTGTGTTTGGATGTAGTTGGCGTCGTTTTCAATTAGTTTACAAGTTTCTTCGGCTCTAGGAAGTAAACTGGGCGGATTGAATTCCGAAATGCCAAATCTTCACCACTACCCGAAATCCGCCATATAATGAACAAGGGTTTAAACAGGTTCTACAGTTAATTTATCGGTAAATTTCAACGACAATATAATTAACATTCTTTCACATAGAGAGATTATTTAAGTCGTGTTATATGATACACTAATAAGAAAATTAATTAAAGAAAAATATCTATTTTACGTTAAAGAGTATATATATCGTAATATTGAATATCTACGGTTTACAATCTTCCAAAAAACATAGTGTATATACTTCCGATCATAACTCAAAATAATTTTTTTTTACTTTAAGCATTATTGAGGACAAGGAAAACGTATAGTTCTTATTGTATTATAATAGAGGTTTTGATAAATTGATAATTTGTTATACTGTATGACTACAAACATAGGTTAATTATTTATCAAATGCAAAAAAACATAATATTCTAAAAGAAATTTTATTAACAACATACTTTATTATTATATGATTTAAATGTTTCAGACATATCGAATACTATACGGTTTCTTTTTCCTCAATGATGTTTGAACGAAAAAAATATTTTAAATATACTTGTCATCGAAAGTTTGATTTTTTTTTGGCTGTTTGTAAACCATAGATATACAATATTGATCGCATTTTAATTGATACAGGGTGGTTTGCCAGTTGCAAAGAAATGTGATAGAAGATGTAAAAAAGATGGGACTAACGAAAAAATCAGTTTTAGATTTCTATGTCGAGAAGATACGACTTTTATTGGGTTGTCCGGAAAATAATGCAGGATTTTGGTATTAAACAAAAAAAAAGAAACTAGTTACTTTAAAGCAATGTTCTTTAATCAAANACTGAATTATTTCCAAGTAGCGGAATGCTACAGAGGTAAACAAACAATATCATTTGGAAGAGGATTAATAAGTGTTGACATTCATACAAATGAGAAATCCTGTAAACGTAAACAGAATATTTTATATAGATTTTTTTTAATGAAAACTTAAAATCCTGCATTATTTTCCGGACAACCCAATAATTGATTCGATCGAGAAAACGAAATTGTCGAGAAAAAAAATTCGGTTTTAAATTCTACGTTAAACATTATAATAAATGAGTAATCTATGCAACAATTTTAGTTCAATTGATATACGTTTCGCTTGCACTAACCTATAAAATTTAAAATTTGTAAGATTTTCAAAAATTTGCTACGCTGCGACCAATTCTCATATAAACTGGATAATTTAGGAAAAACTGCTACATGTCATAAATTTATGAATGGTGCGCTTGAATTTTTTTTATGCGTATGGTAGATCGAACACCCCAAACTGTATCAAATGAAAATCAAGGATTTCTACGATGAAAAATATTTAATTCCTATTCATAGCATAATTTTTTATTACATAAAAATTTTAATACAAGTTAAAAATAAAAATCAAAAGCTTAGATGATTAATCGCGTTTTGTAAAATTTACCGATCTCTAAGAGGTTCCTCACAGCGTAATAAATTTATGAAAGTTTTCTAATGTTAAAATTTTATAGATTTGTGAAAGGGAAACGACTAACGTTGACTTGAAAAGGTTCAATAAAGTCCTTATTCTTTAAAAAAAGAATGTCCATTTTCAAAACAACCTCACTTATGATTTTAAAATTCATAGGGAAACGAGGATTTTTTTGTGACTAGTCCGTTTGTTCCGAAAACAATCATACTTTCTCAACGAAGTAAGTTATACAATATAAAACCTTTTTACTGCATACTAATCGACCATTATTTTCATTTTATAACGAACCGTTCTGTATACTCAAACTTGTCTTGTTTATTGCTACAAATTTAACAATATTAAAGAGATATAAGTTATTTGCGATTAAGAACAGTTTTTCTTCAGAAAACCCTTACATAAAACACATTCAGCTTGTTCTGTAGGAAATAAAAACTCAATTTCTTTTAATTTTAACAATTTGCAGCCAGCTTTGGAATTGAATGAAGGGAAATCATTGAACAAAATTTTCTTAATAAGTGTTATGCATCATGGACGCATATTTCGGTTTAAAGACCACCGTTAAATTAGTTTATTTTTTATTTGAGCATTCAAAGATCAGGTATTTGGTTCATGAGGGCTGCCGGCAATTTATTTACAAAAGCTGGACTGCGAGAAGCGACAGACTCAACTCTGTGCAAACATATGCGGATTTTAGCATATATAAATCCAAATGCAAAGTCCAAATTGAAATTGTACTCTATAACTTCTTTGAGGAAAGCTCACTTTCGATTCCTACCTTCAATTTCCTAAGGTTTCATTTTTTATTATATTAAAAAACTGTTAACATATATATTAATTATAACACCTTGTCAAGGATATAATAATACATATTGACCAAAAATTCTCATCGTAGAAATAGGATAGAGGCTTTTAACCTTCAATGCAGCCAGTTTTCATTAATCCAACATAATTGACCACTGATTGGCAACTTGATCGAATGCTTCAATATTATATTTAACATTTCTCCAAACGATTGGCACTTGCTTTATATTGTTTTTCCTTACTCAATATTGCTTTAAGAGAACACAGTTCTCAATTTAGTTTTTCGAAAAATGTAAAATCCGCGAGCTACAAAACTAGTTGAACGAATAAGAACAAAAGAATTCTACCTGAATTATTGATATTTTAAAACCATAAACTACTCAGATTATGGAAAAGGATATTAATGCTAGTACCATATAACTTTTTATTAGGGAAAATATAAAAAATATGATTGTTTCAATTTTAATATTTCTTAATGACTCTGTGTCGGGGAGAAAGACGCTATAAAAACCTTAGGACTCCTTTATTTATAACAATAGCGTTAATACACAATAAATAGTAACATTTCGTGCGTAACGTCCACGATATAAAAACGATGGTAATACCGGTCTATGGGAAGCATTAAAGTCGGAGGGAGGTTGCACCTGAGAGGCGGTATAATGAGAAGGCCGGTCGATATCCGAGGCCTAGACTAGGTTAACTGCCACTCTGGTAAATTGAGCGCATTAGACAAGGAGGGTCCCACCGGCTTTAACCATCGGTAAACAAGGAGGCGGCAACAGATGCCTTCTCCACGGCCAAACTCTAACAATAACTCGACATTGTGACTTCTTTCCGAAAAACAACCGTCGCAAATACAAAAGTTTTCCTTAAACTCTCGAACCGTGTATTATTTCCTGCGAATTCCCAACGTTGCCGTTTGATTTTCCTTAACGGTACTTTCACGCCATTCAACGAAACCATAAAACATTTAACATTTAAAGAGGTTCATTTTCGAGCAGTTATACAGATAAATAAATTCGCTATATAATGTATTGTTAAAATCCAAATAACCCTAAAAAACCTAACCTAGTTCCATTTTCTTTTAAAAAATGGTATTACATTAACCAACACTCCAAATCTTACTTATTTAAACAAATTAGTGCGATTGGAAATCATATCATTTTATTTATGTATGTTATGTTAATCTTAACTTATGTTTCGGTACTTAGTATATTTTTTTAATCCAAATCATAATCATCATCACACAAGTACAAACTAACTTACAAATATTTAAACTTTTAACCTATTAGCAAAAAATGTAAATTTAATCATTTCTCATATAAATTTAATTAACACAGTTAAGAATACCATTTCTTTCATACCTCTGATTTAAATTTATTGCATCTCTAAAATAATTAAATGTTGTGTTTAATGAAAAACCTTATGGGAAAAGTTGTAGACCAAACAAAAAGGCATAAGACATTCCGATAGGCAAAAATTCATTCGCACATGATAAATCATTAATAATCATTAATTTAAATATGTTCTCTCTCTCACTCTCTCACTCTCTCTCTCTCTCTCTTTCTCTCTCTCTCTCTCTCTCTCTCTCTCTCTCTCTCTCTGTACTATTGCCATTCCGAAATGCAGAACAAAAAACACTTTTCCTATTAAAACTTCTGAAGCGTTAAATAAATTGCCAAAAAACATGATTACATTAATTAAATTAATGAAACACGAAAAAATTAATTCATTCAAAGTAAACCTCAAAATTTAAATGTTATGATTAGTCAAATACATGTACTTATTTACTTTAAATTAGTCTTATTCATAATTTTTTTATAATCATTCTATTCATTTAATTTTAATTGTGTTTTTTTCTCTCAAATATGTTTTCTGATATTTGTATTTGTTTGTTTTTTTATTATGTTTTAGTACACGTTCCGATTGTAAATAATAATGTTAGTTATTACACAGTGTAATTTGCCTTACGTAGACTAAGGGATAATTTTTATTATTAAAAAAAGCAGATTAATTAATGTATTTTATATCTTAACATTTATATGTAAATTATAACCCACTTTGGATGTAAAAGAGGTCCAAAAGAGCTAACTCTGCATGCCTAAATAAAACACTTTCAAGTAATCTCTCTCACTCTCACTCACTCACTCTCTCTCTCTCTCTCTCTCTCTCTCTCTCTCTCTCTCTCTCTCTCTCACTCTCTCTCTCTCTCAATCTCTCTCTCACTCACTCTCTCTCACTCTCACTCACTCACTCTCTCTCACTCTCACTCTCACTCACTCTCACTCACTCTCACTCACTCTCTCTCACTCACTCACTCACTCAATCTCTCTCGCTCTCTCACTCTCTCTCTCTCTCTCACTTTCTCTCTCTCTTTCTCTTTTTCTCTCACTCACTCACTCTCTCTCTTTCTTTTTCTCCCTATATTTTTTTCTTTTGCCCCCCTTAACCTTACCCCTCTTTCGCTGATCGATTGTTAAATTGAAAACATGCAATGTACCTACATTTTTCTCTAAAACTGTAGAATAACTGAATTCCCGGGTTTATATTAGTTAAAGTCCTGTAGTAATAACCGTATTGAGTGACGTCCCTCATTGACTGATGTATTGTTCGGCGTCAGACAATGGAGCTGACGTTTCAGCTTGAATGCCATTCATCACCACCAAGTATCGGTGTCTAGCTGAATTCGCAAATGGACTGGATCCAAATGACACAGCACAGCCTAGGAACCGCGGGCTTTTTCATTCATTAATGTCATATATTATTTGAAGTTGTCCTCGCCGTCCATACCAGTTGCTCGTAATCTTCTATATTGTATTTTTGTCCAGTGAAACGTTTTTATTGGAAAAACTGAAACAATACCCATGATCTTCATTGGAAATTGGTATTTTAATACCGAAATCGAAATATAATAAAAACATCCTAAGAACTAAATTTTTATTACAAAAATAAATGTTATAAAATGTCTCTTCCTACATTTGAGTTTTAGTAACTTAAAAGAGTCAAATGTAGAAACTACTTTAAAATTTAGATGGAATTATATACGAATGTTACAGAATATACAATTGTAGATAATAATACACTATATCACCGCAAACGAAGTATGCCAAATATACGCAATAATCTAAATGATTGTATTAACTTCAACCTTCGTATTTGCCTATAAAAAATAGTCTATTTTTATGTTTGAATGTCCTGGTTTTTTTTCTATCAGAGACAATTTCTGCATTTCGCCAAAATCCAAACATTGGGAGAATCCCTATGCATCAATGTATGCCATGTTCAACGCTGAATTATTCTCTAGAAAAAATGTCCCTAGATGAAGAACCATGGTCTAACATCATCTATATTTTTGTTATATTATGCGTGTGTGTTAAAACTTCTAAAACAGATTTGCCTTTGTTATTTCATATTTTTTGTAAATAATCATTGACAAACCATGTTCAAATATACTGGATATTATCAAAATATCAGTAAAAATACATTATAATATCTTGTGATAGCTAAAGCCCGGACTTATGTGCAATTCCATATTCCTTTTGCTAAAACCAATGGTTGACCATGGTTTTTTTTTTCCGAGGCCACCCAGGTAGGACATCCGGGTTCCCCGCATAAAACTGGGTCTTACTACCCTCTTTTCTTACAACGGGTTGCTCCCGATGGCGGTGGATAAAAACCTTACATGGTACGGTGTATCCTTGGAAAAATCCACCCCCATTCCGCAGTCCGGGGCAAAACACGCCCAGAGAGTCCAGGGACGTCCCCCCACCGGCCCCCCGGCCGCACCGTCCCCGCAGGGCCAACCCCCGGCCGCCCCAACATCAAGCATATTTAATTAGTTATATATCTATTTCATTTTGTGATATGAATTTGTAGATGGAGTCGAGCACTTCAAAGTATTTTGTGTTGGCTAATATTAGATTTAGTGAACTAGGGAGAGGGATTTTGTAATTCTTGAGAACCTCAAAAATATGTTCTCTTCCGGAAGATTTCAACGGGCATGCTAGTAGGATGTGGTTTGAATCCGCCGTTGAATTATCGTCGCACAGGCATTTGTTGGTTGGTAGAATCCCTATTTTATGAAGATGTGCTGGGAGTCTATTGTGATTGAATCTCAATCTACATATCGTAGTGAAGAATTTTCTATTTCTTTTCACATTTGAGAACACGATTTGGTTTGTAAGGATGGTTGGGACATGGAAAACCATAGGCCTTTATTTTAGGATGATAGCCCGTATTCGCTTTGCCATTTCTTGCGCAATAAGGATCTGGTATGCGATATATTGTCCGAGGCTGCAATTTCTTTTATGGGGATTCCGGCCAGCGCTGCCTCTTTCGCCAGTATATCCACCCGATTGTTATCTTTGTTTCTACTGTGACCTTTAACCCATAGCAAGTGGATAGCTATGTGACTTGCAGAAGATAGCATAATGGTTTTGATCTCTATGATAATGGGATCTTCGGGGGTATCCGTTTTCTTTAACGTCAGAACACTAAGGCTAACCGAGAAAATTACCGCGTTTGATAGTTTTAACTTTTCAATATAGTTTATAGCTTCCCTTATCGCTAGAGCTTCGGCGGCATTTATCTTACAAAATGATGGGAGTTAAACTGGATGGAGTGTTCATTTGTTATGTCTAGAACCGCTGCCACAACCCCGTATTGGGATTTTGAGTCATCCGTATATATAACCGTAGTCAAGGGGTTTCGTCCAGTCTCAAAATAACCGATAATGTAATCCTGTTCTCCTTGCAAATCCTACTGGCACCTTAGGTACATAGAGGGAGGTGAGCCAGTGTAGCTTGGAGTTTGGCTACGACCGTGGTTATTAGTTATTTATCCTAATCACACGTCCGAGTTACAAATGCAAATTTATTTTTCAGATATTTTAATATTTTAAGAATATTGCAAATTTGAAAGATTTTTACTTACCTAAAAAAAGTGAAAATTAATTGGGCACCTAAGAAATTGAGAAGATAAAAAACAGTCCTACAATTTGATTAGCATGTCAAGTAAATTTCTACTTTTTTAGGAAAACAAAAGCGTAAACTAACTTGCACAATATAATTCTTTTGAACTCTTCAGCATATTATTTAAGGTCCTATTACAAAACTTCAAGGTGCATATTTTGATGAAAGTGAGATTCATCGAAACCATGTTATAATGTATTAAAATATCAGCCAAAATGCATTGTAATATATTCTTATAACCAAAGATTTGAATTTCAAATCGTTATTTTGGCACAAGACTATGTTTCTGTGGTAGTACAAAATCTAATAAAAAGGTGAAGATAAGGATGAGAGAGAGAGAGAGAGAGAGAGAGAGAGAGAGAGAGAGGGAGAGAGAGAGAGAGAGAGGGAGAGAGAGAGAGAGTGAGGGAGTGAGAGAGAGAGATGCTACTGATTTGTAATAGCATGTTTTCATTGTGCCAAGTTTCGAGCGATGAGATGTTCGGTTAAGTTGTGCANATATATATACTCACACACAAAATGCAAAACAACCAAACCAAATCTCATCGCTCAAAAATTGGCACAATGAAAACATGCCATATAAATCCTCTTCTGTATCTGTTTAAAAAATAGATACAAAAGGTGTAAAGGCCAACTGAGAAAAATGTGAAGCAGAAAAAAAAACCACTGGTAAATGAAAGGTGGATTTACTAAGACCTGCTTGAAATGGCGCTGAGAGAAATTAATAAAACAAAAGGAGGATCATGAAACTTTAAGAGAGAAGCTTTCCCCGATCTCTCCCTTCACATTTGATTTAAAACCGCGGGATTTCGTTTGGTAATCCCAGGAAGCGAAGAGTATAAAGGAGATGAAGAGAAGGGAAGTGGGATAAAGTGAGACAGAGCGGGCCTTTCGTCGAGGAGAAAGTGAGGGTGGAAAAGTGGGACAGAAATCTATGTAGCCGGGCCAGCCTCGCAAGTTCCCGACAAATTCGCAGTCGAGTTCCTTTCTAACTTCAGCCAAAATGGCGAAGTTATACTTCCTCGCTCTAACTATTTCAACACTTCCTATCTTTCTTTTATCCGGAGTTTTTTTACCAATCAAACTTATAACATTAGTGGAAAAATACGCAATAACGCTTATTATTTTCTTTACATTTCCACATACTCTATAAAATAAAGACATGGCTTTGACACAGTATTCTACCAGTTTCCCATTCCTTTAATTTTACAATAATAATTACTTTTCAACGTAGATCCAATTTACTTCGTTTTTCACCTATTAATACGTATTACAAATAAATATGTGCTTGTATGGTGTTATTTTGACCCTTCATAGATTATCACTATGGCCCGCACTCGAGGAGCATCCTGTGATGCTATCGGCATAGAAAGAAGTATGCAGGTTTGACAATTTGTCTGAGAACTTTTGATTAAAAATTTTGGCTACACTGCATATTGGATGGCTTGGCCAAACCCCACAGTTCCTATCCATATGCCAATCATTATTGGCTTCTATACATCGGTCGATCGTCTATAACATTAGTCGACTTTTAACTGGCAAAGCAGAGTTCGGTGCTAAAAGTTTTCGAAGTCAGTCATCTTAGGGGACGTCGGAAGTTCCTTGTTTTTGATGGACAGTAGATGCTACTAGATTACCTTTCAAATGTACTTATACACTGGGTACATTTTTCTTCATATCTTCTTGTCCCTTTTTGCTTCAGTCTTTTATCCGCTCAAAATGTTCACGAACGTTGATGGTTGCTTGAAAGGGATTCGGGTTGAAATTTTCAGTATCATCCGCATAGGTAATGTGTTGGGTATACACATGAACCGGGCAGCAGAACACATGGCGTATCACCTTCTACAGTCCACCCATTTAATTGGGAATCGATTAACTTTAGCGAAAAAAGGTCTTACACAAACCCCAAGTTAATTTTGGCTAGGAACCACGTGGTGGCAATAGATTCGACATAACTTTCCCATTTAGCTTGGAAATGACGGTAACATTGTTATTTTAAAATTAATACCATATTCTTATTGTATAATTCGATTCTAAAGCTTATTTTTGTCATTTTTACAGAAAGAAAAATTTTGATAGGATGGACTATTTCTAAGTTATGCTCGACGGAAGACGCATGAAGAGAGTATTATACAAACCCCAATTTAATTTTGACCAGGAAACGCGGGTGGTAACAGATTCGATATAATTTTCTCATCTAGCTGGTAAATGACACAACTTTGATATACGAGTGATATACATTTTACGAGGTTCGCAACAGCAGAGGTATATAAATTATATTAGTTTATAGTATATATGTATTAGCGGTATTAGCGCCGTGTCAAAGCCGTAACCCTTGCGGCCTTCGACATCTCTAGCAGTGTAATTTGTAATGTGTAATGGGACCAATAACGAGTCCTTGTTAAGCGCAGGCTTGTGTCGGTCTGATATCGTTCCCACAAACAGCTGTCAGTCAGAAAGAAATCCAGCAAAATTCAAAGTGGATAGATAGGGTTTATATTTTCATATGATGTCTGGGTCACTGGATCGCTCCCGGATAAACTGTTGCAACAACTCTGAAACCTAGCTCGATCGGAGAAGGATGCGGATAGAAGCCGAGTTACAGAAAATGAATGATGTTATTGCTAATCTAGGATAGGCATTTTAGAAGGAGTACATTGATAAGTGTAAAACAAACACATAAAATATGTGTGCTTCTTAAAACTGAAAAATAGCTAGTTACCAAACATTTACCTTTACTAAGAAATTTCTGATGTTTTAAAATCTTTCAGATGTTTGGTATATGTTAATCCACTTTTGATCTTTTTTCATTTACTATTTATATTCTTAACTATTTAGATATATAATATTATTACATTTTTCTTTTAATCGTACGTCCTTCCTGCCAAAGAGTTTCAAAGACGTTTTAATTTTTCTCTCTACGTGGGAAATGTCATGAGAATAGTGTTTGGGGGATCATGAAGGAAGAGGGCAGAGTTATCTAATTGTAGAAGATCAACAAGTTGAACGGGATGGCGGCGAACGAGAAAGGAATAACATGGTTTGCTAAGTCCTCTCCTCAAAGGCGTTCTACGATCGTACTAACGAAGTTTCGTCTTGTCCTCATTAAAATCGACCAGCGCTTAGTTTTCAAAAAGAGCCAGAGTATGAGGTTCATAAAATTAGTTGGCTTGCAACCTATCGTAGATGACATCTCAGCATGGATATTAAAAACCCCTCTCCCAGGAGAGGAAAAAATACATCTCAAAAGTTTCTAAGAACTTTTATTATCTTCCTTTCAGAAATTGTGTGTTTATTTAATTATTTATCCAAGTTTATGTGGCTAAAACTAATTATTTATAAATAAATAAATGTATATGTTTATAAAACAAACATACCATCCTCGAAAATAAATAGAAGATATTAAATACATCGGTTAAAATAAATTAAATTTTATAACAATCTCTTAACAGGTTTAATTAGTTACAATATTTTATAATTAAAAGATTTAAAGGTGGGTTTTTTCTTAGGCCAGTAATTAAAAATGCATAGTTATTTCGGCCTTCAATATTAAAAAACCTGGCGATATACAAAAATGTATAGTATACAGAACAAAGAGAAGGAAAGATAAAGATAAAAGAGAGAGTTAGAAAATATACATCCACAGGTACGATCCACAGAAAAACAAATTCGAAAAATACAAACTTCCTTCAGAGTTCAGTATATATTCTTCTGAACTTTTTGGTATCTTTAAGGCAGTAGAGTATGTACACGAAGAAGATGTAAAAAGCGAATCATTATTAATTTTGTCAGACTCAAAAAGTTCCTTGGAGAGTCTGAAGAATTTTAACCTTAATTCAGATAACAACTATCTTGTATCATGGATAATTAAAAAGGTCCTCGACGTTAAATCGTCAAAAGGAGTTAATATNTAATGATACTGGTTTTTTTTTATTTACCATAAAGAATTGTGTCTCCTAGATCTCTCTTTCATAGACCTTGTGTTATTATTTACAAAATAAGTATAAAATAATATTTCAAAAATCGTTCTGCATTACCCAAACTCAATGGGGAAACATTATATTATTAACTAAGTAGAATGAAATCATCTTCAAATCAAGTTGATAAAATATTGGGGTACAACAAGGAAAACCTCGCAACAAAAACAACAACTTAAAATAAAACTTCATACAAAACACTAATTAAAAACTAATTCCGAAATAACATTAAACTAAGGACCACTATAGTATAAGTAAAAATAATATTAATTTTTGTACTCATTGCAAATGAGTAATAGATGATTCGAAATTAAAATTAAAACAGAGATGGATAAGGAGATATATGAACGTATATTCTTATATTTATTAGATAGACAGTAACGTCGAGTATTGCACTGCCTTTCGTTATAATAATCCAGTCTGTCCAAATCACAATCATTAACAAGAAATATAACAACACTAAAATATTCCAAATGGCTAACACACCAGGGTCTAATAAAGTCCAAAGAAATTTGCTTAATAAAACTAAGGATTCTGTTGGCTGCTTACTTTCAAATTGGAAGAAGATGTAGTCATACATTCGAATTTTAATAACAAACCCATTTAATCGGCCTAAGTCGCGAAATGCCCTAAAAATCCTCCTAAAATAGTATCACTGCCACTCACACAATCTACCGTCTTATAAAACTTAAAAAAATAATTGTAGCTTGACAACTATTTATAAAAATTATAAAACATACGTCCATTTTTAAAATAGACAAACGTTTAGAACCTCTGACATTAAAGAAAAAAAGATATTAAAGACGTCAATTTCGCCAGATATTATAGATTTTGTCTTTTCTCAAATAAATCTTGACCACGTCCAACACATAATTTAGCCACTTTGCGACCCCTATTTTGACCATTAGCTAATTTACAAACTTAATCACGATTCTGTCCTTCAGTCATCAACTCATCATCTCAACTTACAACTTTTACATTTTTTCTAGTTTTCGCGAATTCCGTATCATGTGGATTCTCGGCGATATACGATATATATATATATATATACATTCATTATATTTAGTGGTCCATTGACCAAATCACATGCTACAATTAATTAATCCTCTTATGTAAGGTTTTGGTTGAAATGAAAAAGCTGGTGCCAGGAGCGGGATTCGAACCCACGACCTTCGGCTAAACATGCAGCTGCTCTACCCACTTCAGCTGTCGTGACTTCGATCCACTCGGACACCAACTCCCCATCTCAACCTACAACCCCTCGAATTTTACCTCTTTTTTGTCATTTTTTAAAATGTCGTGTAATCTGGATTCGATTCTCGGCGACATATGAAGTGACCACGGGGAGCTGTTAGTGAAGTTTACTTCAATTTACTTATTAATTCCATTATATTTAGTGGTGTATTGACGAAATCACTTCTTTCAATTAATTATTCATTTTATGTGAGGTTTTGGTTGAAATGAAAAAGCTGGTGCCACGAGCGGGATTCGAACCCACGGCCTTCCCTAAATAATNTATATATATATAGAGAGAGAGAGAGAGAGAGAGAGAGAGATGAATCAAACAATTTTTTTAGTTTAGTTTTTAAACCTATATATGAAACTTAGTAAACAAAATGCAATATAGATTTGATCAATTTGAGAGGTTTATATAAAAAGGAAAAGGCTAAACCTTCATACCCTTAGAAAATCTGTTTATGGACATTTCATTTTATGTTATATGTATTACAAAATAAGTAAAGAACGTTCTTCTACTGAAATACGTTTTATCTTTTGGTATGTTACATTCTTGTGTCCTTAGTTTTTATTTCCAACATTCTTTTTGTGAGAAGTCGTGAATAAGATAACTCAGATGCGTGCTTCGACTTCCCAGCTGGGCGGCCGTTCTAAACTCACTCCTAGAAATTCCGAGTCAACATCGCTTCCAGCCATACGTTATCCTCGAGCGGAATTCTGCGGAGATGCTGCAAGGCCGGCCTGGCCACCTGTAGATCGGTCCCCCACGTTTCTCAGATTTAACTCCTCTTAAATTCTTCCCCAGGGATTATCTCAAATCTGGAGTTGATAGAACTGAGCAATCTAATTGGTTAAGCACCAAATCACTGGTGGGAAATAGTACTGCGAACCTGGAAAATGGCAAACAATACTGGTTTAAATACATTTGGTGTTTTAGTTCAGCTAAAAAAAAATTGAAAATTTTAAATATAAACCTGATTTTACATTGCTAGAAAGCATATTTCATCTTGAATAATTTGTATCGTTTCCTGTAATTTTCTGCTTATCCAGCCTGTTTTGATCTGTCAGACGCGTTTTAGCACCCGGATACCGTTAGCGTTGAAACTACGTGATTTTTGTGAATGTGTTATAATGTTTTGACAGGTGGAAAAAATGTTATATTCTTTTAGGTTCATATTTCGTCTTTTTGTACGTCGTGCAATAATTTTATGTTTGTATTGTTCAAAGTTCGAGGTGGTTTTGAATGACGTGAATCGCATAATTTGGTATTTATATGTCATTGTCCTTAAATTATTTCACCTGTTCTCCAAATAGAGCTGTATTGGGGGTGTAATTAATAATATAAAATACATCGTACCAACAATCGTTATCAAAATTTAATTTATTTAATTACTATCCATTTTATTAACTTATGATTGTAGCTGTTTAGTGAATACACATAGGTCGTTTCGTGAAGAGTTGTCAATAGTTCAGATGGGTATTTCACACATCAAATTGTTCTAGGAGGTCCCTATGTACATTGTCTAAATTTCAATTTTAACCAAGATGTTTAATTTTTCAGGTTACTTCAACCTTTCACAATTTTATTCCATGAAATCCAGCGTAATCCATCAATTGTTAAGACTACTGAAAAGGTCATAAAAAGAGTAGTAAGAACTCTAAGAGATACATTTGGATTTATTGTAACCACACGTAAAAAAATAAAAAACCGCAAAGAAAATAAACCTTTAATCCACTTGGTATATGAAATACTGGTTTTTTTGTGAACAGACATAAATACTTCAGGAAGTTATTATCCGGTTAGACAAAAAAGCCACTATTGTAAAATTGCCTTAATCTCAATTACATCCGAGTTATTTTACTTTTCAGGTTCCTTCAACATTTCCCGATTTTATTTCATTAAGTCCGATATATCTCATGAAAGGGTTGTCATACTGTAAATTACATTCACTAGAATTTTTCATCTTAATCGTACGCAAGTAAATTACAAAATCAAAAGAATCTAAACTTTGACATGTTTCCAAAGTCTTGTCTTAAGTTTAAGTAAGATTTTCTTGGTTCTCTAAATACTAACAGATAGCACTTACAAAATCTTTTCTTCTACTAATGAACATTAAACTACATTTAACTAATTTCTCAAAAGTGAAATATCAGGAATAAAAAATACTTGGTTCTCTATATTAGTTCATTTATCTTTTTTATTTTAATATTAAGCATACAAAAACCAATCTCTAAGTAGATGAAGGTTTATGAGTTTTGAAAGTTTTTGTCTGAAGTATAAACAAGGTTTCCTTCGCTCTGCAAATACTGGCAGATATAGCGCATTCAGAATATTTGCTTCTCATAATGAACATTAAACACACTTAATTAATTTCTCTAATGTGAATTATTAGCAATAGAAAATTAACATTTAATTGCTATAAATTTGAATTTTATAAACGGTTTAAAAACCTCAGTTATTTTGAAGATTCAAATTTTGAAATTCTTTTTAAAGCAATAATAACACAAAACCTATCGAAACTCGAAAAAATTCATCTACTTATAAATTGTGTTATTGTTTTCATAAGATTTTAAAAAACATTTTAAATAAACTAATATACAGTAGGGCTGATATTGCATGAGATACGCGGGATTATTTACAAAAAAATTTCAATTCATTTTTATGATGTCAAAAATGAATGTTGTAGTTGATTTTTCTACCAGCTTGACTAGGTTATATGAATTATTAAATCCTACAAATAAAATATGCTATATATGTGCATTCGTGTTTGGAAAAAGTGACACTTTTACTAGGTTTTTCAACAACATGGAGTTTGGTAATCGACATAATGTAAAAGTTGTCTTTCAGCTTTTAAAAGACTTTAAGATGATTGAATCGAACTTAGTACAACAACGCCTTAGCAAACATTTCTAATCTCGAAAATGGAAAAAAATGTATGAAAGCCCCATCAAGCCCCGGAGGCCAAATAACTTCGCTTATTTTTGCTAGGTTTACTCGATATTGATTGGAAGTAGGAAGATATTCTTGAGCGGAATTTGTTGTGCGGTATATTAGGGTGAGACCGGGTTGGTGAATTTAACATGATATATCACTTTGGCCCAAACACTGAAAAGGGAGTTGGTATTCTTAAAACGTACACATACAAACATTTCCTCTAAGTCGATTTATGATTTGCTTTTCCTTTCATACACTACGTACGAAAACTAGAGTTCCGTTCCTTTCACGTATACCTCTAATAAAATGACAATAAAAGAAGATTAAGGAGTAAACTCACGTAAACCATTTCAAAAAAAATATTTTTTCTTCTCAGTTGATGCCGGAGCTGGAGTGTGACTGAGGATGAAGAATTGGCGCAGCAATTTGCTGCCGTCTCAAAATCGATGACGTGCACTGACTGCTTTCAAATGTTCAAGCTTAAGACGGAACAAACTGCGATCGACTTCGAGTGTGATACTCGAGTGGCGTATAACATGCCGCTAACGATGAGTGCGTTGGAGTCAGTGTTGAGACGCGACTGTTTTGATCACTTGGTTGTGTAAGCAAAGAATAGCAAATCGTAAACCAACTTAGAGGAAATGTTTGTATTTGTACATTTTAAGAATACCAAGTTCCTTTTCAACATATGAGACCTTCAAGACTTTCACCAGGGTCGCTTGTTGGAATTTTTCAACACTATATAGTATACGGGCTCCTATCTTGACATCTGATTGAAGAGTTCCTTGGCACCATACAAGGAGCGAGTAGGCATAAGCCTTGACGTAAAGATGGTACTCAGGCGGGGCGTCGAATGCTGTTCCTTTTCTCAAGAGAGCGGGTGTTTCCAATCATCAAATATTGTATATGTTGCGTGTATGTGTATATGTATATGTGTCTAAGTATATTTATTTGTAACTGTATGTAGTACATTTGTAAATAATTAATTTTCGTGGATGGATTATAGGGCCGATGGTGGAATATCGACCGAAGGTGAAAAGACTTCGCTGTTTGTAACCCTTATTTAAAAAACAAAAAAATAAAAATTACAAAACAAATCTTACCGGTAAATTCAAAAAGTTTCAGTAAAAATACTTATGCAAATAACTGCTGCATTAAATAAAGAGTTGACTAAATGTGTGGTGATTAGTGACCGTTAGTCGATGACTATTCGAAAATCGTGAGATGCGGTCTGGTACGATGTAAGTTTCAGAAAAACATTTTCTTTATCGTGCCAACGTTTCGATCTTTATTGAGATCATCTTCAGGGCCTGGGATTTACAAACATTGTTTAAATTTAACAAATAAATGAAGGATGTGGAAAAAAGGAATTTATACAATGCAAAATATATTTTTTATATTCATTCAAAGTATTTCTACTCACGCAAAGTGTTTGTTTTCTGCGCAATTGTGCCATTCTTGCGTGTCCTGTTGAGAGTGCCAGTGAGACATTGCTGTTTTATGTTTATATACGCACGATGGTAACGCAATAAAAAGGCTATATTTTTAAAACCGATTCTGTTGGTACTACCGCCAGCACCCGTAACTATCGGGCGTTTCAAAACACTTGAAGTAATTTACACTTAATTTTGCTAAAAATATAATTATGGTTTTCTGATCAAAATACTGTTATAATACAAATCTGTATAAAAATATTGCCTTTTTTGTTATATTCTGTTCGAAATAGTTACCAACAAAATTTAAATTTCGAATTACAACCATTTTATTGGTATTGACTTTTAGGATCTCAATACATAGTGTAAATATTCGGAAATTAATTTTGAAAAGACAGATTGCTCTTGTACTTTTCGATATAAAGGTTTAAGAATCATAACAGTCACATAATATATTTATTTGTAACATGTGGTGATTAGTGACCGTTAATCGATAATTATTCAGAAATCGTGAGATGCGGTCTGGTGTGATGTAGGTTTCAGAAAAACATTTTCTTTATCGTGCCAACGTTTCGATCTTTATTGAGATAATCTTCAGGGTCTGGGATTTACAAATGTTTAAATTTAATAAATACATGTAGGATGTGGAAAAAAGTGAATTTATACAATGCAAAATATATTTTTTATATTCATTCAAAGCATTTCTACTCACTAAAACTGTTTGTTTTCTGCGCAATTGTACCATTCTTGCGTGTCGTGTTGAGAGTGCCAGTGAGATATTGCTGTTTTATGTTTATATACGTTCGACTTTGAAGAGGTGGGGAAGGAAGTCGGTATGTTAAGACATTTTTGTTAAGGACACCTTCAACATCCAACGTTATATAAACATAAAACAGCAATACCTTATTGGCACACGATATGCAAGAATGGCACAATTACGTAGAAAACAAACATTTTGAGTGAGTAGAAATACTTCGTTTGAATGTAAAAAATATATTTTGCATTGTATAAATTCACTTTTTTTCACATCCTACATGTATTTGTTAAATTTAAACAATATTTGTAAATCCCAGGCGCTGAAGATGATCTAAATAAAGATAGAAAAATTGGCTCGATAAAGAAAATGTTTTTCTGAAACCTACAGCACACCAGACCGCATCTCACGATTTCCGAATAATCAGTTGACTAAATGTTTAATTACGATTTACATGAATTATTTTCTAAATAATTAATAAAATATTTTTATTGAGTATTCTAAGTATTTTTTAACAAATAGGTTTTTCCCTTTAAATATACCTGATTCCCCCATTTTTAAAGTTATTCCATGTTTAATAATTCTGAATATCGCACCTTGAGAAGGAATGATTTATAATCTCTTTTGATAAGAAATAAACCGAGTATTTTAATAACTTGGGCGAAGGTGGAGCCGGCTTGGAAACCCCCTTTTCTGTAATTTATATTCGGAAATCCTTAAAAGGTGAAGTAAGCATCAAAAGGGAAGCTCTTTTATAATATTATAGGGAAATTAAAGGGACTTGGTAATTCTAAGCATAATTTTCCGGGTGAGGTATTGCATTATCACATTCAGATTCAAGACATTGGCCGTGCCACCCCTTTTATCGGAAACAATTCTTGCTTGTAAATGACTTTCGTTCCAAAGAAACTATAGGTAGGTACAAAATTGATTTTTATTTTATTTCATTTTTTTTTTATATATATTTTCTATACTTTCTTATAAAAGTTTCTAATTAGATAGAAAACAAATGTCAAATAGATCTGCGAAGTGCGGATAAACAAGAACAAGGTTATTTAATTAAACATTGTAATTTTAATGTTTCTTATGTGATCAACCAGCTTTCACGACGATGTTGATAAAACCTTGTTTTGAAGACCACAACCCGAATCCTTATCAACATCATTGTAGTATTATCCTTATCATGATGTAGATGATATGAAGGTGGAAAAAAAATTATATTGCGATCAGACGAATTCGAAAAAAATAAATATATTCAGTTCCTTCGTTAATCTTTCGAGAAATACATTCCCTTAATAAGGACTATTTATAATTATACACCCAGTGAAAACATATAAACTTCTACTTAAATTATTAAAATTTAAGGCTTCTACAAAATAAAAATTACGAGTTTAGCTGGGCAGAGTGGACGAAATCTACAACCTGTTTATGCTATTTTAGAATCGTTGTCTATCCGGTTATCCTACAACATAAAGCCAATTATAAAAACGTTTCCTGATTTTGTGTGCACATTTATTTTATTAAGGTTGATGTCGATCACATCAAGCTACTTTCTTAAACGCGTCAAGTCCTGATGCTTCACTATCAATTGTATCTTGTTGAGTTTCCGGCTATTAAGCAATAATTACGGAATCTAACATACTGTAATAAATAATTGTATAAGTACTCACTACCGCATGCTAAACTAACTTTGTTATAAACAGTATTATAAACAAATGCAAAACAGCCCTATTGGCAGAAATTCGTCTAAAGCCAAAGCAGAAATAGATATTAAAAAAGGCTATGCTTTATGTATACAAAACGCAAACTACGTCCTATTGTAAAAGGGGGTGTTACGCAGCCCAAATAAATTGCAAATCATTCTGTCCAAAATCACTGAACCCTCCCCACCCGTCATTTACCAACACGTCTATTGTATACACTTACCTGCACGATTTTTTCTCCAGACTAGTTGATTATTTATTTATTCGAATTCAATTTATAAGGATAAAATATATTAATTTAATATTAATGATTAACTAAAATCATTTTGAACCAACGTTAAGATAATGGCATTGAATAATTATTGATTATTTACCATTTGTTGTTTTTGTTTTGTTTGTTGATCATTTATCTATTTTATAGGCTTTTTTTATCATTTACCCGTTTTGAATATGAAGCAGGACAAAAGCTGACAAATTATAATGATCAAGTATCTGAGCTTTACAAAAAAAATAAAAATCATGATTTAGATGATATGAAGGTGGAAAAAAAATTATATTGCGATCAGACGAATTCGAAAAAAATATATTCAGTTCCTTCGTTAATCTTTCGAGAAATACGAAGATCTTCCTGGAAGATGTACGTTTCTTAATTAATATCTAAAATTCTTCTTAGTGGTATGGCATCTAGATCTTCATTGTTCAACAATATCTTTCCTTACCCGTTGCATTGATATTGCCGGAATTTGCAAAGGATACTTCTGCTGTTTCTTTCTCTTCTAGAAGTAGTTTTTGATTGTGCCATATTTTTAAGAAAGTATTTACAGGATTATGTCCTGTTAGGATGTTTAATCCTTTCTGTTGAGGCTTTTCTCTTTCGCCCAACGGATTCTTTTTGGAAATAGTCTTTTTGTTCGCCTCAAACCTGGCTTGAGAGTTTTTCCCATTATTTACGCCACAAAAATTTAAGCCTGTGTTCTTCCTAAGTTCTCTTTTTGACTATGATGTCTGCTATCTCGTTGCCTGAAATTCTCTCAAAATCTGCAAACTATCTTAGCCTTAGGATATTTTTATATTCCAATTTTTTTAAGGTATGTAAACACTTTCCAATTTTTAGGTTGATCTCGTAGGCTTGAAGAGCTTTATGTTATACTGTAGTATTACAATTGTGTGGTGATTAGTGACCGTTAATCAATAATTATTTAGAAATCGTGAGATGCGGTCTGGTGTGATGTAGGTTTCTGAAAAACATTTTATCGCGCCAACGTTTCGATCATTATTGAGATCATCTTTAGGGACTGGGATTTACAAACATTGTTTACATATTACAATTACATTTTGGATGTGGAAAATGGAATTTATACAATGCAAAATATATTTTATATTCAAACAAAATATTTCTACTCACTCAAAGTGTTTGTCTTCTATGTAATTGTGTCATTCTTGCGTGTCGTGTCGAGAGTGCCAGTGAGATTTTGCTATTTTGTGTTTATATACGTTGGATTTTGAAAGGGTGGGGAAGGATGTCGGTATAGAAAAGACACGTTGGCACGAAAATGTTTTTCTGAAACCTACATCACACCAGACCGAATCTCACGATTTCTAAATAAGTATTACAATTGTTGCACACATGAGATTTTCGTTATTTATTTTATATTTCTATGGCTATAAATCTAGCTTGAAATAATTTGGTGCTCATATTTAGTCCTCTTTAGGTTTATTTCCTGTCCTTTTTTAAATCTTTGAGCCACATGTATACAATAGAAGAGATCCGGGATTTTTACGCTTTAACTTACTATTGTGCTAACATTTAAATTTGGTTTTTCAAAGTCTAGTATTTTTTTCTGATTTATCCAAGATAGTTTTAGGCATGTCATTTATTTTAACTTTTTACAGGTTTTCACTTGACCATTGAATTCCTAGCTTTTCAATCAGCTATCCTTTTAAAAAATATCGGTAAGGGTGGCAGTTTGAAAATACTTTGTTTGTGAATGATAGTGTTATTCTAAAGCTTAATTTTTTGGGAAACTTTCTTAAAAATTAAGAAAAACAGTGGCTTTTTTTTTGTATGTTTTGTATTTTTACAATAGCTTTTCTGGATCGATTTTCAAATAGTAAATGCTATCTTCATGATATTGCCTGATTAATCCGAAAATAAAATTGTTTGTTACCATTTGAAAAACAAATATTTTAATCTATTTTAAGCAATTGAAAAATACTGTATTAATTGCAATGTCTGAAAGAAGAGCTCACCATAGGAAAAATAATGTTTACATTTTTTTTATGTTGAACAGTTTTTTTGAAAACTATGTAGAGACGTAGTAAGTGAAAACTCTATTTACAATATCGGTCTAGGAACCCATTTTCACATGGTTTACGCTATTAATTTTTGTTATTAAAGTTAAATGAAAATTAAGGTCGCTAATTTAAATGCAAAATTTTCTTTTTTAAACATTTTAGGAATTAAAAAACTGAAATTATTGAAGTTTGAAAAACATACTAAAAATATTATTTAATTATTGTTTTCTAGGTGGAGTAGTTTTTGAGAATATCAAGAAGAACACAAGTAAGTTGACACCTTATATATAAAATATACACATTTTATTTAGAATATTTAACTTAATAATCATGAATAGATCATTTTTTATATTATTAGTTTTAAACTTATTAATATAATGTAATGATTTTTGATTATCGATTTTTTTAAGGTAAATTAATTATTCTATTAATTATACCATTTTAATGTTAGAGTTCAGTATTAAAAAAAATATAGAAATATAAATGAAGAATTTTGATTAAAGGGAATTGGAAGTAAATGTCTACAGATGCGCTGTTTGATTATTTTTAACTTCGTTTTAAGAAATTACGGGGCGTCTATCACGTCCTTAAATCGAAATCTAATTTTAAATTCCATGAAACTCGAACTGAAGCTTTTCACTCGGGTCGGAATACCAATGTGTATGGAATTAATAGCAGGGAGCCCCAGAGGCAGAAACTCCGGAGGTTTGAAATTGGAGGGAGCAAAATCAAATATATCAGTAATCGCATGAAGTACCCCGGGCGAATATTCAACGTTTTGAACCCTTCGTTTTTTAAGTGTGCAAATTTAAATTTAAATCGTACCCCCCCTCCGCCGCCGCCGCTGACCCATTTCGACCTACTTCCTACCCTAAAGAGTTTTTGCACTTCTGATAAACAACATAATAATAAATTTGTTGATTAACCAAGTCAGCTTTCAACGGTAGTGTTGTTCGACCGGCTCGTTAATGCGGGAAGATTGTCCTGCTTTGCATACAGTGATCTCGGTGGAAGTCTCCTAGGTGAATAACGGACAATTGATGCAGGCCATTTACCTTGTCTGCATTACCATTACAAACCCGAGTACCCTTCTCGCCATTGCCGTATTCATATATTCTCTAACCAGGGCGTACTTGGTTCTCTTATAAAACCCTGTATAACATTTAGACTAGATAAGATGTTTTAACAACTTCTGATACAAATATACTAACATATTATAGCTATTTGCCTAATAATTTTAGAATTTTATAGTTTAGGTGTAAATAATTAACCCAACAATTTTTTCACATATAAAGTACGTAAATACATTAATTAAAATTTTAAAAGTTGAAGACTTAAATTAATTAGATAATAATAATGGTAAAAATTTGAAAGTAAAATGGTACTTTGGCACAGGTTAACACAACTCACTAACTTTTCCCTCTTTTTGCCAAAATTCAAAAGGTGGGGTGGAGATGGGAAGTTGGTGTCCGAGTGGATCGAGGTCACGATAGCTCAAGTGGTAGAGCAGCGGCGTATCTAGCCGAAGATCGTGGGTTCGAATCCCGCTCGAACCATTGACGTTTTATCTCAACTAAAAACCTTAATTAATTGTAATATTTGGAAATACGTTTGGAGATTTTTTGGATATTTTTAAAAACCTAAAAGACGATTGCAACTATAATCATTTTTTTTTTTTTTTTGTACGTCGAAGTTACCCAATAATCTAATTTAGAGAAAGGAGAGAAAAGAGTACGAAAATTCATGATTTTACACTTTTAATTTAAAATTCGTACCTAAGGTTTTTCTGCTGCCTTTTTAAAATGTAGCATGTATGATGTTAGTCAATCACGTGTACGCGCGCATAACACACACACACACACACACTCATACACACACATATACACACTTCATATTTCTCTCTATCTGCCTTTCTCTCCCTCTCCCTTTGACTATCTCTGTCTGTCGCTGTCTCTGGCTATGTTGTTTATATATTTTTCATTCTCTATCCTATCTAACTTTTTCTAGATTTTAGATATACAGTCTCTCTCTTTCCCTTTTCTACTTATCTATCTACTTACCTATCTATCTATATTTATTTCTCTCTTTGTTTCGATTTTCTTTTTTTTTATCTACCTCAATTTCTATCTCCCCTATTTTTCCCAATTCAAATTATATTCTACCTTCCTGTTTAAAATGTTCTTAGCTATTAAGTTTATCAATGTTTTTCCAGTAACATTTCAACCAATACAATAAATTCGATGTAATTTATGTGAATATTTTGTGAATGTAAATTTTTTGTTTGTAAAATGAAAAAGCATAGACTATAGAGTAGAATAAACGATAGAATGGTGACATGACGTTTCGGTCTCTCTCTCTCTCTCTCACACACTCTCTCTCACTCTCTCTCCCTCGCTCACTCACTCACACACACACACACACACACACACACACACACACTTCACAATTGGGAAAGTTGTAAAATATATCGTCAGAATTTGTTAGATATGAAAAATAAAAGTTATGCAGCTGTTGCTTCTGAATAGTTGTCAATTGTCAATTGTAGTTAAATTGGTTAAAAATAAAAAGAATTTTAAAAGTAATAAAAAATTTATATTCATATTTCTATGATGATATTAATGGAAATAACGTTTCTTAAACTGTATAAACCAATATTAATGACGTGTCAGCGTGAATCCCCATCACACGATGCAAACTCGTTTCCTTGCGAGTATAAAATAAAAATAAGAAAAAATATTTGTGCCACAAACTCAATTAAATTAAACGGAAAAAACAAAAATTGGGACCTGATCCAAATAAATTATAACAAAGCCTTCAAAAAAATAAATGTATTTAGATTTGAAAAAATAAAAATATGTGATGTATGACATACGCACTCTCCTTGCCATTACAGAAAAAAGAGCAGGTACCTTCAAGCAAAATTGAGAGAGAGCGTCCTTGCTCGTCCTTTCGTATCTCAGCTCGCACTAAAAACTATTTTGAGATGTTTGCATTATAACTATATTACAATTAATTAAGGTTTTTAGTTGAGATAAAAAAGTCAATGGCACGAGCGAGATTCGAACACCCGATCTTCGGCTTGATACGCCGCTGCTCTACCACTTGAGCTATCGTGACCTCGATCCACTCGGACACCAACTTCCCATCTCAACCGAGTGGATCGAGGTCACGATAGCTCAAGTGGTAGAGCAGCGGCGTATCAAGTCGAAGATCGTGGGTTCGAATCTCGCTCGTGCCATTGACTTTTTTATCTCAACTAAAAACCTTAATTAATTGTAATATATATTAATTGGCCAACCAGACCACGAAATTAGTGAATTATAACTATATTTGACTTTTCAACTTTATACTCTATTGAAACAAACCTCTACTTTGTGTTTTGTGTAAAGTGTGTGTCTGTGTGTGTGCGTTGTGTAAACATGCATATCTGTACGTGTGTTTGTGTCAAGTTATATTTGGTAAAAATAAACAAAAGTACTGAATGGGAAAATAAATTGAAATCGCCCGGGTAATTCCAATCAAAAGAACGTTGAATGAAATAACGAGTAAGAGGTGAATCAAGCGTCCAGTTTTATACCACACTCTTCATCCAGTTATTTTTTTTAAATCAAAGTTTAAAAATTTTTAATTCAAAAAAATGTATAAAATTTGATATGAAATAATTTTTAAAAAATTTAAAAATTAATCACAAAAATTTTGTTGTTAAATGTTTGTCGGTATAAAATGATGTGTAACTACCTGCTTAAAACACCTTACAAAATATTGTTTTATCAATTTGATTTATTTATAGATATTTTGTCATATACATTAGTTTAGTGGACATAATAAATAAAATAATTTGGTTACATTATTCCAAATTTATTAAAATATTTGAATGGTAATCTTTAAAACTTCCTTCAGAGAAATAAGTAGTCAATTTTGTTTAACAGGTTCAATATTGACCTGATTTTAAAAAAGTAGCTTAAATTCATGTACGATTCATTTATTTTAAAAAGGCAATTTTATATTGGTGGTGTGGCAAAATAAGTATTCCATTTAAAATACCTTGCATCATCTTAGATAGGATCGGTTTAATAAATAAATATTGATGATCTAGGTATTCGCCTCAATAAAGAAGAAACAGTTTTATTAGATTATTTAAAAATATAATCAGTAAAAAAAATAACCAAACCAACTAATTTTGAAATTGTATATTAATTTTTTATCGTCAAAAAATTTTAATTCTCCAAGTGAAATAGGTTCTCGACGTCACTACATGATTTAATTAAAAGAAAACTACCGCCCCATGAAATTATATAGATGGTCCGTTATAAGTTATGGGAATGAAGGGACCCTAGCAAAAAGACCCAGGGCCGTTATAATTAGCAGCTGCAGCCCGTGAGTTTCTGTTTATATAAATGACTGTACGTCACGTACAGAAACAGTTAATGAACAGTTCTCTCCGCAGCCATGGAGAAGGGAGGTTTATTGAAAACATCCCTAAATAAACACGCCGAGGGAAAAGGTTTCTTTAATTTAAGCTCAAGTCTTTGCCGACTTGAGAGCTGCCCTCATTGTTTCCCTTTTATCCGGGTATGTGAATTTAAATAAACATTGCTGGACCTTTTTCACCCGTATAATACCGAGAGTTTGAGGTCCAACCCATACTAACGATTACCTACATCCAATCTAAAGTTCATGGTATATAAATAAACTCCTAGAAATGATAAATGATGGAGTGAGTGTGGTGTTCAATACTTTTTAAAAGGATAGTTCCTACTCACAGTAAGTTGTTTTGCACGATCCGGATTTCGAGCCTTTTAGCTCATCATCAGATTGAAGGACTTCTACAACCACGTCTCTCGACATGAATTGCCAAAGTGAACCGCTGATACCTCCGCCAACGCGACGTTCCAATTATCAGCTGATTTTTTAATGATGCTCAATTTGAACGTACAATTGAATTCAATTTCAAATTGAGCGTCATTAAAAAAAATCAATAAATAAAAAAAAACTAATAAAAATAAATAAATAAATCAGCTGATAATTGGAACGTCGCGTTGGCGGAGGTATCAGCGGTTCACTTTGGCAATTCATGTCGAGAGACGTGGTTGTAGAAGTCCTTCAATCTGATGATGAGCTAAAAGGCTCGAAATCCGGATCGTTGCAAAACAACTTACTGTGAGTAGGAACTATCCTTTTAAAAAGTATTAAATAAACTCCAGTATAAAAATCATTGAAGTGCCTTAAAATGTAACAAAAATGGTATCTTAGAGGCCGAGAGGTTAGGGTACACTCGTATTTGCCACTCCAGCGGTTCTTGGTTCGAATATCAGCAGAATCCAAGGCTGCAAGTAGTTTGGAAATTCCATGAAATTCAATAAAAATTATATATATTTTCTTCTTTATTTCTTTTTTTCTTCCCTTGGGGCCAAGACGGACCTCACTCTCCGCTTGTCCATTCCGAGTGGATGGGGCTGCATTAAGCACCAGACCGTGTGCCGCTCGGATAGCGTAACCCCAGGTGGCTGAAATGCATCAGCCTGGGTCGTCCCGCCGAGCTCCCTAGATAGAGAAGGCGACTCTATCTCCCAGAGTATTGAGGCTCCTCCAGCTAAGAACTTCCGGATCCGCTCTGGCCGCGGTTTTGTTTAAAGTGGAATGTCTAACCACCCCCTAGAAGAACACTGCCCTCGGAAGGAAACCGCTAACGGTACCCCTGAGCAACAGGTTCAAACTAAGTTTTCGCCAGGAGCATCGCCACTAAGCCACTATGAATCCATTCCCATGTAGCAGGGTTTGGAGTTGGAACATTTTCTGCTACCCCGTAGTTCAGATGGTTATCACCTTCCCCGTCTATGCAGACAGGATCTGGTATTCTAACCCTCGTGTGCCACAGATAAAGCGCGACCCGGAGGCCGACACGAATCTAGCTTGTGCTTTAGAGAGGTTACCACGCTCCCACCACACTACCCCATTATGTTGTGCCTGGATATCCCCCTTGCATCCTAGGGTTGGGAGAGTTCTCAGAAGGAAATATGCCGTAGGACCTGGATTGAAAAAGGGAAGTGGCCGAGGACACTAGGCTCACCTTTTCAGGTTGCATCCCTCGCCTTGGCCACACTGTACCACCCATTGTCACCGTCGTCCCACATTTAATGAGGTATGGCTCTTCTGGGTGGATAGAAGAGACGAGATGGCCGTTCAAGCGCCGAACGAATCAATCGCCACCCCAACCAGTCATCTCGAGGGACAAAACCGAGGCTGTATGACCGCCCGGCACCCACCTCGGATTAATGCTGTTCATTGCCAGATACCGTTCTCCATATGGGTGAATTGAGGGGGAGAGTTGGTCAGTCTCTCCACTATGGGTAACGGATATCCACGGGGATTCACAGGCCAGCCCTCACAGGCTGCACCCACTCCTCTCCGAAAGTCCACCTGCCCCAGATGGTATTTGCTACTGTTGGTCGGGCAACGGCCGAGCCCGGGGGCTTCGTATGCCGACCCTCTCAGGTCGAACCACTCGACCCCCAAAGCCCAGCCGCCCCAGTCAGTATTTAGGCGTTAGTGGACTGCGTTTGAAGGGCGGTTTCAAGGGATTTGCTCCTCGATTACATTCCTTGATAACCGCCTGTTCAACGAGTTGTATCAACTAACCGCCTTTGAGAAAGAAGCCTTATAGGATTGTAGGGGGAAATCTACTGGAGTGAAGAACTGTTGAAATGGTAATACGTTTGATGTTGTTAACATAATAAAGAGAATTTACAATGGATCTTAGAATTGAGATTGAAAAGATTGGTGAAAATGGATGTTGGTGTAAAGTCACAATAAAGTCAGTTGTAGTAGCATTTTATAGATTGTAAGATGATTTGTCTTCGTTTGATTCACGTCCCGTAAGTTGTCTGAGTTGTACCATTAGGTCATATATGTATGCTGACTACACGTCAATAGTGTGTCCAGGTGGAACCAAGGTAACGAACGCAGTCAGATTTCGATAGGAACATCGTGGAAGGCTGGTTTGTTTCGAAGTGTAAAGTGACACACACTAAACCAGCATTAATTATAGTTTCTAGGTAAAAAATTGCTATGACCATGAATATGTTGTAAAAATCAATTAGTAATATACGATATTTACTATTGTATTTACAAAACACCCTTCTTTATTCAAACGTAAAAATGATATGGTTTAATAACGCAAAAATCACATAACATTAAAAATTTGCAGTAGTAGTAAGCTTGCCTAGCTCTACTTACTAAAGTTTCGTCACTTGAACTAGGGACTATGAAATCGCATAAATATTATACATTTACTATTGGGTTGTCCGGAAAATAATGCAGGATTTTGGTATTAAACAAAAAAAAAAGAAACTAGTTACTTTAAAGCAATGTTCTTTAATCAAAATAATTTCCCATACTCTCAATACATTTCTCCCAACGTGTTGGTAACTTATTAATTCCGTCTGAGTAGAATTCAGAATTTTTAGAATTGATAAAGTCAATAAATGCATTTTCCAGTTCCGTTTGATTTTTGAATATTATGTGTTGTAAGTAGTGGTCCAGGTGTCTAAAAAAATGGTAGTCAGTAGGCGAGAGGTCCGGAGAGTAGGGTGGGTGAGGCAAAGTTTCATAGCCAAGCTCCAATAATTTTTGTGACGTTACACGTGACACATGTGGTCGAGCGTTGTCATGCAACAAAATGGGCCCTTTCCGATTGACCAAAGAGGGCTTCATTACTGCCAATTTCTGATGCATGGTATTAATTTGGTTACAGTATGATTCAGCATTGATGGTTTCGCCAGGATTTAAGAAGCTGTAGTGTATTAAACCAAATGAAGCCCACCATACCGTAACCATTACCTTTTTTTGATGAGTTGGGGGCTTTGGAGCTTCTCCTTTGTCGAGCCACTGTCCAGAACGTCTAGTGTTATCGTAGAGAATCCACTTTTCGTCACATGTAACAATTCTGGCCAGAAATGGGTCATTTTTGTTTCGACAAAGAAGTGATGCACAAACATCAAAGCGCTGATTTTTTGGCGATCGTTTAATGAGTGTGGAACCCAATTTTCGAGTTTTTTCACTTTTCCAATCGCCTTGAGGTGGTCAGCGACGGTCGTTTTACTGACTTTGAGTTGCTCTGCAAGTTCTCGAACAGTTGTTTTGGGGTTTTCTTCCACCACTGATCGCAGAACATCATCATTAAGAGAGGAAGGCCTTCCACGACCTTCTTCATCTTCAAGGCTGAAATCTCCCTCCCGAAATTTTTTAAACCACCTTTGCACAGTGCACTCATTAACACAACCCTCGCCCCAGACTTGGTTAATGTTTCTAGCCGTTTGGGCTCCGCTTCGGCCGAGTTTAAACTCGTAAAAGAAAATCGTACGAAATTCTCGCTTTGACATTATAAGGATGACTGAATTATTTCCAAGTAGCGGAATGCTACAGAGGTAAACAAACAATATCATTTGGAAGAGGATTAATAAGTGTTGACATTCATACAAATGAGTAATCCTGTAAACGTAAACAGAATATTTTATATAGATTTTTTTTAATGAAAACTTAAAATCCTGCATTATTTTCCGGACAACCCGATATATCTAAAAAAATTTCACGGTCGTGAAAATAAATTATATTTATTTACCATTTTAGTTCACATTCTCAATTATTTATCTAAATAACTAGGTAACAAACTATTGCTATAGAATATGTGTATTTTTTTATTCGACAAAACGCCACAGATTAGGTTTAGCTATTAAAAAACAAGCTACAACCGGTAAACAGAAATAGGAGGGAATCGAAAGAAAGAATTGATACAGCCGGGTCGTGAATACTTTTGTTGATTCTTGACTTTTCTTTGTATCAACTGACGTTTACATCAAGGGGATGAAAAGAGCGGAGCGTAGCATATCTCCATCTCGGATCCACTCTTCAGTCTAGTATTTGCATGGGAGAGACTCTTCCCACCCGACCGCCTTTGAATCCTTATTTTTCTGTCATACTTTCATTTGTCGTAAGTAAACGAAGTCAAGCCTCCCTGGGTTTAGTTTCTATACAAGAAAGAAGTCGGTATAATGTTTTGACAAATACGATTCTATCGGGCTAACAAGCTACCTTTCAATTTTTATGGTATTTGACTTTTGCTCCAGGTTTTTCGTTCCCTTCCTTACAATTTAAAATAATTCATTGAATTCACTAATTTCGTGGTCCGCTTGACCAATTAATTGTAATAATTCATTGTTTTTTTCGAATCATTTTTACCATATCAGCATCAATTCCCGCTACGACTTTCGGAACAATTTTTCAACAATCTTTTCAACAAAATACTTAATTACAAAGTTCTGCACAAAATAATTCAAGCAAATAAACATTAAATTGCTTTAAACAAGAAGTTGTATTTTTATTTTAAATTCATTTATATTTATTTAAAACCTACTACAGAGAGAAAAAAAGAGAAGTTTCAAAATGTTTTTCTAACTAGTTTTACGTTTATTTTTTTTGGTTCTGGCAGCATGCTTTTCTGCTGAAACTGGCAATTTTTCGTTCTAGTAACCATCTTATCCTAAAATCCTTCTTTTCTAACCCCAAATTTATACACTTCTTCTATTCTATCTGATGTTCCTCAAGAGATCATTATATTCGAATATAAATCCAAATTCAAATGGGGAATATTAGTTAAATATTAGTTGTATTCACGATCTTTGTGTTAACCCTGTGAACTCAGTTAGGTCGTGCTAGATCGAGAAAAATGATGAAGTAGACTTGTAAGAATCGGTTAGTTAACATTGCTTGATCTAACAGGCCAGGGCGGATGTTCGATGTTAGGTCGAAAATGTAGTCACATTGCTATCCGTTAGGACGTAGGTAACCAACATGGCAGCCAAGAATTTAACAGCTGTTTTTTTTACACGTATTTTCATTCTTAAATGTGCATTAATTAAATCAGACCAATAAATTTCTTTTGTTAATTTCTGACCTGTCCTTAAACTCTCATAATAGATACATCCTATATCCTATAAAGTTGTAAGCTGTTACACCTTAGGATACATCTTAGGTATATCGCCAGCTTGTCATTTGATTGTACTTTTTGAGCATTTTGAATGAAATAGTTGATTAATTTTCCTTTTTATTAACTTCTGGCATCTTACAATTTAACACAAAACAAACAACAATAGGCCTACAAGGACTGTTATAGTTTTATTTTTGGTTCTACCAATCGCCAAACGCAACATTGCCAAAAAAGTAACGTTTAACATGCTAAAAAAAAGAAGGGGGCATTCACGATCTTACTGGACATTTCTCTATTCGAGTTAAAACGAGTTAATATTTTACAAACATCGTGAATACTCCTAATGTCTTGTTAATGACTTGTCAACGAATTACGGAAAATCGTTTTGATAAAAGTTATTGGAGGGCGTATTATTTTATTTTTTGTCTTGAGCATTACCTCTTTGTGCTTAAACCTTATGGTCTATTGGTGTGTACATGCCGAGTAAAAAAGCAATAAATTGAAATCATTATTTCATTTTTTTTTAACATTATTAAGTTATTCCTTTCGCTTTTCAATGGCGCCTTTCAAAAAATTCAAACCACAGTCAACATTTCTAAAAAGCCACTATATTATTCAGCGATAGTCCATAAAATGTAAGGCCTAGGTCCTGAATAATGAAGGCTCTGGCCGTTCAAACACGGGAAAATTGGAAAAATTAAATTTTCCTTGCTGGTTAAAATAAACAAAAGTTATAAAAGGGAATGAAAAATTAAATTGAAATCGCCAATCAAAAGGCAACTGAAAGAAATGACGAAATGAAATTTATTTTAAACTTACAGATCCGTACGTGTACCTCAACGAATTATACCTTTGAAGTAGAGTGTCTCAATAAAAATTTAAATCTGGTTATATGTTTATCAATAAAGACAATCACTATTTTGTTAAATAATATTATAGTAGTACATATAAAATTGGAATTTGGGATCTTTTCTATTATATTTTATTGTTATATTCTGCTAAACAGTTTTTTTTAGATCTGATAGTCTGATTCTTGTCAGAATTCTATTTTATTAATTACGCATGTTTAGAACACAGATTTATTAAATTAGAAAATTCTGTGGAGATAGAGTGCAAAGAAGACAAAGCCCCAAAATCCTCGGTTTGTTACGACGCCACCGTCGTTTCCAGAAACCGTAGGTAGCTCTGAGTCAACAGATGGGCACCGGTTGAAGTTTTCATTACAAACACAAGGAAGCCCTGGGACGGATTAGTCCTTCTTGAAGAATATTTGCTCGTCAAGGGGTTTACACTTTGAAGTCCCGGACTTCGCACATGTGCCCCTCACGTGTAGACAATGGGTGTTTGCACTGAATTAGCCAACCCCGCCTCAACACCACGGCAAACATCCCCAGTATTGACAATGGCCCCTCGTCTGACCCGACGCTTTTTAAACGTGCCATTCGCCTCCAACATGCATTTATGAATCAATAGCAGCATGTTTGTATGTCTAAAAATACACCACAAAATAGGTATTGTTCAGAAGATAAAATAAAAACTTACACTACAATTTCAGGCAGCTGGCCGTAAAGTAAATAAGTCCATAATAACTGAAACATTCCTCATAAAATAAAATTAACATTAATAAATCATTGATTTTTATTATAATAAAAGTATGAAGGTTATGTTATAAAAACATATTAACTGTTATGTTAAACATAAAATCTTCTATAATTAATTCAATATTCCAAACTTTACAATTATACAAACTTCAACAAATATTTATACAAAATTAAAAATAGCAATTAATTTGTATGCACTTTAGGAAAAAAGTCTACTTATAAAACAGTTCAATAGAAAAAAAACAAGAGAATTCGACCATCTGTATAAATTAAACGGTAAATTAACTAGGGGCCGCCAAGTGGCACCAGTCTGCGGTAGAAAAACCACGAAAAAATGTGAACGACCCTGCCCAGGATTATACAACTTTTTTATTAACTGCTAAGAAAAGACACAAAGGTCGACGTATGGAGCAACGGGGGACGGTAATTAAAGCGACAAGAGATTTTAATTTCCCTCTATGGTCGGCAAATTAAAAAGACCAGACGAGTTTTTCGCATCTATTCCGTGGATCGACAAAAAGAACAAATTCAAAAACATTGATAACGTCGATGTACAGAAATAAATATACGGAATGAATCAAGATGTCAGTATGATACATTCCAAACGTATTTATTTAATTTCTGAAAGCAGGTGATTGGTTAATAAACGGACAAAAGCACTGGTGGACACAAAATTAACTCGCCATTATATAAAATTGGACAATTACGAAATTCGACTCTCTACTCATCAAATATTGTAAGCCTGTATAAGGATTTAAGGAATTAACAGGTTAAAATGAAAAGTGTGCAAAAACAGCTTAATACATATTAAACATATGCATAGGACGGGTAAAATCTACAGGGGTCAACATACCAATGTTAGAACTGGTTTTTTCCAAAAACTGCTCAACGTAACAAATCTTAAAACCTTATTTTTATCATAAATACTATTTTCAAGCGGTGCAAAAATCGCAGTGTTTTTTTAAATTTCTTACAAAATTGCCCAAATAACATCTTTCAATTTATTAAGGGGGTTATTGTTTTACTGAAACAAATACCTTACATAAAGATTTCTTATAAAACTTTAAAAAAATTACTTTTTTTAGATATTAAAATAAATTTTTACTTGCAGATTATTTAAGTCCATTCGTGTTTATAAATAACTGCTTTTTGCAAGTGAAGAATAAATCTTTGCATAAAAGAAATTTAGAGCCTAACGAGACAACACTTTGTAGTGACACCATTATTTTCTTTTTTCACAACTACTGTACCTAGAAAGAAAACATAAAACTATATATTTAAGAAAAAGATCACTTTCAAAGATTGTAATAATCACAGGGTATTTCTGTAATTTTTTACAAATTGTTAAAACCCGTTCTTTAGATATTAACCTAAATTTCTATTTATGAATTCTTCAAGTCCATTTGTGTTTATAAACAACTGCGGAAATCATTAAAACTAAATGTTTGCAAAAAAAAGTTTAGAGCCTGAAGAGACAGCACTGTAGTGACACCATTATTTCCTTTTTTAACCACTACTGGACCTAGATAGAAAACAGTCAACTATATATTTATGAAAAAGATCACTTTCAAAGATTGTAATAATCACATGGTATTTCCCCAATTTTTTACAAATCGTTAAAAACCGTTTTTTGGATATTAACCTATATTTGTATTTGAAAATTATTAAAGTCCATATGTGTTTGTAAACAACTGCGAAAATCATTAAATCTAAATGTTTGCAACAAAAAAAGTTTAGAGCCTAACGAGACAGCACTTTGTAGTGACACCATTATTTTCTTTTTTCACAACTACTGTACCTAGAAAGAAAATATAAAACTATATATTTATTAAGAAGATCACTTTTCAGGATTGCAATAATCCCAGGTTATTTCAGTAATTTTTTACAAATTGTTAAAACCCGTTTTTTAGATATTAACCTAAATTTTTATTTATGAATTCTTCAAGTCCATTTGTGTTTATAAACAACTGCGAAAATCATTAAAACTAAATGTTTGCAAAAAAAAAAAAGTTTAGAGCCTAAAGAGACAGCATTTTTTAGTTACACCATTATTTTCTTATTTTTAACTACTGGATCTAGAAAGAAAACATAAAAATATATATTTATGAAAAAGATGACTTTCAACTATTGCAATAATCACAGGTATTTCTGCAAAGATTTCCACTCGTAAAAAACTTTTTTTTAAATATTAACCTAAATTTTTATTTGTGAATTCTTTAAGTCTATTTGAGTTTGTTAATAATAGCGAAAACTATTTGTAAATTAGTTCACAAATTACAGCTTAATTTAGCTAATGAGAAATAAAAAATTGCAGAGAAAGAGTTTAGAGTCTAAAGGGCGAGAACTTATCAGTGTTGGCTTAAAACTTAAAAACCTTTTTTCAGTAACGCTCATAAGCACACTTTTTTGCATTTTCTTGCGAAACATTTTTAAAGATGTCTTTTTTATATATCAATGTAATTTTTTTCCAGCTTCATCATGTTCAGCTCAGCTTACGAATAATTAACGAAAACAATTTTTAAATCAATTCAGAAAATCGTTATATAACGAAACAATAACGTATTAAATAAGATCTGCCAAAAATATTTTATAAATGTTTTTAAATGAAAAAATAGTTTTGTTTTTATACTTGATTTATGCTACTTAAGCTCATGAAAATATTTTCTTTTGGTATATTTAAAAAATAAATTTAATATAAATTGTTTCAATACAGTTGTATATCCTTTATCTGATTTCAAAATATTTACATTATCTTTAGTAAAATTTTCGTTTTTCACAAATGCTTTATAAGACGTCAAGCGAAAAGGAAAATCTACTTCTTTTCTATTTCTGAAATATTTTCTCTACGACAATGGAATTTTTCTTTCGGATACATATTTGTAACTGTTCTAAAAAAATGTCTGACCTCACATAACAGCTGTATCGGTGTTAAAGTTAATTGAAGTAAAAACTTTTGGCGCCAAAACCAGTATTACAATAATAGAGTTCGTCAAGGTATTTTGAGCAAGATTAACTATCTAGTTTTTGAATAATATTTTTATTATTTAGTCCTTTCTTGCTCAGTTAGGTATTTTTGGTTTATTGTTGCTCCGTAGTTTTCTTTTTATTATTTCTTTTTGCAAAAACAAACGCACTGATTCTAGGAAAGGAAGACGTTATATGCAATATATCTAAAAATGTCTTTCAACTATCTAGAATCTAAACAAAAAAAAAATCGATAAAGAATGAGAATTGTTAGAAGGTGTATGTTGCCGAACTGGATGATTCCGACTATTTGTGTAGTGTTTTTGATCACTGATGCGTATGTTTATTGGTTGACGATAAATATTTGGGTTTGTTTTAGCTTTTTTCATGATATGTAGAGTATGTTGAGATTCCTTCTACAATATGTGAAATGTTTTATTTTATCATTATCTTTTATTAATATTCTGTTATACGTTTTTGAAGTTTTATTGATTATTGTTATCGCAGTGTTATAAATAAATTAATTATTCAGAAATCGTGAGATACGGTCTGGTGTGTTGTAGGTTTCAGAAAAACATTTTCTTTATCGTGCCAACGTTTCGATCTTTATTGAGATCATCTTCAGGGCCTGGGATTTACAAACATTGTTTACATTTAACAAATACATTTAGGATGTGGAAAAGTGAATTTATACAATGCAAAATATAAATTCACTTTTCCACATCCTAAATGTATTTGTTAAATGTAAACAATGTTTGTAAATCCCAGGCCCTGAAGATGATCTCAATAAAGATCGAAACGTTGGCACGATAAAGAAAATGTTTTTCTGAAACCTACATCACACCAGACCGCATCTCACGATTTCTGAATAATTATCGATTAACGGTCACTAATCGCCACACGTTATAAATAAATATATTATGTGACTTTTATGATTTTTAAACCTTTATATCCAAAAGTACAAGAGCAATCTGTCTTTAGAAAATTAATTTCCGAATATTTACACTATGTATTGAAATCCTAAAAGTCAATACCAATAAAATGGTTGTAATTCGAAATTTGACTTTTTTTGGTAACTATTTCGAACAGAATATAACAAAAAAGGCAATATTTTTATGCAGCTTTGTATTATAACAGTATTTTGATCAGAAAACCATAATTATATTTTTAGCAAAATTAAGTGTAAATTACTTCAAGTGTATTGAAACGGGTACTGGCGGTAGTACCAACAGAATGGGTTTTAAAAATATAGCCGTTTTATTGCGTTACCATCGTGCGTTGCCGTTGGTAACGACGGCGTAAACAAAACGACGTTTACCGACCGATGGTCCACACTTATGTTTGCTTTCTCACTTTATTGGAGCGCAATAATAATTAGCAAACAGGTTTGACATTAAAAAACTGGCGGTGATTAATACCGTTTATGTTTTAGCTGCAAACAATGGTAAGGTCTTACGGTAGTTAATAATTCTTTCATAATTCTATCGTTCTTCACGTCTTGTTTTACGTAAGGATCATCATTGTGAATGATTACAAATTAAAAACCGTTACGTTTAAAATATTGATAGTTTGATTTTTGAATGGCCTTTCAAACAGTCAGGTTAATCAAAAAATGCTATTTAAAAAAAATATTTTTCGCAATTTTTCTTAAAACATTTATTTTTACCTGAACATTGAAAATTTTACGTGACGGGTTATAGATTTTCCGAAGTTTTATCACCTACTTTTATAGTCCACTGCTATAAAAGCTTAAATCAATAAAACCACAGTCATATAAGAATCATACAGTCTCGTAAAATTGTATTAAAAGAAAAAAAGGTAAAGAGTAGAAGAAAGCAGGTGGCGAATTGAAAATAAAACTTCTACGATGACAATAATTCCGATTTGTACAAAATTTTAACCTAATAAAAAATATTTAAACAAGGGAAAAAATAATTTTAATATTTGTCATAAATATATTCAATTGTGCAGAAGGAGTGAAAATCTAATTCAATTCTCGGTTTCAATACTTGTCTCCGCGTGAATGGACCTGTATTGGTTCCGTATCCATTCAATTAATAATGGTTATGGCCCTGCCCTAAAACAATATAACGTGGAAAGGAGAAAGTGAGAGCTAGAACTGTAAGGGAGAAACAAAAGACTAGTTCAATACTTAATTAACTCAGCCCTGGGTTTGCCTTACAACCGGAATGAATTAAAACTTAGTTAACCCCTCTTTATTTGCTCTTAGTAAACCTGGCGGTGAGCGTTGTATCGTTTGGCATATATACATGGGAAAAAACTCATGTCTAATAACAAGTATAAGGCCGAGAACAACTATACTTTATATTATAAATGATTTATTAAACTAGTAAAATCTTTTCTCCTAATTTTACCAATAAGCTCAATGAGTAAAATTATTTACAGTTGAATCGTTTCAGATGAAGATCGATTCCTGGTCGTCCAGCCACGCTGTTTCTTTCTGCCAGTCGCATTTTGTCAGTTCGTTCTAAGACTTATTTGTTTTTTAAGTATTTTTAAATATTTTTGGTGCCTGCGTGGGATCGAGATAAGAGGTTCACTGTGTGGAGAGTTAAGTTGGGTAAAAGAAGAAAAGAAGAGGACCAAGTACGCTGCCATGAGATTCTCCCTCCCCCAGGGTACTATACTCATAATAGGCCGATTCTTGTGGGACATGCATTTTTTTTTTTTAATTTGGTATAATTAATATATACAACCATTTATGAACAAAATAATTATTACATCGTTAACTTTATGTACAAAACATATTTTCCCTTGTTATATTTTTATTTTTGCACTGCACATGAATTCATACAGTTTATTATATGTCGTTTTGGTGAATGAGGAAAGAAGAATTTCGTAGTTAATAACTTCTCCCAAGATGCTACTTCTTTCTTCTTTGTATCTTTTGCATCTCATTATGATGTGCTGGAGATCTTCAACGCAACCGCACACTTGGCATTGAGGTGAATCCTTTTTCCCTATCTTATTGAGATAGTTGCCACATAGCCCATGATTCGTCAGCAGTATATTTATGGTCGTGGTCCGCGCCCTGTCGTAGTAATCTCCCTGGTACCAAGGCTCTCGTCCTACTAAGGGGAAAATTCTCTTGAAAAATTGGCCTGCTCCTGCGGACGAATACGTCAATTGCCAGTCCACGAGAAGAGTCATATGTAGGGATCTTTTTATATCTTTTTTTGGAACTGGTATGGCCAATGTGAGTCCAGACTCCGTTGCTTTTTTGGCTAATTTGTCAGCTATTTGATTACCTTTTATCCCCACTTGCGCTTGTATCCACACTAATGAAACTTCCAGCCCATCCGACTGTATTTCTTGGATACACTGGAGAATTCTCATTAGTAAATGCTCCGTGATAAAACCCTTCTCATTCCCTTTTAGTTTTACTATCTGAGCAGACCACCGTGTGTCTAATTTGTGTTTGTTTCGCATATTCAAGTGCCTTTAAAATTGCGACCAATTCTGCAGAGTTCATTGTCAGATTGTCTGGCAGTCGAAACATTGGTTTCAGATTTGCTTTGGGGTCGTAAAAAGCACAACCTACTCCCTTTGTTGTAACTGAACCATCTGTGAATATGAAGTGCCCATTTGGAAACTGGCCTTTAATTCGGACCAACACAGTTGGTTTGCTTTGCTAGCTGGGTGTTGGCTATATTTGTTGCAAAATTTAACATCGGGACTTTTAAAATTTGTGACATATTCCGCTTGGAAAGCCGGCAAAACACTGTTTTTCTCCACCTTCACTTGTATTGGTGCCATATCCGTAAATACCTCTGCTAACAAAGGCATTGACTTTTTTCCCCAGTATTTTTGTGTTAAAGTGAGGAGAGTTAAGGTGGATATTTTCCCAACCAGTTCTGATTTTCTCGCCATCAGGTTTGTTAGAAACCTTCCCGCCAAAAGTTTGCGTCGTAGATTCATGGGGGGTTCATTGGATAACACCCTCATCGCATCCAGTGAGGTACTTGGCAACACTCCTAAGCATAACCGGAGGGCCTTATTTTGGACGATATCCAGTTTATTTAGTATCATTTTGGGTGCTTCTCCAAAGAAAATGGAGCCAAAGTCGAGAACTGATCTTATGTTCGCTTTATAAAACATTAAGCTGACTTTTATATCCGAGCCCATTCTGGGATGAGAGATACAACGGAGGATATTGCACATCCGATCAGCTTTTGTTGTTATTTTTTGTATATGGCTTTTCCAGCTCATTCGTTTTGTAAGTGTCAAGCCTAGGAAAGTAACCTCCTCACATACTGGAACGTCGTAAGTTCCCAGCTTCAATACTTCCGGAAGAGATAGATTCCTTTTTCTACTAAAAGGGCACACTTGCGACTTGCTTGAGGAAATAACCATTCCATTTATATTGGTCCATTTTTCCAAGGAGATAGCCGTCTCCTTAAGGGCTTCTACTGCTGCGTTAGCTTTTTTATGAGATGTATAAACGCCGATATCGTCAGCAAACTGTATGATTTTCACCCCTGGAGGAATGATTTCTGGGGGGACATGTAATAACTATAAAGTTTGGTGGAATCATAATCCTACTCAATATTCCGCCAGAATCCTTCCCACCCTCTCACACTGAAACACACGCTAATAAATACATTCATATAAATAAATATCAGTAAATAGAGTAAACAATAATTAGGAAATAATCCAGTTTAGAGGGTCTATAGGAAACTATATTTCATTACAAACAATCGACATACTCACGCTCATAAATAGATTCATACAGAGCAACGTATTTCATACAGTACATACACTTAAATGAATGGTCCTATAAAACGGGATAATGATGCTAATCTTTTGCTATTACCGCCAGAGCCCCTCAGGGTAGTCAAGTACCCCCTCTAATGATCAATTTGATCATTAACGTAATCTCAAAATGCTTTAAATTCTGCAAATTGAAACTATTTGCTGATGACCTGAAATTTTGCAATGTGATAAATTCTAGTCTTGACTGTGATAATTTGCAATGTGATATTAATAATCTTACATCATGGCGTGATAGTAATTACTTGGTGCTCAATGTAAAGAAATGTTATTCCATTAAATTTTATGTATTAAAAATTCTTCTTATTTTATATATTACCAATTCTACAGTTCATACGGATTTCAGATGAAAATCGATTCCTGGTCGTCCAGCCACGCTGTTTCCGTCTGCCAGTCGCATTTTGTCAGTCCGTTCTAAGACTTATTCGTTAATAACATTTTTTAATTTTTGGTGCCTGCGTGGGATCGAGACAAAAGGTTCACTGTGTGGAGAGTTAAGTTGGGTAAAAGAAAAATTTTTTAAACATATCTACTAATAGGTTAAAAATTCCAAGTTCTGCGTGGTTGAAAACCTTTATTCAATTTAGTAAATTACATGGACGTTCGGGCTCCTGGCCCATCATCAGCAACTAAACATATTGAAATCTCATGGTATAATTCCCAATCTGAAGGAACACCCATCAGTAATTTCCAATTTTTTAAATAAAAGTATTTATACCTTGACTATGCGAATGATACATATATAATACATAGATATTATTTTTCCACCCCTTTATTTGTTAAGGGGAAATTTACATATATGTATACATATATACATTACCATGAGGTATACCAATAAGGGACTAAAACAAAATCTATATTTCAATTACAGTTTTTAAACCATGTTGACGACATTCCCCTCAACTAATAAAGGGAGTGGAAAAATAATATATATATATATATATATGTATCATTCGCATAGTCGATGTATAAATACTTTTATTTAACAAATTGGAAATTACTAATGGGTGTGCCTTCAGATTGGAATTATACCATGAGATTTCTCTATGTTTAGTTGCTGATGATGGGCCAGGAGCCCGAACGACCATGTAATTTAATAAATTGAATAAAGGATTTCAACCACGGGGAACTTGGAATTTTTCAACCTATCCATTAAAAATTCTTATTTATTATTCTTATTGTATAAATGATGTAAAATTCAGCTCATTTGATAGTATAACGGACGTAGGTGTTACATTTGACCACTTTTATTTAACTTACATATCAATATGATTGTCAATGAAGCATTTAAACTATCGAGTTTTCTAAGGAGAAATACATCTGACTTCACTAACATACGTTGTGTAAATGTGTTATATTTCTCTTTGGTAAGATCTGTACTTGAGTAAAACACCCAGATATTGTAACCCCACTATAAAAGTTCAATTCAACACATTGAAAAAGTGCAGAATAAATTCCTAAAACACTGTGCATTTAAAGTCCGTTTAACCTTAGATAACGCTGTTACTATTCTTGTGCTATAGACCAAATTTTCCATGTTACCTCTGGAAGCAAAAAGGAACGAACACCTATGACTTAATTTTCTTATTCAAAATTGTGAACAACCAAGGTGACAACATATTGTTGAATAGAATTTATTTAAATGTCCCGTGCAAAAGTACAAGGAATACCAATTTGTTTTATATTCCCTTTCATTATTGGAACTATTTCTATTTTGCCCCTTTTGAAAGAGCTTGTCGTCTTGCTAACTGTAATGACATTGATTTCTTTTGTGTCTCTATATCAAAAATCAGACATTTATTTGTACATTACAATTAATTACACTGTATTGCTTTATCAAAAGGCCAAGTGCCGTGTATACGAAAATAAATAAATAAAAATAAATAAATTGGCGGCTAGACGGATAAGACGGAGGACTGATTCTCGATGTCACCTAGTAATACAATACGATCTTCAATTATCCCCTGTTTTAGACTCAATTCAACTATATTTATTGTTAATCGTTACTTGCGAAGAAAGTACCTGTTCATATCAATTATTTATTCTTCTGATCTAAGTTCTTGATTTAGATGAGAAGGCAAGTGTCACGACCGGGATTCGAACCCACGAATATCCGCTCAATACGCCGCTGCTCTAACCACTTAAGCTATCGTGATTCGATCCACCCGCATATGAACTCTTCTCAACCTACATCCTTTCGAATTTCTGCCATATTGCCGAATCAACCAAGACCTAAAATTAAAAGTGTAATTAGTGAAATAATTAATTGGTCAATTATGACTAATAAATACATATATATGGATCAGTATTACTGTTGCAACGGAATGTGTAGTTATTACTTGGCCGGATGTAACATAAGAGGCCATGCGTGGCTATCGTAATTAATCCCCTTGGAAACGCCCTACCGTCCATGCAGTATGCACTATAAGATTAATATACTAATTAATTAATCTTTAAGAGTTGAACAGATTGTTATATATTATTGTCTTTAGCATCGAATAAATTCGGTTTTTTATTAACAAAATTTTAATATTCATATTAATTATAAAAATAAACCTATGAAAAATAGAAAAGGTAAAATGGACAGAAACAAATAAAATACTTGTATAATTTAAAAAAAAAAGATTTATTTCACTTTTGTAATACACGCAAATTCAAATTTGTGCTTTTACGAAAAAGAGTTGGGCTCTATGACGTCCTTTTGACAAAAAAGGATAATTACAATTTAATAATACAATTTAAATTAATTTTTTTATTACTAACTACGTTAATATTAGTTCGAACATCGTGAAAAAACTACTAAGCTTTCAAATTAATTTTTTGTGACCGAAAAATTAATGTTTTCTGATATAGATATCAAAAATATGCAATATCAAAGATCTATACAGTCAAAAAATTTATTTTCTGATGTAAAGGATAAGCGATCTCTACCCGGATATAAAAAGGATTCTCTTGGGTTCAACATTCAATAGAAAATCACAATCATTTATTTAAATTATTCAAGTTTTTTCTTTCTGTAATGAAAAAATAGTTTTTTAATTTTACAAAGTGTTTTGCGATTTGAACCAAACTTAAGTAAATGATTTTTCAAGCCTTTTAAAAAACTTAACCCTTCGGTTTATAAAAAGGATTAAAAATAAAACGTATACAATATATATTTATACACTAAGCAAAGACGTAGGTTATGCCTAATTCTAATAATTTACCGCTTATGGGCCAAAATAAATTAAAATATAGTTATTGATTGGTTTAAAAAATAGCTAACATTGAACTGTCTGAGGTGAATATTAAAATGGACATCTTTAAAAAATTAGAACTAAAAACTCATATAATACCTACAAACAGATAAATAAATTTCTAGATAGCAGATATTTAAAGATTATATCAATCCAATAAGAAGCACATAGTACTTTTGTTTACCTTTGAATTTATGCCGTTTTTTATCAAGCCGATGCAACTATAATTACTTATTATATTAATCCATTTATGTTTCCTGTTCATAATTGACCATATTAATTTATTGCAATGAATTATTCTTTTTATGTAATGTCTTGGTTGATACGAAGTTAGTGTTGATTGGATACTAACTTTTTCGTCCCAACCAAGACCTTACATAAAAATAATAATTAATTGCTACAATTACTTATATAAATCAATAACTTCTATGAGCATCTATTTACAATTTTGAAATCTATCAAGTACAATGAAAATTAAAACTTGAACATCGATAACACTAAACCAATGGCAAATATATTCTTTAACGAAACTATCCTAATCTTCACGCCATGATGAAGAAAAAATTACCTAACCATTCCTCAAAAACTTTACAAAAGTAATGAATGTTTTATTGTTGCTTGTTCAATTGGGCATAATATTCTCATGTAATTTTATTATATTGAAAGTAGATCACTAATTATGTCAGGGGAAATATATTTGATTTTAAATATTTAAAGTGTAATTAAATATTGTATACGTTTTTCCTGCCATATTTGTTCCCATATTATTTAACTTTTTCATTATAAACTGCTAAGATGGTATGCCATGGGAAATTAAATGAAATTATGTTAATTTGGATAAAGGATGTTAGAGCGTGTCAGAGGACCGTGGAGCGTGTTGTTGCTGATTTCTCGAGGAGCAATATAGTGATGTTTAAAACAAATTTGCAAGATATTATTTTGAAATTATAAACCCTAGATCGCCCAGTGGGCCCTAAATGGAGATGGCTGTAGCCTCGGTCCCGGGTTCCACCGTGAAATTGCCTTGAGATTCTCTGAAATTGGATTGGAGATAGAGATTTCGGGGGGTGGTTGCTGTGGGGGCGGCCGCGTAGAGGGTGAGTGAGAGGTTAGCAGGGCGCTAGCTAAGATAACTGCTCCTTTAAGCCTTTCCTCCCGCCACCCGCTGGAACATGCCCTTCTCGGGCAAATTGTAAACAGTTTGCATGATGTTACAACCGCTGGGGCCGCCCCCAAACAGACTATACAGACGAGTGTTCGCTTCCCTTTCTACACAACTACTTTGCTGTTAGTTTGTAAATCCGTTTCCAAATGTGTAATGTTAGTTTAACATGGAAAAAATTATACATAAACTCATTTTACTTAATCATTTTCTTTAAGGGATTTTATTTTATACTAGAACAAAACTGAATAATGAATATATTAAAGCGCTTTTAGTTGAAAATCACTTTTTTAAGTTAACACGTAAAAAACATAAAACCTCTCTCCCTCTTTCTTTCCCATGTCACTCTTTCTCTCACTCCCTCTTTCTCCCTCTCCCTCATTCTCACTTGTTTGAATCTCTCTCGCTCCTGTCAATCTTTCTCTCTCTGTCCTCTCTCTCTCTCTCTCTCTCTCTCTCTCTCTCTCTCTCTCTCTCTTTCTCTTTCACAATTACTGCCTTGCCTTCTTTCATTATCTTTGTTTCCCACTTTCTTTCTCTATCCTTCTCTCTCTCTCTCTCACTCTCTCTCTCTCTCTCACACCCTCTCTCTCTCTCTTTCGCTCGCAATAAACTATAAGTTGGTGTAAATATGTGTGTAAGATTTATACTTAACTTAAAATACGATGATAGAATTTATGATAAATATTCTCACCTCCAGTTTTTAAAAAATAATGATTTAATTGATTATAATTTAGCATGTATCATCTTCAAGGTGTTAAAAATGAAAAACCTACATAGATACATAAAAAATAAAATATAGATCTGATGCATATAATATAGACACTAGATAAACACTAAGCAATTACAAATTATAAAACACAGAACCGCAATATTTAATAATTCATTTGCGATTAAAAGCGCAAGCGTGTTTTCAAAAGTACCAATTGAAATTCAGAATTGTAACAAAATAAAACAAAAAAACAAAAAAATTATTTTATATAAAAATATGTGTATAATTATTAAACTGTTATATTATTTTTTCCTCTTTTTCTTCAATTAAGTACAAAGATTGACTTGTAAAGATCTTGATAATGCATCTTTAAACAGTAACTTCAGTTTATAATGTTAAACCCTTACAAATGTCTATTGTTAGTTTTTTTCTGCTGATAGAAGTTAAGTTTGTTATTATTTAAAGATTAATTTTTATTTTAAATGTGTTAATCCACTGTAAACCAGTACATAGCTTGTAAGAGATAATTAATTGTTTCAACTTTATTGTGTATAGTAGATTGAGTAGAGTTTATAAACTCATGTTGCTGTAATTTCACTTTACGTGTAAGAGTTGTCCTAGAGACCAAACCTTGAGTGATTTCAATAAAGATCGAAACGTTGACACGATAAAGAAAATGTTTTTCTGAAACCTATCACACCAGACCGCATCTCACGATTTCTGGTTAATTATCGATGAACGCTAACATCTTTCATTATCTTTGTTTCCCACTTTATCTCTCTACCTGCTTATTCTCTCTCTCTCTCTCTCTCTTTCTCTCTCTCTCTCTCTCTCTCTCTCTCTCTCTCTCTCTCTCTCTCACACACACACACACACACATTCTTAAACCACTATGCCTACCGTTTTATCTGTCTCTATCTATTTGTATCACTTCTATTATAATTCCTCAGCTTTCATAAATTCACATATTATTTTACCTACATATCAATTGTGTTTTAAGTTTTTCTGTGCAATTTGTTTTACAAATCTTCGGCAGTATTCAATATTTACCGGGTAACTTACCTTGTAATATATTAAAATATTTAATTGGCAATGTAATTTATATGTAATTTATATTAATATGCACAAGTTAGCAAAATGTGAAAAAGTTTACATCTTATTTGTTATTAATTATTCTTTTTATGTAAGGTCTTGGTCGAGATGAAAAAGTTAGTGTCACGAGAGGGATGGACCGTAGTTTTTCATCTCGACCAAGTTCTTACATAAAAAGAATAATTAATTTAAATTATTAATATCGTCAATTATAGCCACTAAACATATGGCTGATTTGTAATTGGCAACTAATGGAATAACATATTAAATAATGTAAAAAATTTGATGAATGGTGGCTTAATAGATGTAAATCGTTTATAGCTTATCTACAAACCATCAGTCATTTTCCCTTTTTTATTAGTTAATAACAATTTTGATTAATTATTCAGAAATCGTGAGATGCGGTCTAATGTGATGTAGGTTTCCGAAAAACATTTTCTTTATCGTGCCGTTTTGATCTTTGTTGAGATCGTCTTCATGGTCTGTGATTTACAAACATTGTTTACATTTAACAAATACTTAGGAATATTTAGGATGTGGAAAAGTGAATTTATACAATGCAAAATATATTTTTTATATTCAATCAAATGAAAATGTTTTTCTGAAACCTACATCACACCAGACCGCATCCCACGATTTCTGAATAATTATCGATTAACGGTCACTAATCACCACACATTTTGATTAATATTTATTTTATTCAATATTATGTATAAATTATACGATTAATTAAAACGAATATTTTTTTCTATGATGAAAAGTAAAATTTGACCATCCCAAATTTATTATTGTTAGTGCTATTTACAATTGTCATATTTATCGTCGTCGGCGTAAAACTGAAAGGTGATTTTTTTTATTACAAAACCGATGATTTCAAACTACGGCAATAAAACAGTTTCCGAACATATTTAATATTTTCGCTGTAGAACTCAAGTAAGAGAGTGGTTAGATGAGAAGGATGTGGAACAGCCGTGGAAGCTGTAAACACCCTTTTATGGCATACTTAGGTCTCGGCTGGAGGGCGTCTTTCATAGGAAGACCAAATAAAACTCATAGCCCTCCACTTGAAAACACGATCAATTTAAGTCGGTCCGCCATTGCTCGGGACAGTTTTAATGGCGGAAACATCTGAAATGAGTAGGAAAAATTACGCCCCCGCTATCTTATCCTTATTGCATTCTTATTCTACATCTATGTATTTTATTTTGTAACAAATTTACAGTCTTATTGTCCTTCCGGCTATAGTCACTCGATTAACCATGGTTGTCGGTGTTTCTTTTCCGAGCAATGTATTTTGTTTTTGTAAACAAAAGGCATTGCCCAAGAATCAACATAATATACACTAAATATATGAAATGTGGAAATATCGTTAACTTTGCAATTTGGCCATCTGTGTGAGACCAAAAAAAGAACGGTGAAAAGGAACTACTGTGAAATGAGAAATAGAAATGCCTTGTATGTAAATATTATATGAATAATAGTTCCTAAGACAGTTCTTTGAAGGAAACCAGCAGTTAATAAGAAAATAAAGAAAAATTGGACGACCTTTAAAAGCCTGAAAATTTCAGGCATGTAAGACTGCATGATATATCATATGGAAGTAGAAGGTAGGTCTGTCTTGCGCTTTTGGAAAATCCATATCAAACGAGCTCATCATAACCTTAACGACACCTCCGGTAAACCTCAAAAAATTCAAAAGAAATTTGTATAAATGGAAAAAGGGGCAAAACTTTTTTTTAAGTGTAGTAATGAACCGGCTTAAGGGAGACAACGTTCCAAATCAAATGACCCAGTCCTCTAGAGGTATGAGAGTAGATCGTCACGTTAATGATCCTTCTCTTGATAACATTTGCAGTAAAAAAGACAAAAAAAAAGCCGGTAGGTAAACGAGAAACGACTTATCCGAGCATAGAAAGTAATAGGATTAGCAACGAGAAATGTGAAAAGACCAAGTAAAAGTATTAGAACTAGTAGTAATAGTAGAAGAAGAAAAAAGTACAAGGTGGACTACCAGCTCATATGTCAAGACTGCAATTTAAGATATACTTAGGACAACATGATGGTTTGCAATGGTCCAGAATGATTTGAACATGCTCTTAAAAAATATTTGACATAGAAATTAACCTTTCAATTAAAATTATTTTTAATACACCATATGGTAAGATAATATTTAGTATTCTACGGTCAAAATTGAGCAACTTAATAAAAACCAGCCATTCCTTGAGAAGTCACGTTGGCGATGGAGTTACAAGTCCGTGAACAATTCACGTCAAAAACGGGGCTTGTACATTTCAGCCTGACGATTAGAATTTAATGCTCGAAACCGAGTAGCTAGTAACAACCATTTTGTGAGAAGAACGATCGTAACCAACAGGTTAACTCATACTCCGTACGCTTTAAAAGCAGGTTTAAACAATTACATAAAAACGATCTCTTAAAACATTGTTAAATCAGCTCCAAGACAGTTAAAAACAAATTCCACGCATGGCGGAACATAAAGTTGAATTGTTGCACTCTAATTTAGATTCTAAAACCTCTTCATTATAAAAAGTTGTAAAATTTTTTTTTAAAAAGTAACACCGATAACACAACTTGCTCTCCGATAGGATAAACAATGTGCATACCTGTTCTGATAAAGAAAACACTGACCACATTGACAATTACAAAACAGGTTCGTAGACGAAATGGTTTTAGAGTTTCTCTTGTCACCAAAGGGAAAAAAGATTGACAGGCAAGTCTCTTCCTCAGAAATAGCCATTATCATTTCAGACTATTCCCTCGCTCCTTTTAAAAAAAATACAGAAAGTATAAACTCGAGATAAAATAAGACAAAATCCAAAATATTCTGCTTAATTATCACGAAAAGTCATAGTCAATCTTTACTAATCTGTACAACAAATGTCTCACACTCTTTACTTCTCCACTATTTGGAAATCTTCTAAAGTTATTCTGATTCTGAAGCATGCCAAATTACTCAGTGGGGGGACCGCGGTAGCCGAGTGGTTAGCTTGAGAGACTCTCGGCTCATAGACGCCGCGGTCGTGGGTTCGATTCCCACCGTCGCCTCTGGCCCTTCTTTCATGATAACCCCCCCCCCCAAATATGAACACACATACAAGAATTAGTCAACATGGTTAATATGCATAGATCATAAGGCAAAAAAAAAATTACTCAGTGTCCCAAACAGTTGCAGGCCGAGTAGTCTGCTTAGCACACTACGTAAAGTGTTTGAAAGAATATTGATAGTTAGGGTCAACCGACATTTAGATGTTCACCAGATCACTCAATACGAGCAGTTTGGATTGCGGTCAGTACTCTCTCCACTACCACCAAATTAGTAATAGTTGTTGATCACTTAACTAGAGTCGTTTAATTAACTTGAGTACACTGGCCTGGTTTTGATGGACATCCATGCGTCATTAAAATCATTCACCCTCTTTACCTTCTACTAATAAACTTCGAAATTTCGAACCTCTCTCAACTCAAAGCTGACACGAAGTTGTGACGCATCTGCTGCCATCCCACAGGGATCCATAATAGAGCCTATTTTTACCTTTTTCAAAACCGTGCCAAGTTCTAAAGATTTCAGTCTGGATTTGTAGGTTGAACATGGCCATCTACACTCCGTCCCGGAGACGAGGTATAGTCAACAACAGGCTTACAAAGGTCAGATAAACAGGCCAGATTCTGTGATAAAGGAAGATTAAAATTAATTCGATAATAAAGGAGGCTATTCTCTTTACTAAGCGCAGGCCGGTGCTGTATCGGCATGCCGACTTCGGGGTTTGGGTAATAGAACTCCTGCTGCTCATTACGTCAGAGTAATACTTGACAGTAAACTAACTTTCGTTGCCCGTGTAAGGAATAAAGCGAATAAAGGCAAAGCAGCAATTCGCGTCTGGTTTTCCTTACTCTGTCACCAGTAAACGAACTTCTCTTCAGTGGTCAAACCAATACTATTGTATGCTAGCCCCTCATGGGGTTTCACATCTCGATTGAACATCGGCACGCTACAAATTACTCATAATAATTTTTCCGGCTGGTGACTTCATCACCTTGTTACACATTCTAGACTTGCACATTAACGTACACATTGATTAAGTTATACAACATATAAAATGCCTCACAACTTGGGGACTATAACTTGGAATTGTTGTACAGGGATAGCAGAGTGATGAGCTCTTTATTTATACCTCGCCTACGTCCTAAGGTTTTTCTCCGCTTTACTCTTAAATTAAATTTTTTTGTTTGATATATTGTTTTTAAAAATTAAATTCTGAAAGTGGAGGTTATAGTGTAAATCGGCACTTCTATGTAAATATACTATTTGAAATATTTTTAATGAAAATTTTATTCTATTCTATACTCACTCCACCTCATTTATTTATATGGAATAAAGTGGTCCAAAAGGATTTCCATTGATAAAGATAATAATCGTCTATCAATATGTACTATATTTTTATAATACATTTTACAACAAAAACCCAATTATTACAATGTAGCTTCTCGTTCTGGACACAATTGTGGCTAGTCTTACAAAGAGGTACAGGTTGGTGATTTTAACTAAACATTTTTTAGTGATTCTACAATCCAAAATATCGGACACATGTCCGCCACTTTTAGTGAATACACACGGGTTTCGCGAAAAAAAGTAAAGTTGAAATTTTAGGTTTTTTCATATTTCTATTTCGCCGTTCTACTCATTCAAATCAACTATGTGGGGGCATTTTTTAAATGAGATTCAAATAAAAATATAATTAAAGATATAAAATTTATCAACAACCAAAAAATTTGTAAAAACAAAATAGTTTTCATATTTTTCAAGTAAACTAGGTCATAATTTTTTTTCTCGTGAAACTGAATTAAAATTTCGTTTTAATACCTAGCTCTAGCGACCCCTAAATATAAATTTTTATTTGGTTTTAAATTTATCGATTTGTTTTACTCCTAAAATTTTTCGATTTTTAAGAAGTCGTACTCGGAATATCTGTTTGAAACGGATATAATTCAAAAACGGCTACAAGTATTATCACATCAAAGATACCAATCGAAAAACGAGACACGTATCTTTTCAATGACGTATGCAGCATAAAAATATATGAAAGATTTCCGTAAAAATACATTACAATAAGGAGATGATTTAGTCAGAAATTAACTTCATTTCTTAATGGAAATATTAGGAGGATTTTGATGTTTGGTACAGCTATAACGTAAGGTCATTTTTCGGAAAAGCTAGTGGACCAATTATCATGGTTGATAATTCATTTTAAAGAAATTTTCAAGTGGATTTTATAACTTTATAAAACAATAAAATTGGACAATTTTTTTCACTTTAAAAGCGAGATTAATTTTTTCCTTCCTAATCTGATATTCCGAAAACAACCTCTTAAAAATCGGAAAACTTTTAGTGATGACAAAATCGACAAATTAAAATTCAAAACAAAATTTATATTTAGGGGTCTCTAGAGGTGCTAAAACGAAATTTCATATCAATTTTACGGAAAAAAACATATGAACTTCTTTACTTGAAAAATATTTTGTTTTCTACTAATTTTTTGATTATTGGTAAAATTTGATAACGTTTACTATATTTTTATTGCAATTTACAAAAAAAAATTCTGTAAAATGATATATTCACATAGTTGATTTGCCCAAGTAACACGGCGAAATAAAAATAATCTAAAAAAAAACGTAAACTTTAAATTTTTTTAGCCCAGCCAGGGCCTATAGACAAGAAGTGGCGGAAATGTGTCCTATCACCAAAAAATGATTGGTCCAACAACGTGACACGCCAGCATGGTCGTCCCTTTGTGAGAGTTGACGGAAACATACCAAATTTAAACAATTATCGGAAATTAAAGAACATTTAAGTTACACTAACCACAATTTCAATATAAATTCAAACACAACATTTCTGCGTTGTTACGGCAAAGAAAAAGAACTAGAAAGTTTGGAGAAATTTAAAATCAAAATATGTGTAAAAATTCAAGAAATTATGTAATAGTTGTTGATTTACTCACAATTTTAAAATTTACATAAATAAAATCCACAAAAATCAATTTAAAAAAATTTCTAAATTTTCCAGATTAAAATCATTTTTATTTATTTTACTTTCAGTATATTGCTACCATTTATACATTATATGATTATTCAATTGTTTCTGTTGTAATCTGTACTTCGGTGCGTTATTCAAATTGAAGGGCTTTAGGCCAGATGCTCACTGTCGCCTTGGCCGATAAATTTGCAAGTCACTGTCTACAATCTGAGGAATATCCACTCGAAGATAGTTTGTCAGTAGAAAAACCTTTTTCGATTCTTCAATTAATATACTCACAGAGTCATAATAATTTTTATTTTATTATATTGTCATGTTTATGTTATCAAAAAGTATGGAAAAGCAGTTTGACAATTATGTAACATTTGAATTATATGAAAACATTTGAACTTTTATAAATGTTAAACAACTAGCAAGGTACGGAAAATAACACTTGATAAATGAGTGACAATAATAAAAAAAAAGATTTAGGGCGATTTAGATTAGCATTTTGATTCTAGGTTAAAAAATGTAAGGGTGCTGTCACACCAGACCCGAAAAATTTATCTTGAGAAAGGAAGAGATGATGATTGGAGGGGAAATTTTTATCGAAGAGTATCATTTATGACAGTATGTAGGTTTAGGGCATCACTCAGTGTCTTGAGCAAATCTCGTTAGGTCGCATGTAACAAATGGGTGATCGCTACTCTCTCTCATCTCTCCTAAATCACAAATCTCCTTTTGCTTTGATTGGCCGAGTTTTTTAAGACGGATCCCCAAAGGGTGGCTAGTTATCAGTGTGACGGCCAAACAAGTGAGCTGATAGCGTTTCATTTGAAAGAGCAAAAGCCCGAGGAAGGCTAAAGTGGTCGTTACCGCCATCATCAGTGAAAGGAAGAAAGCACTGATTAGAGAGCATCCAAGATTCATGGCACCTCTTATCAGGTCTACCGCTCCTGCCTCAACAACTCATACATAGTAACGACGCTAAATTACTCCCTTATATTTATAGTTGGCGCGTGTCGGAATTAAGAAGATCTGCCCATCTTAAACAGAAATTAAAAATTCCACCCTTTAACAGAGATAATAATTAAATAAAAATCCTTGGGTAACAAGCGGTTAATGATTTATTACAAGTAAAACAAATTTATGAGTCCCTTAAAATGTTTAAGTGTTCGTTGAGCTAATAAAAATTCCAATAGTTTTTAAATAGAAATGTATAATCATTTTTACCTTAATAGAATAGAACTAAAAATTAGTTGATTATATTTAAAAACATTTAACAAAAATATTTGAAAAGCATCCATTATTACTTAACACTTCATGAGAATTATAAAATACAGAAAATTAATAAATAAAAAGATGTTGGTGGTTTGTCGGCAAGTTAGTGAAAATAGTGAGTTTTGTGCATTGGACTTTTATCCATAGCCATATCACAAATATGGTATTCATTGCCACACAGCTATTATTTTTTTTAAATGTGACAATGTTAAAGCATAAAAATTAATTAAGGTATTTGGTTGCGATAAAAAAAGCCAGTATCACGAGCGGGATTCGAACCCACGACCTTCGGCTAGATACGCCGCTACTCTACCACTTGAGCTATCGTGACTTCGATCCACTCGAACACTAACTTCCAAACTCAACCCCACATTTTGAATTTTCCTTCCTTTTTGCCATTTTTCAAATGTCGTGTAATCTATTTGATTCTCGGCGGCAATTGAAGATTACACGACATTTTAAAAATGGCAAAAAGGAAAGAAAATGCAAGAGGTGGGGTTGAGATGGGAAGTATGTGTCCGAGTGGATCGAAGTCACGATAGCTCAAGTGGTAGAGCAGAGGCGTATCTGGCCGAAGGTCGTGGGTTCGAATCCCGCTCGTGACACTGGCTTTTTTATCTCAACTAAAAACCTTAATTAATTAAAATATATTAATTGGTCAAGCGGACCACGAAACTAGTGAATTTAATCACTATGTTACTCTACTAAATAATAAATATCCATGCAATTGAACTGTTCGAAAAACTTCGATACTTCATTTGGTATAACATTACCAATTTGTTTATGTTAAATATTGTTTTTTTTTTTTTTTTTTTTTTTTTNGTCGGCCGCCGGCACTGGGGACCTTCCCCCCTGCACCGTAATGTTTACTCCATTTCTATTTTCCATCGGTGGTTTTTGTCAGGGTGCCTTCCCTTAGTCTTTTATACCTACGACCAGGTTGGGAAAGGGGATGTTGGGAAAAGGGATGTGTTAGGGAGTGACGAGGAGTGGACATTATGGGGAGAGGGATGGTCGCTTCTCCTCACTGGGATAACGGTGAGGAAAAGGCTCTTTTAGTCGCCTCATACGACAGGCAGAGAAACCGTGGGCCTATTCTGCCCCGGAACCCACACGGGTAGTTAAATATTGTTTAATTTTCTTTACGACTGCTCTAGTTGTAAATGTTTATAAATCCACTCAATGTGTTCTATAATTTGAATGAAATCCGGAATTGTGAAATGAAATGGTAAAACCGATTATATAAATTCATAAATACCTAAAGTCACATTAGTAATTACAATTTTAATCACTATATTACTGTACTAAATAATAAATATCCACGCAATTGAACTGTTCGATAAAGAAGGTATGAACTTCATTTGGTATAACATTACCAATTTTACAAATGAATATTGTTTTATTTTCTTTACCGCCGCTCTAGTTGTAAATGTTTATAAATCCACTCAATTTGTACTATAATTTGAAGAAATTTGTGAAACGAAATGGTAAAACCGATTATATAAGTGCACAAATACCTAAAGCGACATTATTATGAATGTTTTGTTATAGTTTAATTCTTTGTTATGGATTTTTAAAATTCTGGTTTTTATTCTTTTATACAATTATCTTGAAGTTTTTTTCCTTCCTTGTACTCTATTAGTACCTGTAGCTGCTGTATTTAGCAGTGTTATTAGAATAGCTGCATAAAATAAATAATCACAAATAAAACCGCTCCAGAAATTGATAAAAATGAAATGGCATGAAAAAGTATCGTTTATTTTTTTATCAAATATAAAATAGTAACGGTCAAAATGAATAGTAAATATTTCGTTAATCCATGGTTTTATGGATAGGTACTTTTGAAAAAAATCAAATAACTAATTGAAACTAGCAAATAGTTTCTGGTAGATAGAGTTGGTCAAAGTCACAATAGCTCAAGTGGTAGAGCAGCGGCGTATCTAGCCGTAGGTCGTGGGTTCGAATCCCGCTCGTGATACTGACTTTTTTATCTCAACTAAAAACCATAATTAATTGAAAGATATTAATTGGTCAAGCGGACCACGATAACTAGTGGATTAAAAATAAAATTAACATTAAATAAAATTAGATATGTGTTTTCTATACTGAGCGATTACATGATTTTACAAATGAGATGACCTCGCTATACATGTAGAAGTTCCTTGACTTTAATATAGTGTGGTAGCTAAAAGGATTATCTATATAACCAGACAAGGCTGTAAATAATTTTTTTCTTTCCTTCTCATATCTAGCACAAATCATGATTAAATGTTCCATTGAACATAGTTCCATACAGAGTTCGCAAACATCTGCAGCAGGCCTGTTTATTTTATGCACATATCGACCAGAAAAGGCATGGTTTGATCTGAGCACGGCTATAATTTTTGCTCCTTATTTACGTGAAGTTTACTGAACTAGGATGTCTCAATGTTAGGTTAATGTTTTAGTAAAATAGTCCTTTGTTTGAATTTTTGTATCTTAGTTGCCAATCGTTTGTTATACCCCTATTTAATTGATTTTTGATTTCGGAATAATGAATTTGTAACAAGCATTCTTTACGGTTTTGAGCAGCTTCTTTCGCCAGCCTGTCCACGCTCTCATTATATTCGATGCCAGCTTGGGCCTTAACCCATGCAAACGTGACATCCTTACCGCTCTGCGAGCTTCAAAAATTATGGGATTGTCAATAGCATGTAATTTTTTATTTTGTAATTTAAGAATGAGCTTAGACAGTCAGTTATTATTAAATATTTGTCATTCATTTTGTAGGTGCTAACATAACAGAGCATTTGAAATTGCATATAATTTGGTTGAGTATATGCTACTTTCTTTGAGGAGTTTTATCTGGCAGGAGTTGCTGATAGTAATTTGGTAACAAACGTAAGCCTTCGCTAATTCAATTATTGCAAAGAGCCTGACACACATTTGTACATAATACATTTTATATATGTTTTCTAATGAAAATAATTATTAAGTAATATCAGAGATGCGGTCATCTCATATATCTAACAATTAATGTTCGGCGGTCGATATCTCCATATACAATACAATTAATAAAGGTAATATTTGGGGTAATGTTTGCTTTTGTACAAAAAACAGATACATTTTACAAAAGTACGGCACGACATGGATAACAATCCGACTGTCGGGAGTTAACTGAGTGTGAGAAATGTAGTATTACAGGCTATAAGTCTTGTCTGCCTCCTTGCAGAATATTCATACGCCGTGTGTGATTCCGAACAAGACATTCAACAAGAGACCAAATTCACCGAGTAACGGACGTAATAGAAAAATATCTTGAAGAAAAACAAATTTCTTGTGCTATCTTCCTTGATGTCATACAAGCTTTTGACAAGGTCTGGCACGAAGGACTCATCAATAAATTAAAAGGGATGCTACCAAAGCAGTATGTCGATATTATCAGTTCCTACCCAACTGACAGACTGTTTAGATTCAAACAAGAAGATCAATATACAAAATTAAAATTGCAAATGCAGGAGTGCCACAAGGTAGCATATTAAGTCCTCTTCTTTACTTGATATACATCACTGATTTTGGGAAATTAGATGGAGTAAAAATTGCAATGTTTGCAGATGGCACGGCGGTGATATCACTAGGACAGAATATCACCATTCAACCAAAATCCTCCAAAATGCTTGTAATAAGATAAAAGAATAGACAAAAATTGGAAAATCAAGCTAAATAAGCATAAATCAGTTCATCTAATCTTTACAAACAAAAAAAATGGACTATGATCCGTCGATCACAATCGATCGAACTACTATACCATAACAGCTAAATATCTGGGAATGACCTTAGATGCCAAGCTGAGGTGGAAAGAACACGTGAAGAAAAGAAGGATAGAAATAGGTTTTAGGTATAGACAACTATACTTAGTTGATAGGACGTGGATCCAACCTTGCTATACAAAATAAAATATTATTATATAAAAAAGGTCATAAAGCCGATGTGGACATACGATGCAACTGTGGGGTTGTAGCAAACACAGCAATATCAAAATCATACAAACATAATAAAAATTTACATAGGGATCTTAAGATCCCTGAGATCACGGCGGAAATACAAAGATTTGCCGCCAAACACCAAACTCACCTCAGCCACCACTAGCCACCAAACTCTTACATAACCGAAACACGATCAGAAGATTAAAAAGAACAAAGCTATATAAAATTTAGTTGAATATGTCCTTCTGAATACTTTTTGAACACAAACAATGTTTGTAAATCCCAGGCCCTGAAGATGATATCATTAAAGATCGAAACGTTGGCACGATAAACAAAATGTTTTTCTGAAACCTACGTCACACCAGACCGCATCTCACGATTTCTGAATAAAGCTATATAAACTTGTGTAGTTAAAAATGAATACTGAATAGTGAAATGTATCTTATTCTACCAATGGGTTTATAAAAATGTAAACATTTATTTATTTTATAATATTTATTTTGAAATTAATGGTTGGTCTAATAAGACCAGTTTTAATAAATAAATATAATATGCAAAAAATACGCCGTGTTATTTGATATCAATCTGTTTCAAATATAATTTAGAGTGCTGTGACGTATGAAAACCCCTATTACATAGAATTAGCAGTCGTTTCCTTCTTCCTTTCATGCATTCTGTACTTTCTTATTTTTTTTTTTTTAAGAGGTTTTTGAATTTTTGTTCAGTGACTTATTCCAACCTGAATTTTTCTCTAAGATGCTCGTTATAGTATCGGTTTGGGTCATATTAGCGATGAGGCATTCTTTCAGTTGCATCCGCTTATTTGTTTCCTCTACCATTGCATGACCTGGGACCCAGTTTTACATACCTAACCTATTTAATTTGGTATGTAACTGACGGATTAAAGTTAATGTAAAATGTGAAAACAGTATATTTGATTAAAATAACAATAATAAAACTATTAATATAAATAATTTGGTATTGCAAATCGCCCATTTGGGATTGTAGTGCTCTGACATGATGGCCATTTTTTTCTCTTTTTATCCTCTGTTCAGACAAATTCAGTTTAGTACATTTCTCAATTGCATGGATTTCAGCTTGAAAAATAGTTGTGCACGCACATGAGATCTGAAATCGTAGTTTTAGCAAGCTATCGATCATTTTGGCCTGCCTATCCTTCCTAGTTGGACCTGTCATGGTGATAAACGAATAAGAAAAACATTGTTATACACCCGTGATGTTGGCGAGAAGTTAAAACGTGGCAGGCAGATCAAAACGATAGGAATTAAAAAATTATTACAAAATTTACGCATTCAGTAACATTTAAATATTCCGACATTAGTTGCACTGAAAAATCTTTATCGTTTAAAGGAAATGGAGATAATACAAATTTTATTATTTTGACTTTTTTATATAAAGAACTATTTGGAAATAATAAGAAAGAACATTTGAAATATCATGGTAAAAATAAGGAAAAATATTTATCATTTAGAGAAAATGGAGAGAATAAAAAATTGATTAATTTGACTTTTGTTAAATAAAGAATTATTAAGAAGTCATAAGAAAGTACCTGTGAAGAATCATGGGCTATTGCGTAAGCTGTAACCTTCAGTAATTCATTTAAGTTATTTTTATTACTTGTTAAACTTTTGTTTTTAATATTTGATGGTTTTTTTGTATTTTAAGTCATAACAGTTGAAACGAGGGGGCAGCACCCCGAAATCAATACTTGTGTTTTTTATAAAAAAAGAAAAGACTATTTTTTATCAAAAAGTTTTGGTTGTCTATGTGAGAGAATAGCGTGGGTCAAGATAAAAAATAAATTTTAATAACAACCTACAGATTAAAATAACAGCAACAATAATAACAATATAAGATAATACAATTTTTTTGAATTATCCGGAATATTCAGAAATAAAAGAATGTTTTTGAGGTAATTAATCTTGTAAGATTGTAAATGTAGAATTATGGTGCAATTGTCGCCGGAAAGAGAGGTGAAATTGAGTTATGGTCATGGTATTATTTTTTCTCTGAAGTGTTTATTTGCAGGGTTTGAAGATTTCCCCTTGCTAATCAAACCAATTGAAACCCAATTTGGAAAGTCAACACCTCCATGTGCTGTGTGGCCGTGGTTAAATTAGCCCTCATCTTTTTTCCATAACTCACCAATAAACCTAATACCCAAGAGGTCAATTTCTTCCCGAACGAGAGAGTGAGAGGTATTTTTGTTCTCGGCAAAAGTACAAAGGTGGATTTCAGCCGGGGAAACGAACAGGGCAGGCCAATTTATTTGTGGTTGAATGATCGCCCATTTAATTGTTCCCATTACAGGCCAATACTTGTGTCTCTAGGGCCAATTACTTCCTCTAGACCTCTTCCTCCGTTCTCTGTGCTATTCTCTTACGGAATGCCAACTACTATCAAAGAGAAGAGAACTAATTATTTAATCTTAATGAAATTTATCATTTATGCTATCTCTCATGAGAGAAGGTATGGCACATGAATAATAGGCTTAAAAATTTGTTTCAACGTTGGTTAATTAATTATTTTAATATTTATTTATCAAGACTTATGATTTGTAGTTTCATAAAAGCGTAAGATTTGTTTAAGCAAATTTGCATAATATTCTCTGATTTTCACTCGAGTTGAGAGCGAAACATTTTATAAGCTGTTGAAAGTTGTAATTACATGAATAAAGAAAAGATGACGGGGTTCAAAAACAAACGAAAACGAACTCCTGATTTAAATTTTGCAATCCATTGAGGATTGAATCAGCCCGACGAAATTAGGGAACTCATTTTATTTGTAATTGTACAGAATCGGGTGATTTTCTCTCTCGGGCCGGGGTGTGGGTGGGCCGACGACGCCTCTGATGGAGGGAGGCGAGAACGGAAATTACAGTCGCTGTGTCTGGGCGGGCATAATTAGAGTCCTCTCCGGGGCCAAATTGGAGAAAATCTTGGAGACCTATCCTTATTAAAGGAACGGAGAATGACTGAGATGAAAAATTCACTCCCTGAGGAGACCCGCGCTGCTAATGATGTGAGAGGATAAACCCGCTCATTTCTCTCTTACCTTACATAATCCCGCCTATATGTCACTACCTCTCGCCTGACCCTTTTCCAAGCTACTCCTCGGCAATGTAATATCCCTTTTACGCTCAATCTGTGCTAAACCCTGAGGAATTTAATCAACTATATAGTGATGAATTTAACAATATGCATGTGAAATCAGGTCAAGGCAATTAATGATGATCAACGAGTAACATTGCTATTAATGATTATTTGGAGATCGTGTGGCGCGGTCTGGTGTGACGTAGGTTTAGAAAAACATTTTCTTTATCGTGCCAACGCTTCGATGTATTTATTACAGTACATATACTACATGTATTTGTATAATTTAAACAATGTTTAAAAATCCCAGGCCCTGAAGATGATCTCAATAAAGATCGAAACGTTGGCACGATAAAGAAATTTTTTTCTAAACCTACGTCACACCAGACCGCATCTCATGATCTCTAAATAATCATTAACTAACGGTCAATAAACACTACACATTGCAATTAATCAGAAATCAATTCACTACGTTAAACTACATACAGCAGTTTTTTTAAGGAAATAAATAATTTTAAAATTGTATTTTAACTAGAATAATTATTGGAAGATCTTTAATTAGGATATCTTTTCGAATTTCTGACGTTTCATTCAAACAAATCCTAGTGTTCATTACATAAAAATAGAAGAGACTAAATGAGTTAAAATGCACACATTTTACATTTTCAATGAAAGTTATGCCCTTCACTGTGCATCAACAACTAAGAAATATACCTTTCAGTCAATTGGAATATACTAGAGAGCAATTTGCCGTCGAATCGCCGTACAACATTTAACATAGATGATATTACAGCCGGAAACACACACGATGCAACGCTATGCGACGCTACCCGACGCAAATCCAAAGTCCAATTTTCCATAAGATTGTATTACCCTTGTGCACATCTGTCCAATGCTATACTACCCTACTCTACACTCTGCTATCCCCACTATCCAGATTTTCGTCGGTTAGCATCGAGTACAGTCGAAGACAAAAGAACCTGGACACTCATATTTTTATTTAAACTGCATGTATTATTGTCGTTGTATTAATTACAACATACTTATTTTAATATAAACCAAATTAACCGAAATCAAAAATGGACTAGTTTTTTAAAATTAATTTTAACGGTTTGGTAGAAAATTGATCAAAACACCGGAATACCATTTTTTGCTATAATGAATTTAATTAACAATTTATTACACGGTTTTGCTCATAAAATTAAACTAACAAATTCCATGGATTTGCTCATAAAATTACACACTTTTCGTCGAGAAGCATCAGAACAGGACACTCGTATAAACACTGGAATAACTTTATTTAAAACAATTAAATTTAACTAACAATTTATTCCATGGTTTTTCTGATAAAAGTAGCATCAGAACAGGACACTCGTATAAACACTGGAATAACTTTATTTAAAACAATTAAATTTAACTAACAATTTATTCCATGGTTTTTCAGATAAAATTACACCATTTTCGTCGAGTAGCATCAGAACAGGACACTCGTATAAACACTGGAATAACTTTATTTAAAACAATTAAATTTAACTAACAATTTATTCCATGGTTTTGCTCATAAAATTACACCATTTTCGTCGAGTAGTGTCAGAACAGGACACTTATATAAACACTGGACTAACTTTATGTAAAACAATTAAATTTAACTAACAATTTATTCCATGGTTTTTCTGATAAAATTACACCATTTTCTCGAGTAGCATCAGAACAGGACACTCGTATAAACACAGGAATAACTTTATTTAAAACAAATAATTAGATTTAACTAACAATTTATTATATAGTTTTGCTCAAAATAATGCATTAAGAACAAAAGAGGCGTTGCGATTGTGATACACGCTGTGTGACTGTACGCGGCGTGTGCTTGCGACGGGCAGATGTGCCACCCTGCCAGAACGTGGCAAGGCGTCGGGTAGCATCGGGTAAATGTGTTCCCGGTTTAACAAAGGATTTCGGAATACGAAGACCAGTTGGACTGAAATCATTTCTGAGCGTAAAAACCCAACTAACATTATACAAAATTAGGCCTTTCTATCACACGGAGTGAATAACTGGGATACAGCTGTCCAATATCCAATACATCCAATTTTTAATGTTTTTTCAGATGTGAATCTATATCCACACACGCACGTAGATTTGATTACATATTCGTTTGTTACTTTTTAAACTACTTTGTACACACAGCTGACGTCTCAACTTGTTTTCTCGTGTTTTTCACTTACATGTTGATGTGGTAAAGTTAGATAACATTTTTAAAGTTTAAAAAAATTATAGGTAACATGGCAATGAATCAGTAATAATAGAGACTAACTTGCTTTTAAATGATACATGTTGAAGTTAGAAGTTAAAAAATAAAGTTAATTAAAAATTTTAATTTTATTTTTATTTATAGATTAACAAATATGTTTTCAGAATATTAAATTGAAGATGTGAAATGAGGTTTAAAATTGATTGACCTCTGAAACATGAACACAGTTGGATTTCATTTATTTCTGATTGTTAAAGAAAGGTATAAAATAAATTTACATGAATTTTTTGTGACAAAAGTAATCTATATAACCAGGCATACGAGGATTCATTTTTCACGAGAAAAACATTAAACTACTTCGTTTTTTTATTTTAAAAAATGTATCATTCATAAATCCTTCTTTTTAACCGCGGTTAACGACTGTCTGCAAATGTTGGAAACATCGGTTATAATCCTTGGTCAAACTGTAAAGGCGGTAGCTATCTTGGGTCAATGGGTAAGGGGTGACTTAAAAATACATTACTCAGATGGACCTTTGGGGGTTTAGTGAGGCGGCAACCCTTCATGATGAATAGTACAGTGTAGCCAACCCTAAGGCAGATATGCTGTCTCACATTATTTTGGAAATTACCACCATCTCTTTTTCCCTTTATTTCAAGAACTTTTGGTTTACAATTTTATAGAAAACGTTTTGTTTGTAAATACGATGAAGTAAATGTTTATGATTTCACTTAGTTGATTAAGTATAATATTTTGCAATATATAATTGGTTAAAATAATATTAAAAAATTTCATTCAGACCACACTGAGATTTTGTGAGTGAAAAAGTGGTCATATATCTAACATTTAAACAATACAGAAAATAAATTCAGTATATGATATTATCATATTTATTAATACGGAATACTTTCTCATTTTTTAGTTTGAACACTTATATTACAAAGCATCCATTCTATTATCACGTATAGTAAAAACTTTTAAAAAATTTATTAAGAAATTTTTAAAATGCTAATTGCAGACTTTGTGGTTGTTCTAAATCGGGTATCTGAGAAAACCGCCTTTACCCTGAGGTACAACTTTAGGTGAGGAAAACAGTTCATTTTGTATTAGACTGTATAATTATAGGTGAAAGACGTCGACTCCATTTGGAGTGGTTTCGAATCTCATGGGAAGGAGTGTTCAATTATTTAAACGTTTCTCATTCTGGGTAACTAATACAGTTGGCAAGACAACCAGCAAACTGGTTCAATATTTCAGTAGTTTTTAATTCAACATACATTTGGTTTCAAATGTTCTTTAAAAATTAACGAAAAATTGAAAATTAAAAAATTTATGTTTTTGAGAATGTTATTTTGTCCTTTGGTGATATTTAATAACTTTACAGTTTCGGCAGGAAGATTTTCACCATTTTTAGTAAGATTATAAATAGTATTATAGTATTTTCTCCCTCCTCTTTGACTCCCACTGTCGTTAACTTTATTCTTATTTTCATAGTTATTCAGATATCGTGAGATGCGGTCGGGTGTGATGTAGGTTTCAGAAAAACATTTTCTTCATCCTGTCAACGTTTCGATCTTTTATTGAGATCATCTTCTGGGCCTGGGATTTACAAACAATGTTTACATTTAACAAATATATATAGGATGTGGAAAAGTGAATTTATACAATGCAAAATTTTCCTTCCCCACCCCTTCAAAACCACAGATATAAACATAAAACAGCAAAATCTCACTGGCACGCAAGGATGATACAATTACACAGAAGACAAACACTTTGGGTGAGTAGAAATACTTTGAATAGAAAATATATTTTGCATTGTATAAATTCACTTTTCCACATCCTAAATATATTTGTTAAATGTAAACATTGTTTGTAAATCCCAGGCCCTGAAGATGATCTCAATAAAAGATCGAAACGTTGGCACGATAAAGAAAACGTTTTTCTGAAACCTACATCACACCCGACCGAATCTCACGATATCTGAATAACTATCGATTAACGGTCACTAATCTCTACACATGCTTATTTTCTTTTTATCTTTCTATTTCACACACCACAACAAAAAAACTATTTTTGCTGTCTTTTAACTATTTAGTTCATGTATCTAATATAGCACAACAAGTACAAGAGACATTATAAATTACGTATTTTATTAGTTTCCTTCACATTACTTTATATACAACTATTGACTATTTCAACGGCATTCTGGCATTATTATATTATCTAGCGGTGGTTTGTTTTATTCTTTATTATCACCATATATTTTTAATGAAATTAAACCAATAATTATCGAATTATCGAATAACTTTTAATAATAATGTGATAACAGTAGTAAATATGAAATATGATAAAAGGAGAACGTTCTAAATAAGAGGCTACGGGATCACTGAATTTCAATTCAACGAAAGGTTTTTTTGTACTACCTCAAATAATATAAGACATTTTTTAATGCCTTCATGCTCAGGGGCACAATAAGACTAGAAAAGAAATATATTAAGTAATTTACATATTTCCTTTACACACGATACTCTATCTTTGATGTAGAAATATTTCTAAATTTTTATAATATATCAGTCGATTTGTATTTAGTTGCCAAAACCAAAAGACCCTTCTAAAAGGTAGAGCAATAAATTTTGATTTTGACACAAACAGTCTTTGTTTTCTATTTTTGGGGCTGACCAGTCGGGGATTATTATTTTTTCAAAGTTTAGGGTTTGAAGTAGTAAAAATAAAAAAATTCTTTGAATTAAATCCAATTTCCGCGTTGTTATAGTTAGAAAAACAGCGTTTACAACCTTTGAGCTTATAACAACAGGCATTGGTTTACAAGTGATCAGAAATGGTCAAATATGGTTTAAATCAACAAATACTCCTTAAAATTTGAAATTTTTATCACCCGTTTGAATTCATTTACGGAGTTCAAATTTATGCCCTGACGTGTAGGTGGTAAGTTTTAAATTTCTGAAACGGTCCTTAGCAATAAATTACATAGTAGTTAAAGGGTATTTTTCTCCAAACATTGTTCTGTTCTTTCTTGGAGGGGGGTGGAGAAAGAAGTATTAACATTGTTTATTGATAAAAAATATTTTTACCAACATTGCTATCGCTGGACCACAAAATAAAGTAATAATATACATTTTAAATAGCTAGAAATTGCTCGCTTGCACTTTTTTTTTTTTTTTTTTTTTTTTTTGAAAAGTAGGTTAAAATATTTTTGAAGTAGGCTGAAAAAATAGAAATTTGGCCTTCTCTAGTTGTGAATTTTTAAATGTGGCTCCAGACATCAGTGCATTTTTTATTGCGATGTAACTCGAGAAGACATTTTATTAGAATATAAAGTGAATGGTGAATAAAATTAATTTGTTATTTTTTTGTATTTTTAAGGTAAAGCAATGGTTCATTAAAGTGATCACAATTTTATAAACCTTACACGAAATTATTTTTGTTGAAATAGTAAATTTGATAGTGTTATCGAAACTACAAAGCTTATAAGTATTTGTCCTAGAATTTGACGAGAGTACTTTCTGTTTTAACAAAAATAAGGGAATTCACAGTGACCTCCATTAGAATATTCATATGTTCACTACTATCTCAAACGACCATCTGGTATATCTATATTTTCTACGATTGTGTTCGATTTATGATTGTAATATTGTTTTTAAAAAAGAATTCATAAATATTTATTTTCCTGCTTTGAAATGAATTATCTATGGTTCTGATAAAGCTTTATAATGCTTTATAATAAATGAATTTTACTACCTCTTTTGTATAAACATAAACATGTGCGAAATAGTTCAAAAGATTTGGCCATTCATTCTGTTTAAAATGCCCTTATTTATAAATTTTTTCTATTCAATTGTCTTTGTTTTCAACCATCTTTGTATAGATTGTACAGCTGGACTTTGTGTGCTTTATATTTAAAAAAAGAAAAATTTATTACTCTTGTTTTATAAAATATAATTTCAGTTCGATAGACGCTGATTTTAAAAACACAAACGTTTCTCTATTCTTTTCGAAAATTGAGAACAAAAATCAACTTGTGCTGATCATTTTCATAGATATATAATAAACGAATCAATGGTTTTAACCTAAAGATATTTATTTTAATACAATTGTTGAAAGAAATTTTAAAATATACTACATTGTTCTTTAGAGTTGTAAACTAGTTTTATTTAACTAAACAGTTGTAGAATAAAATTAAATAGATTTTATTTGGTATTCTAAATAAATGATATAATTGTTTATTTTGGGTCCAGACAATGTAAAAAAATGTAAACGTTCCTGTCTAGCCAATGTGTATCTACACTCTGCTTTTACGGATTAAAACTTAACAATAAAAACCAAGTAGATTATAAAGGGCGGACGAGCAAAATTTTTAAAATGCTTATTCGCCGAAGATAAGAAAGCAATTAGCAGTGTGTTCTTAGGGAAAATGTATTTGTGAAAATATTTAGGAAGCCATTAACGTTAGGCAAAGTGGAACTTTATCGGGGGCCATTAACAGGCTCGTCTCTAGCAGGGCGTTAAGGCTTCACAACGCACGACAGTCCAGGGGGAGGAACTGGTGGAAAAAAAACACTCCATGAAATAATATAATGATTTTTAAGCCTAAAATATCATGAAAATGAGGTGAAAAATTAAACAGATAAAATTTCATATTGTTTTTTTAAAGTCTGCTAAGCCCTTTGGGGGATCGTTCAATCGATCGCCGTATAGAGGTCAACTTAAAGAGGAAACTTTAGGGATGGTCTGACCCCTTGAGGTTTGAAAACGCATTACTGTCCTACTTTTGATAAAAGGGATCATTTTTCCTACGATAAAAATACAGTTATGGCAGAAAGGTGATCTGATTGTTTAATCCGCTTATGTATTTACTAGCGATAGGCAAAGTAAATCACACTTTAGTCATACAGAAATAAACATATTATTCCCGTACTGATTCGATACCTTGTAATTAATTGATTCTGTGGTAATTTTGTAATTAATCGCTTACTTTATTGAATAACTACTTTTTATTATCCATGTGAGCTGACGATGAATCAACAGCCATAAAAAACTATGCAAGTAGATGCGATTCGTTACTTATTATTAAAATATATTTTTCATAACATTTCAATATATTGTTGAAAATCAAAGTGCTTTGGTACGAAAAGAACCCTAGAAAGAAATACACGAACGGGATTCGAACCCACGACCTTCGGCTCAATACTCCACTGCCCTAACCACTTGAGCTATAGTAACTTCGATCCCCCTGGACACCAACTCATCTCAACCTATAACCGTTCGGCTTTTCCCACTTTGCCATTTTTTAAATTGCATTTTAATTAATATGGTCAATTATGACCGCTAAACATGCATGGATTAATATGTATTTTTTTAAAGAATTAGCAATAAGTTTTAAACTAGTCTTTTGTGGAAAATTAATGGTTAACATGCTCTATTTTCCCACCACCTATTAACAATAGCTTAATCATAGAACTTTTAAGAAAATAAAACTTATTAAGTTCGTCCATTTTGCTGAGAAGCAGAAACTTATTGACTATCAGAAAACGAGCTCCGTGTAATCACCGAAATTCTGACGAGGATATTATAACAAAATATATAACAAAATTTCGTCAGAATTCTCATCCATAGTAACCGTAGCCTTAAGCAACTAAGTTTTTCCGCGTCACGCGTTCCGCCAACCGATCTCACATTTATAAACCTCGCAATTTTAAAACGTATAAGAAAATACGGTTGTACGTAAATGAGCGCTTAAAATAAGATTCCCTAAATCAATTCTGCATATAAAAAGTTCCGCGTAACTTGACGTAAATTTTCCGCATAAACCAACACTCGCGTAATAATAGCACCGCATAAATTGAAAGACGGTTGTAATCAGAACCGCTTAAAAGGATCGATGTTACAAGACTTCATTTCGAAAATGTAACATGTTTATGCCCTAAAAACTTTGTAGATTTGTTATTCTTAATCATTTCGAAATGATTATTTTCTCTGTTTTGATCTAACTCGTTCCCAGAGATGGCGAGAAGCCAAACCGCATCTGATAAGACAAACAGTGCGGTTAGTGAACGGAAACCCCAAATTATACATTTTTATTTCACGGAAAAAATCTGTTGTCTATTATTATTGCTTAGTATTGTGACCATTTAGTACTATTTGTAAATATGAAATGTATGAATGGTTAACTCGTCCATTAGAAATTTTTTCTGTCTTTTTAAATTAAATAGAAAATAAATTTTTTTTCTGTTCCAACGGAGAAACTTTTTTTTTTTTTTTTGCCTGCCACAACAGAGGTTATATCAACCCTCGGGGTGGCGGAGTTCTTGAAGAAAGACCATTTGTAAGTGTGTCGGGTTGGAATGTAGGGCCGCTAGATTCGAACCCGGGACCTTTATCGTACAGTGATGAACGCCGTGTCAACGCCTAAACCGTTGGGGGCACCGACGCCCCCCTATTTGCTTATTTTAATCAAAAATGCAAACCATGACAGATTGGCAAAATTCTAAATTCAAATTCAATTAGAACGTCACAATTACGACTTAATTGGTAAAGTTTTATGAGGTAGATAATTGTCTTTATTGATATTTCATGCAAAATTAGTATTATGTTGAAGCCACGGTAAAAAAAAAATAGTTTTACCATCAATCTTTTATTTTATTTATTTATTATCTATTAACATACACATTAACTTGTTAAGGTATGATTAGTCCAACAAAGTTCAGCATACGAGTACCACGTGCCGTCCTCAACTCGTTTGCGTCGTAATTCTGCCTGCCGCTCTAGTTTCAATGCGCGTTTTTAATTTTTTTCACTCGTCATGTTTATTTGTAAGGCACGCTTTACTTATCTTTAATACAAAAGGAACATTTATTATTTTTAATGAGAAATTTCTCTATTTTGCTGCGTTGATTTTTAATATTTTATTTAATTTAAGGATCCTTCTTTTCTTCCTTTTTACTGTAATTTTATATATTTGAAAAATGGCAAAAAAGAGGGAAAATGCGAAAGGTTATAAATTGGGATGGGGAGTTGGTGTCCGAGTGGATCGAAGTCATGATAGTTCACGTGGTAGAGCAGCGGCGTATTTAGCCGGAGGTCGTGGGTTCGTATCCCGCACTAGCTTTTTCATTTCAACCAAAACCTTACATAATAAGATTAATTAATTCTATTGAAAAAAAAATTAATTGAAAAAAAGTAATTTTATACGTTTTGATCTTATAAACAGGATTTCCATATTCTTCCTTTTGTATAATATTGCATATAATATACATATTCGTATGTATACATATATAATGTACAAATAATATATACATAATAGATTGGAAAACAATACTAAGAACATACCCTCAACTCCAAGTCCTTTGACTCACGTCTTCTAGCCTCACGTAGAAGAAAGAATCGGGTTTCACAATTTTGCGGCCCCCCTTTACTTACAAACATTATCTTTTAAAAATACACTTGGCCAATGACATTCTGCGGGGTTGGTACTTAGTTATAATTTAAATTGAGAAGAAATAAACTACTCAAAGTTTTTAACGATAAAGTCTGCCTAGTGGATGGGCAGTATAGCTTCCTCATATTTTGGGCATTGGGAGTCATACCACATCCGCGATCGCGATGAAATTGTTATGTGCTCCATAGAGACAAAATATTATGTACGCCATGATTCATATACCAGATCAAATATACCACACAATGTCAATGCATTGGAACCATTGTGTAATGAGATGCAGATATCAAAGTACAAAAAAAAATTTGGCTTCTCCCATGAATACAAGTTTCCCCTACTTTCGTTAATTCGGATTTAGAGATAATTCAAACAAATCATTAATTATTTTTCTTTATTTTAGAAATCAATAAATATTTAATTTTACCCTTATTTTAGTTGATAAAGGAAAAATTCTTGACGATGAGTTGCCCAGTGACATACTCCTTCTCACTGATACATTGTCAATCTTTACTAATTAAGAATGTCTCGAGGCCACTTTCGCTTCAACCGCCTTGAGCGTTTATCGCTGTTCCGAATTACTTGTAAGAATCGCTCTATCATCAGCTCAGTATGTGCCGAAATGTTACCATGTGTAAAAATATCTGCAGTGTACATTAAAAATTGAAATAGATCAAGTATGCTTCCCTAAGGAACACCCGCCCTAATGTGTATATAAGGTGAGAATTCGGTTCCCTGAGGAGTTGGCAAAATAGGTATGTAGGAAGGAAGTAGTTTTTCAACTTTTGGCGCAGGGATAACAAGAAAATAAAACAGTTTTTGTTGATTTTATGCGTTGTTAACCAATCGGTCCAATTTTGCGGCAAATTCGTAGATACGTCGACATGATGATCAAGTGATGATGACCATGATGATCAACTCTTGGTGGTATATTTATGAATATGTTACAGGAATATATAAAACATGTTTTTACAATAAAAATGAAAATCGATTACCGAAGAATGCAGCGTACTAATTTTAAATACACCTTGGAATAATGTTGAATTTATATATGAAAGGGTCAAGCTAATAATCTAATTTTGGATATACTTGTTTCCAATAAGATGTGACCATTGTTGAATTATGCAGTGAAATAGTTTTAATATTAGATAACAGTTAATAGAAGATTGTTAGATTAATGAAACGCCTTTAATTGTTATCTCCTGCGTCAAGAAAAATTGTGAGCTCGCATTTCTAAGCTTCTTAAAAGTTGAACTATCTATGAAGTAAGTGGAGTTGTAATTGTAAAAGAAATTGAAGGGAATAAGACAAGAAAATATGATTGCAAATTAGTAGTTTGAAGCAAGACAAACATAAAATATAAGCTGAACTCGGTATCGCATAAACAATTTATGGGCATTTTAAGAATTAAGGACCGTAGCCGGCTCGGGAGCAGAATTTGCGACTTGAAAAATTACAGCGTAATTAGGAAGGGGCTTAAGACGTTTAGATAAATCAAAGCTTTGCCATTTTACAGGGTTTTGGGCCCCTTTAGGGGAGTCGCTAAAATATTAACCTGCGTTATAAAAGGGGTGGTGTCTGGGCCGGTATAAAGCGGCAGGACCATTAACAATAGGCCATTACGCCTCTTGGTTTAGTGGCGTGCATAAAACTCGCTCAGTTGCACACTATTGACAAAGTCTCCTCGTCCGGACAATGTAATCACTTTAAAAACGGCTGAAAATGAAAAGCGTTTTCCATAAATTTCCACCGCCTACAAGCTGCAATTCATTTAGAACATGTTCGTGGAACATTCCTATCAAACATTCAAAAATCTAAGGAATGTTAAAAAAATGTAATATCTCAGTAACAAAAACCTTTTTACTTTATGATGACTGTTCTAAACTCCTGAAATGGAAACGTGAAGAATTACGTTTTAATAAAACTGATAAGTTACTTTAGCTAAAAGCTTTTTAAATTAAGTGTGACAGACAAAAAGAACAAGAATAAACTGCAAGCATGATTGAAACGACCAAACAAAAATTGATAACGTTTAGTCACGTGAAAATATTTAAAATCTCAATAACTGGTAATACGAATAAAGGAAAGATAAGCCTCTATATTTTTATGGCTTTGGACCGATCAAAACAACGAGAATAATCATATAAAAATGATCAAAAAGAACAAATTACAAATAACCATAACGTTAAATTTTGAAAAAATATGGAAACAAAATACAAGCCTTTTTTTGTCTGACCCATTTCTAAAGATGGCGAGAAGCTGAGCGTCTGACAAGCCAAAACAGCTAAAATTTACAAACGTAAATTAACACAATTAATCAATCTTTAAGTAAGGTATTGGTTGAAACTAAACCTTTGGCTCTACGTGGCCATTTCATTTGTCGCCGAAGGTCGTGGGTTCGATTCCCGCTCGTGGCGCTGACTTTTTCATTTCAACTATTACCTTACATAAAGATTAATTAATTGAAAGATGTTATTTGGTCAATCGGACTACGAAATATAATGAATTTAATAAGAAAAACGAAGAATATCTTCACTAAATTTCTTCGTCGCCATTTTATTTGTCGCCGAGAATCGAACAGATTACACGACATTCGAAAAATGGCAAAAAGGAGGTAAAATTCGAAAGGTGGGTTGAGATGGGAAGTTAGTGTCCGAGTGGATCGAAGTCACGACAGCTCAAGTGGTAGAGCAGCGGCGTATTTAACCGAATGTCGTGGGTTAAAATCCCGCTCATAACAAACTTTCTCATTTCAAACAATACATTACATAAACATTAATTAATTGAAAGAAGAATTATTTGGTTAATCGGACCACGAAATATACTAATTACTTTAAAAATGTGTAAACAATAGACATGTCTTTTTTTCTTTTTTTTTTTTTAATATTTAAAATATCAATTACGTTAAAAATGAGTACACACAATACGTACTCATAATTTTGAATGCCCTTTTCTATGCAAGGAATCATATCAGTCACACACAAATTAATTTTACTGCCCACGATGATAGTACTAAATCCTCCAGCTTAAAACTGCTGGGTTTCTTACCTTGTTGCTCTGCTGTTTATTATTTTTCATAATTTTATATATATATATATCATACATTATTTAAGTTATATTTTACATATAACAGAGAGAGAGAGAGAGAGAGAGAGAGAGAGAGAGAGAGAGAATTTCATTATTAATTAGGTCTCAACAGCGTAGTACAAGTTTATAGAACAGAGGACACAACAGCTATTAATACGTGCAGTAGAGCAGTACAAAAACATTCATTCGTATCTTCATTTTGTATTCACGATGAACAGTACACGACCATGTCATCTGCATAGTTTCTCATCTGGAAAAATTTTTCCGTCAAAAAGAGTCATTCGGGTTCTTTATTCAAATTATAACTCGCTTTCAAAACTCTAGGATTCATTACTTAGGAAAATATCGGCTTGGTGAAAAAAGTTGATTGTGCATGACAATAAAGTCTGGTGGCCATCGTTGGGAAAGCGAAATGACCCACTATTAGCCATTCTAAAGGACAAGAAGATTGAAAGGGAATCCTTTATTATGAACGAAATGGTCGATATGTGAAAGCCGTCACATGTCAATCGAAGACCTCATTTTCGTCAGTGATGCGACAAAAACAGTTACTAGGAAATTGCACCTCACCAACCAATTTGACGTGTATAGTGGTTTCTAACTACAGTGTACCTATAAATGTAAAATCATTAAACCAGATAATGTTTTATCGTGTGGAAAAAAATTAAGTGCGCGTTTAGAATTTTTAACAAAAAATAACAAATTTATAACAAAATTTTCTTATGTATTTGTTGCATTGTTTTTTTAGCGACCAGTGGTTTACTACGTGGATGAAGTAGCGAGGAGAAGTCAGGTTAAAGATTCATAATATATACACAATGTAAAAACTCTTTATAACAATTAATTAAGGTTTTTAGTTGAGATAAAAAAGTCAATGGCATGAGCGGGATTCGAACCCACGATCTTCGGCTAGATACGCCGCTGCTCTACCGCTTGAGCTATCGTGACCTCGATCCACTCAGACACCAACTTCCTATCTCAACCCCACCTCTTGAGTTTTCCCTCCTTTTTGCCATTTTTCAAATGTCGTGTAATCGGATTGGACTCTTTATAACAATAAAAAATTTATTGAAACAATACATGTTTTTGTTGAATTACAACGATTATTTAAGGGTGATCACACAGATATCTTTGTTCTCCAGTTTTACAACTAAGCAAATGTTGTAACCAATATTAAAAAATACTCGGTTATAAACTGTTTGGCAATTGTTGGGTATGAACGTTTTGCAACTGTAAGATTATTAGATAAATTGAGGTACCGTATACCCAATAATTTCAAACCAGAATTGATATGGCCACATCTCTGCCTGAACGTATGTAAAATAATTCGTATATATACTCAATTAATTTTACACATTTTTGTTTGAAATGAAAAATTTGTGTCACAGGCGGGATTCGAACCCACGACTTTCGGCTCAATACGCCGCTGCTCTACCACTTGAGCAATAATATAACTGTAAGCAAATCGCGGCTTCATATAGAAACACTTTTTATTAATGATTGTGCTAGATTAGCGGGAGAGTGTACGATTCACAGGTGTGATTCTAGATTAATACTAAATTTTATCAGCTTCTATTAAATATATAAATACTCAATTAATTATACACAATTTTTTTCGAAATGAAAAATNATATCACTGCTGTCGGTATCTGCATTGTCGTAATGGAAGGAGTGGTGAAGGGTAAAGAGTAAACAAAGAATCAGGATTAAGAAGAGCGCACCCAGTTTATCTAGTATCATATTGAAATGAAACATATTTCTCTTCTATATATGGCTAGAGACTGATTTAGTTCTGTAAAAAAATGTTTACTACAATTTTCCATTTGGTCTGTTATACTGAGTTCATTTGGAGAACTTTTCTGATGGCTAAGCATGTTTCTAGGGACGGACAGGTCACAGACCTATTACCCATTCTTTCCGTTCACTATTGCTGCCACTACTAACGGTACTGATAGCAGGATATTTTAATTATCTTTATATAGATTCGTACTAAAACGGAACCTTTCGAACAGTAAGTATAGTTAAAATATACTTGGCGAACTACAAGCATAATTAATATTTTGCCTCGACCCCCATTACACTATAATCGTGTATTTAATAACTAACATGGTTTCGTGGGGCGGTGGGTTCCATGTGCATAGATTATCAGCAGGTCGATCAACGAACAACATATCTTCACTCTATGTTCCATCCACACATGGACTAAACTTTCAAATTAATAAATGCGTTTACTCAGTAAAAGGTAACCACAGGTGAAAAGACCATTAAATGCGATCATCATCAAAATTTTACCATCTTTAACTATCCAATGGAAATACTCAAACATCGTCTTTTTTTTCAAACCCGCTTATAATGCAGTTAGACTGCTCCCTTTCTTCTCAAAAATATTGGATTCGTAAATTAATTTTTTTAACCAGACGACAATTTTGTTTTTGCTCTCCACATTCCACAAATTAGCTGGTACTTCGCGTTGCAGACCAAACAACCCCATCCTTAGGGCGAAAAGAACGATGTATGGGGACCTTCCTAGACTTTTCACAAGCGTTTGACAGCATGTGACACGAGGGTCTTTTATACAAACTTAAAGCGCGTCCTTCCAAAAACCTTATACCTAATCGTTCGCTCCGACATCACAGCTCAACAAAGGTTGGACTACTCCGACTATTATCCTTTGGTAGCGGTAGAGCGACAAGGCTGTGACCTCGGATCACTCCTGTACCTCCTCTACACCAACTGCACCCTCTAACCTCCTTGCATCCTTCGCAGACGTCACGCCGCGCTTTCCACTGAGCCCAATGCTGCAATCGCCTCGGAGACCCAGGCCCACATCTACAAAATTGCCGAATAGAGTAAAACATCGGAGGATAAAAATTAATGAAAACAAATGCACCTATTTTACATTTACACTCAGGAGCAAAACCACTCACACAATATTCCTCAAAAACATTCCTACTCATAAAACCATCTGTATACCCTACATTGGGTTCTATCTTGACACATACAAACAATAAACATAAAAATAAAACGACGGGAATTGAACATACGCTTAAGACCCCATTACAAACTACTCGAAAGGAAATCTAACTTGTCGACAACAAACAAACTGTTACTATTCGAAACATTACTAAAACCGATTTAGGCACATGGACCAGAAAGGTGGGTCATTTCTGAATCTACTAATATCCAATCAATTCAGTCCTTCCAATCCAAATTTCTCAGACTCATGTTCAACGCTTCTAATGCCATCCTCCACAACAAACTAAAAATACCCTTTATAAATAAAGTAAACCTCTCCAAATTTTCCACATTCCAAAAATGTAAAACTATCCTAACATATTATCCCGATCCATGCCCACATAATGTGCATATTTGTACAGATGGTAATGTTTAAATAAATTTAAAAATAATTTTATGATTTATCTTCTCCTGAACGCCCAATCATTTTAAACGTCATGCTAATTTCAATAATATTTTACAATAGACACAGTAGATTTACTTTGTTAAAATAAAATATTTAATAAGCTTTTGTTGAACCAAACTTTTTTTCTAGGTTACTCTTGATATGAATTATATTGAACACTTATGTAAACGTGCTAAAATTTAATTTCAAGTTTATGTTTAAATTTCCTGAAAGTTCCGTAGTGAACTGGGTAGTAAAAGCGTTTTTAATTTAATGTAATAACACTTTTCTTCATATGAAATTATTTAACGTTTTCACAATTTCTAGGTGCTCTTTTACTAAATATTGAGCAATTTATTTACAATAATTGTAAGCCGTTATTATTAAAACTGTTCATTATGAAAGTGTACATTATTAGCCCGCAGCTTGGGGAAAAAACTGTAATTAAATTCATGCGTAAATCATGCAAGTGGTACGATCCTGTTGCAAATGGAATAAAAGAGAATCTCCCCAAGGATTTAATATTTTATTGCTTACTCTATATTCTCTTTTAACATTTTTTAGTTGCAATAAAACCGAGTAGCCTTCCTTTTTGTTATAGCGCCTATTTTCGCCCTTTTACGACCTTTCTTGACAGAGCTGCAAAGATTATTACATAACTCTTTGAATATATGTGCCGAGATCAGTAGGAAATTTTTGAAAAGAAATATGCATAAATCTCTCATGTCTCAGTACTACAAGCACCCGTGTACATGAACATGTCATGCTTGCTTTATTCGAAGTCGTCGTGTTCAAAGGCAAAAAAATGAATATTTATGTTTACACGTAAAAAAATCTTCAACTATTATAGTTACCTTATTAATAACATCCTAACACATGGACATCTCCTTATCGGCAAGAGACCGAGGCAATGCCCCATGTGCGGCGCAATTGTAACAGTAAGACATATTTTAGAAGAATGCGAACAACCAGCGCCGCACCGAGCACGGTGTGGTCTTCCTAATGACGTAAGAAAAGTACTTAAGGACAACAGTGATTATAAACGGAAGGTCATTGATTTCCTAAAATTAATCAATGCGTATGGCTATATATAACCCACCACACGTGGTATATCCCCCCATATTTGTATGAATGTATTTATTTGCGTGAATGTCGAAGTATGCATGGGTGTGGCTGTGACGGAATATCAAGTACCCACCCACAGGCCCACCAAATTAGTATAGATATGTTATATATTTGTAGTATGATGTGAGGGACGGGTCATTGGCATTTCGTTGGTACTATAATTCCGAAGTGAAGTGGCTTATCCAGAGTGAATGTATTTATTAGCGTGAGAGGTGATGCGTGAAAGGACGTGGCGGTCGAGGAATATCGAGCACTCCACAGGCTCGTCAAACAATTTAGATTAGGATAGGTTAGTGTGTGAGTGGAACTTATATATACTTATATACCGTTTGAACGTATTTATTAGTGTGAAAGACAGGGGGAAGATCACGATAATCTTCCGCCCTCCAATTTAGTTGTAGTATAGGTTATTAAATTAGTATGAATGTGAATTATGAAAATGTGTAAATATTATATCAATGTATTTTAATTTATCACGTGTAGGAGGGTGACAACAAACAAGATAACGAATCACCTATTAAGTGAATTAGGTGAATCGGAAGGCAACAGTTGTTTAGTTGAGGCATAAGAAGACTCAGAAAAGAATATACACATAAGATAGAAAAGAAGACAAATGCGAGAAGGTTTATATGTGTGGCGCCGGCGATGACCCTGATAGTTAGCCGGGAAAAAAAAAATCATTGTGATATCTAATTATTATAATAACTGGCCAATGCAAAAAAATATTTTATAAATAAAATTTATTAGAATTCATTAGTACTCTAACTCTGTTACTAAATTGTGAAATTTTTTAACAGTTTTTTTGGGTGTAAATGTCTGTTTTTATTGTTAGAAGTGAAGAGTAAAGTAGAAATTAATTAATATAGTTTCGGTTAATGTTTTACGGTTACTAAATTATTTTCAAAAGTTGTCACATTCTGTAAAAGTTGTTTTGAAAACACCATTTTTTAACTATTGTTTTATAGCTTTTCCAAATTTTCCGACATAAAAAGTGCCGTTCTCTGTTTTCTCGTGCTCAAATATGAATAAATTGTGTTTTTATTAACCTGGCGTCATTGACAAGTAAAATTGATTAACTTACTAAATCTAATAAACATACCGCGGAATCAGGTAAAAGAGAAAGTTGTTGAACTAATTTCATATAATTTAAGTATAAAATTATCCAACTCGTCTTCGGAGATAAAGCCTATAAAACTATATCGCCATTGCTACTATGGAAATAAATTAACATTTTATTGACAGTAAAACCCTTATTAGCTCAAGTAGTATCAAAAACAAATTTATGCTGCAGAAATTTCTTTAAGTATTCAATACTTCCAAAACTGAAAACAGGAAAACTTGTTTCTGGATTATTAATTCAATTTTAAAACTGTGCTGTTTTCCTTGAAAAAATTGCCAGTGAGAAATGTTTGAATGTTTCGTTAACATAAATAATAAATAACGTGGTATATCCCTCCTATTTGTATGAATGTATTTATTTGCGTGAATGTCGAAGTATGCATGGGTGTGGCTGTGTCGGAATAACAAGTACCCACAGGCCCACCAAATTAGTATAGATATGTTATATATTTGTAGTATGATGTGAGGGACGGGTCATTGGCATTTCGTTGGTACTATACTTCCGAAGTGTAGTGGCTTGTCCAGAATGAATGTATTTATTAGCGTGAGAGGTGATGCGTGAAAGGACGTGGCTGTCGAGGAATATCGAGTACTCCACAGGCCCGTCAAACAATTTAGATTAGGATAGGTTAGTGTGTGAGTGGAACTTGTAAATACAGTTTGAACGTATTTATTAGTGTGAAAGACAGGAGGCCGCAAGATCACGATAATCTTCCGACCTNCTCTCTCTCTCTCTCTCTCTCTCTCTCTCTCTCTCTCTCTCTCTCTCTCTCTCTCTCTCTCTCTCTCTCTCTCTCTCTCTCTCTCTCTCTCTCTCTCTCTCTCTCTCTCTCTCTCTCTCTCTCTCTCTCTCTCTCTCTCTCTCTCTCTCTCTCTCTCTCTCTCTCTCTCTCTCTCTCTCTCTCTCTCTCTCTCTCTCTCTCTCTCTCTCTCTCTCTCTCTCTCTCTCTCTCTCTCTCTCTCTCTCTCTCTCTCTCTCTCTCTCTCTCTCTCTCTCTCTCTCTCTCTCTCTCTCTCTCTCTCTCTCTCTCTCTCTCTCTCTCTCTCTCTCTCTCTCTCTCTCTCTCTCTCTCTCTCTCTCTCTCTCTCTCTCTCTCTCTCTCTCTCTCTCTCTCTCTCTCTCTCTCTCTCTCTCTCTCTCTCTCTCTCTCTCTCTCTCTCTCTCTCTCTCTCTCTCTCTCTCTCTCTCTCTCTCTCTCTCTCTCTCTCTCTCTCTCTCTCTCTCTCTCTCTCTCTCTCTCTCTCTCTCTCTCTCTCTCTCTCTCTCTCTCTCTCTCTCTCTCTCTCTCTCTCTCTCTCTCTCTCTCTCTCTCTCTCTCTCTCTCTCTCTCTCTCTCTCTCTCTCTCTCTATTTATTTATTTATATCTCAACAGATTACAACAAACATTGTTGAATATGTGTTTGGGATCTGGCTTCTGGTAAGGTAGAGAAAGAAGTAGACTCTGTGATCACTTGCTAAGCTTTCGGCAAGACCATCATCAGTGTCTGAATTAATATTACATCACTACATTATTTCATTATACAACTTTTTTGGTTCGTTTTGAATTTACAGAATCCTATTTCTCATATTAACATTGCAGAATGAAGAAAAAAACCCGACGACATCGACCACGAGTCCTCAAAGTAAATGAGGTAGGTTCAGTTGAAATTAAGAACACATTTTTCACTTTTTTCTACAATTGATGTAAAACTAGATTAAGCCAGCAATTTCAATAGTAAAATAGATCTTTTTTAAATGGATTATCAAGGATGTGGTCTCCCCAAAATGCAGGTCCAGTCGATAAAGAAAACGTACAGTTCCAATCCACTGCCACCACAAGTCAAAAAGACAATTCCTTATTTACATTTGTTTATCTTCACTAGGTCTTTTTTAAACAATAATTACATTTAAAATAATATCTATTGCAAAAATAAAATTTAGAATAATCACCTTTACATTTGGTTCCATGCTGATCGTATGTTAGAGGAACCGACTTGGCGGGATTTATGAAAATCTAGGATACGACTCGAGTAGATCGAACTGAGAACAGAAATATCTGTACGTATATTTCATGTTTCGTTTGTAGCAATAAATAACATTTTTTTAAACAACGTCTGTCTAACCGATTCTCTCTGTCTAGAATTCGTGGTTCTGCAAAATCAAATTGATGGTTATACTCTTGCGAGTGCTTTGATATCGCTGTCCCTAGTCTACATTTATCATTAGTGTTTAGTTTACGTTGGTTTAATCTAGTTTTCCATCTTTGTTTTGTTTTCCAACATATGTTTCCTCACAGTTTTGACAACTTATTTGGTACACCACATCCGAACAATTAGCAATACTTTCTTTTGCGTTACATTTTGTGTGCAGTTGGCTTAACTTATTACTGAATTTATGTACTACAAATGTATCTGGCAAATACTTGTTTAACATCAACTATAACATAGGAGAAATTCCAGGTAAAAAGGTTTAATCGTTGACATTTCTAACAGACTATAATTCATATCATCAGGCACTAACTCTAAACTATGAGTAGTGGTATCACATTCATTTAACATTTTGTTGACTAGGTTTACTGGGTTGTTTCTTTTTAAAATTTTTTTAAGTTTGCATTTATGATAATAAATACATGAAATACTAGGTTACTTAAGTTGTGTGCCCATTTTATTAAACTTATTGCGACATTTACTTTAAGATTAAAAAAGTGAAGTGACAGCATGTTAAAATATCTGCCACAGTCAATAGGTTTTAAATTGTAACAATCGAGTTATCTTCTTTCCTAATTACAACCTTATCCAAATATGAGAGTGACCAATTATACTCTATTTCATATGTGAACTGTATAGACTGATTTGTTAAAACATTCAAAAATGGTTAAAAGTTCTCATTGTTGAAAATAAACATTTTGTTTCTTGTAATTCAACCTGATGTAATTGTTTTAAACTGTTGAAAACTAACAAAATTTTAGTGTTTATATTTGTAATGAACATTGCCAACATATAAACAGAAAAGTTTAATTACATTTTATTGGTCTCGTCAAATCTTTTTTGGCATATTCTTTCACAAAAAAACTTTGTATCTTCACTTATGTGCTTTTCTATTACTTTCAGGAACCTACTAATTTTAGTTGTTTTATAGTTGAGCACATTATATCAATTTAATCCCCAGGATCTCTGTGCTGTTTTGGGTTTTACTAGGTTTGGAATGTGGAACAAATGTATTACTTTATTTGTAATATTATAATCTTTTAATTCAATATTGTGAAGAAATAATTTTAATTATTTTAACATAGAAAATTTGAAATTCCTGCCATTGTCATTATTTTGAACTGTTTTAACAACGGTGCAGAATTCAACATTGTTTTGTACAAAATATTCTAAGGGCTCTTTTTTGAACTCTTTATTTTTTTAATGTCCAGATCCTCCTTCCAGCGACATATGCATAAACAATATTAATATTTAAAATAAATATAGTATAAAATTGCTAAAAAAAATATGGTAATAACACTATCAAAATTAGAAAAATAAAACGTACTATTACTTCAATAATTTGTTTGTTTTATTTTAATGAAAAACATGCATGCCAAATTATCATATAAATATATTTATATGATAATATATTTGTATAATATAAATATTTTCAACACAAATAATCATAATCATGCACAAGTGACAAAAGTTCAAGTAACAAGCTCAATATTAAACTGTTTTATATATTTTGTCTGTTGATCGTTAAAAGCCAATTATGTTTCATCATACAAATATATAACATATTTAGTTCTCTGAGAAATCCCTAAGGACTAAAATTATATTCATTGAAAATATATCAATAAGCAGATTTTAAAAGATCGTTACCTATACTTACGTTGAATGTTAATTGAACTAGCCGAAATGGACTTATCAACGTAATTAGTACCAGATCAAAAATGAATAAAATTAATAAATAATATTTCGTCTAGACTAAATTTATTAAAAGATTGATTATCACTAGTATACATATCCAAAAGTCTCTAAGAGCTCATACAAAAATATGAAGAAAATAATGGAAAACATTTCCACCTAGTCAGCATAAACGAATTACCAAAATTCTTTAATGGAAATGGAAATGTGTTGGAAATAACAACACGGTTCAGCGGATCCATCAGGAGACGAGGCCAGCTTAATCGCAGCGAAACTTATGTTATTAAAGGGAAGTGGTGCTGGAAGGCCGGGCTAGGTTCAGAGAGTAAAGGGGTGAGTTAGGAAAGGGGTAAGCAAGTATTTCACAGGGAGACCGCATCATTTAGTTATGGCTTAGTTGGGCGAGACTAACTTGTTGAGCCGGGTATCGATTGCTGAGCCTCGGGGGTCACGTGACTACTATTCAACCCTCCTCAACCCTCTGCTACCCGCACACACGCTCCTTCACACCTCAGAAATACTTATTAAATCCACATGGCATCCCAAAGCTGTTTCGGCCGAAAACCGGTTCTTCCCGATCAAATCATCAAATCTTCCAATCGTTATATTATTTATTGTGCAAGAATTTACTTGCCGATAAATTACAGCAAACATTGTTGAAAATAAAAAATATTATCCTTTTATTTTAGCCTAGTGTAATTGATCTAAACTGGTAAAAACTAGCTCAATTAGCGCATGAATTGTAAAATAAATTATAAAAAATCCATCCATCCATCTTATTCCATATATGATAACCCTTAACCCGATATATTTCCCTCAATCAAAAAATAATGTTAAACTGTATATAAAACAACCATGCTTATTTACACAACATTAAAATTAATTCACGGCCTTTTTCTGCATATGTTACTTTTAAATAATTCTTCGTACACGGCGCGGCCAATATACTAAACCCTCACTACAGTCACGTCTTGCAAAACTGATGTATAGGGCGCCGTTCAATATCAGCGAAATATCTCACGCTAATATTCTCTCTCTCTCTCTCTCTCTCTCTCTCTCTCTCTCTCTCTCTCTCTCTCTCTCTCTCTCTCT